>NW_004567102.1:20110190-20114157 GCF_000260355.1 Condylura cristata
CCTTTCCATCTGCTCACCTGTGATTACTCAGGTGCTCCTTTCCACCCACTCTCTCCCTCTGCAGAGCAGCAGTCTCCTGCCTGCCCTTGCCAGGAATCTCTGCACTGACCTCCCTCAGCAGAGGCCGCTCTCCTAAGGCCATCTGCCTGCAACCATATAGGCCTCTCTCATCAAACCTGTCCCTCGGGGCAGCTCTTCCTGACTGCTTGTGCCAATGCAAGAGTCCTTTGCTTCTCTGTCCTTTCCCTAATAAACCTGCTCTTTAAATATAACTGAGCCTCTGTCTAATGGAGATACTCACCTGGGAACTCACCGCGTGCCGCTAAAAGGGGACTTCCGGTGAAACCTTTCCCAGAGTGAACCCAAGGACCCTGCACTAAGTCCAAAAACAACATCAACCCAAGCCCACTTTCCCCTCCAGGCCCCTCTAGCGCTCACACCCCCTTGACCGACTCTTATTACCAAACTTCAGCCTGTTGTTTCTATGCCCCCAGCCTCACTCTAGACCCTGATTCTGATGGCACTGAGAATTCCTCTGTTTTTAAATCTAGTGGTGCTTAATGGCTACCTTGACAACTCTGCCTCAGGGCTCACGGTGCAACCACATTCCTTGCACTGCTATTTGTTGGAGATAACAATAGAGCATCCTAATTATTTTGAGTAATCTGATCAATTTTTAAACTAGAGAATTATGACACCATATATGTAACATTCTTCTGAAGCTGATTCTCCACTTACAGGCCTTCTGGTCGAAGCACCTTGAACAGAGTGATAGAACTCTGGCTGAACTCGGCTGTTTTTCTTGATTCTTCGTTTCCTCACTGAAATTTCTTGCTCACTCTGATGGTGAACTTCCACCACAGGCTTCACTTCTTCCAGACGAGCCGCTGCAGCTGCCGCAGTTCGTCTTCTAATGTGCCGAGGGCTGGCTCTGAATCCCTGTGGCAGAAAATACAACAGAACAAATCCAGAGTTGTATTGAGTTAGGTTGAAAATTATCTGGGGCTAGTTATACAAAGAACTCCAAGTCACCAGTCTCAATGAGATAATTTACATTCTCAGGTTAAGTATGAAGGAGGCTCAACATGCAAGCAAGAGTTGTGTATTCTGTAAAGCATCCCTGTACTTAATTTAATTTAAAACATAACATATTAAATCCAGTAAAGTCAGTCCAAGAAAAAAAAAGAAAAGGCAGGTGGACCGACTGTTTTACTTATATATTTATCAATTAGACTATGTATGGAAAAGAATGTTCTATCCTCAGGGCATAGAGAATAGGACTTAGTGCAATTCTAGGGTAAGGTGCTATTCTATGTTCCTAAGAGCACACTCTGAAGAAAGGAAAGCAGAAATACAAAGTATCATTGTAAACACCATAAAATGATGCTGTAAAACTAAAGGGAGGCAATGCTGTAAAGTGCAGAGTACAGTTAAGCTATGCCATAATATACATTTGGGAATGTTCAAACTTGGAAATAGCAAAGAGTTACATAAAATATTCTCTGATCTCACAGAGCTTACAACTGGAGAGAAGAAAAAGGTCTATGAGCTCAGGAACACAGAATGTCTATGAAGGGTTAACATGGGCAGTTGAGGAGTCAGTGTTACCATATCTCACAGAAGGACTCAATCAATGAATGAAGCTGAGACTTGTCTATATTTGGCTTAGCTGAGTGGGTGGCACTTAAAGAATGAATAGATTTAGGGCCCTCCCTGGTGGCGCAGCAGGTTAAAGCACTGCACCAAGAAGCTTAAGCCACTTCCTCATGAGTTCTATTCCTGCCTGTCCCAGAGGAGATCCACATGGCGAGGCAGACCTCTCCTGACCCGCCTGCTGCTCCCCTCAGCAGTGTACTTCGTTGATCTGCCTATTCTGCTCCCCACTCTGTCACTGGTGAATCCTCTCACCCTCCGCATCTCTGGCCTGTACCCCAGTTCTGTATGAATAAATAAATAAATCTTTAAAAAAAAAGAATGAATAGATTTATATTCCAGGCAAGGGAAAGGGAAACAAGATAAAGAATAAATGAATAGTAAAATGATGGCTGGATAGAATATTTATGGAGCAATAAGAAACATTATTTGCCAATGCACCAGGATGAGAGTACAAATTACATACTAAGTATGGTAGGAAGTCAGAAAGGAGGAGGTGTTAAATATTCCAAGGGGGACTTCTTTGAAGTTATGGTCTTTTGGATTTTAAAGGATGATAAAGGAGCTAAAGATTGCAATAAAGGCACATGGAGAGTTATAATTCTATGGCAAAAAATAATATGGGACAAGTAATGTGTACAGAGCAATTGTCACTGAAGGACATGGCACAAGACCCTGAGTACAAGCATGAAGGGTGTGAAGGAGAAACAGGACAATATGTGGTAACTGTAATGTCAAAAATAGCACTGAAGGCAACAGAAATCAGTAAGGAGGCAATACAGATGAATTTGGCAAAACTAGTCTCACTGGTTGGCTGCTTCCTTCTCATGCCCAAACGTATTATTCTATTTCCATCCTTCCTGTCCACAAGCTCAGCTGGTCCTCCTCAACCCCAAAGTCCCAATAGATAGCCATGGCTCCCACATAACCCCAGAGGTAAAGTAGCAGCTGCCAACGAGGAGGAGAAAGGAGTAAGAGCTAGTTGAGCCAGCTGCTATACTATATTCCCCAGTAGAATCAGGGGAAACATTTCAGAACCAAACAACATCCACACAGTCTGCTTCTAAAATATGCAGGTTCCTAGACACTACCCATGGGATAATATAAAATATTTATTTGTCACTGCTCTTGATTACTACCACAGAGCACCTAAAATCCTTGTAATTTCTAAAATGATAGGAGCACTGAGGACATCTTTTGTTGTAATGATGCAACTCTGAGCGGGCTTCTGGATGCAGGATGGTCTCCAGAAAGACCAAGATATGATCAGACTCCTAATTTTCAGCCCCACTCCCCATTCTCCAAAAAACAGAAGGGATGATTAACAACTGTCTGTGCCTAAACGAAGAAGTTCCTATAACATCCCAATAGAATGAGGTTCAAGTTGTTTCCAGTCAGTGAACACACCTGGACCAGGAGGCTGACACACCCCAACTCAGTGCAGGAGCTTCCATCCCTTCCTCAACCCCAAAGTCCTAATAGATAGCCATGGCTCAACAGGGATGGAAGCTCCTGCACTGAGGACCCTCGCAGTCTCTGCCTTATGTATTTCTTCATGTGGCTATTCATCTGTATTCTTTATCACATCCTTTAATAAACTGGTAAACATAAATAAATGTTTCCCTGAATTCTGCTCTAGCAAATTAATCAAATCCGAAGAAGGAAGAAATCATGGGAACCTGATTTGTAGCCAAGTCACACAGATGTTTTGGATAAATGGGAGACCTCCTGCTTGTGATTAGCATCTGCTAAAGAAGCCTCCTGGGACTGAGTCTTGAACCTGCAAAGCTGTGGCTATGTCCAGATAGACAGTCAGAATTTAGATAAATTATAGAACAAAATATTAGTGCTGGGGCCCTCCCTGGTGGCACATGGATTAGGACACAGGAGGTGATCCACATGGCGCAAGAGACCTCTCCTGTCTTCCCTGCTTCTCCCTTCAGCAGTATACTTCATCAATCTGCCTGTTCCATTCCCCACTCTGTGTCTGGTGAATCCTGTCACCATCCCTGCACCTCTGGCTTATATCCTGGTTCTGTATACATAAATAAATAAATCTTTAAAAAATATATTGGTGCCTGGCCCTCCCTGTGGCTCAGCAGATTAAAGCACAGCACTGAGAATCTAAAGCCACTTCCGCATAAGTTCGATTCCTGCCTGCCCCGGAGGTGACCACATGGCGTGGCAGACCTCTACTGACCCGCCCACTGCTCCTCTCAGCAGTGTACTTCATTGATCTGCCTGTTCTGTTCCCCACTCTGTCTCTGGTGAAGCCTCTCACCACCCCTGAGCCTCTGGCCTATACCCCAGTTCT
>NW_004567102.1:20114857-20115414 GCF_000260355.1 Condylura cristata
TCAAAAGGAAATCTGAAACCCTATGTTTATTGCAATACTATTTACAAAGCCAAGGTATGGCGACAGCCTAAATGCTCCAAAGCAGATGGGTAGAGCAAGAAAATGTAGTACATTTACACAATGCAATACTATTCAGCAATCACAATAGATCAATATACCTATTTTGGAAGTGACTGGAAGTCAGAAGGAGAAGAGTAATTAACAACCCAGTTTTGCTTAACATGTATTATTATCAACCATCCTTGTTGGTCTACAAATTTTGGGTATACTTAAGGAGTAAACCCCCTTAAAGTGACTAAAATAGAACTGAAACATGTTGGTGCAGACATTTTGAAGAGCAACCATCTAGTCTAGAGAACTTCTACAAGTATACCCAAGAAGGTATTTAAGCATGCCTAATGGTAATAAAATTAGAAGCAGTTTTTGTTACTATCTCCTAAACTTTAGTCTCCTAAACTTCTGCTGTATTCAAATACATTTCCATTAGTTTTCAAATTTCTGTAAGTGCTAAATATAGTACACAGACTGCAGCCAGATTATCTGCCACAAAATGCTGC
>NW_004567102.1:20115889-20130364 GCF_000260355.1 Condylura cristata
ATTTCATAGGGATGATGAGAAGAATATATGAATTAATGTATTACTCAGAAGAGTATCTGGTGCATAGCAATATGTAATTATAGCTATGGTTTTATAATACTTGCATAAGGAAAATAAATATTTAAAAAATAAAAGTGTGTTATCAACCAGTAAAAGGAAAATGAATCATATTTTGAGGTACAACTGAGCTACCAAGCACCCCTGATCCTAGCGAGTCAAACTAACTAGACTCAAACATGAGAACTGTCACTTAGTAAACGTACAATTTTGACCAACATACTTCTCTGTCTCAGTTTCTTAATATATCAAATGTATAAAATAATACCTCTTTCACAGAGAGTTCTATATTGTCTAAATAAAATAATCCACATTAACTGTATAGAACAGTACATAGAGTATAATAGGCAGTCAATTAATTATCACCATTATTATTACTCACTCGCTTTCTGAATGTTGCTGCAGAAACTCACATAGCAGCAGTTCAGAACCTTGACTAAGAACATTATAAACTACATAGGCACTAATCTTTTGTATTTCCTAAGTCACTGTACATCTTTATAGAATCTCAACTCATTATACTTGTTTGTCTAAGTCTGTACTTTTAAAAGAGGAAATTTTACTTTAAAACTGTAGGTGGTGCTATAAACTCTTGCGGGTATAAATGGATTTGATCGTGTCATTTGATCTATTCATTTGGTCTTTTCTGGATATCCCTTAACCAGTAGGTGACTGACACTTGAAAGTCTCTTGGTAGCAGACTTGTGTCATCTCTTGGCCATTCAGTTTCATCAGCATCTTTAAGGGAACAAATTCTCAAGGTTTGTAGTCTTGATGTAGAACTAGATCACGATGCTCCACTACCCATTCTAGACTTTTCCTCTTAATAATCTAGTAGAGTAGTCCTTATAGAGAGCAGTGTGGAGGTTCCTCAAATGACTCAAAATGGATCTGCCATATGACCCAGTGATTCCATTCCTTGGAATCTACTCAAAAACATGAAAAACCTAATTCAAAAGGAAATCTGAAACCCTATGTTTATTGCAATACTATTTACAAAGCCAAGGTATGGCGACAGCCTAAATGCTCCAAAGCAGATGGGTAGAGAAGAAAATGTAGTACATTTACACAATGCAATACTATTCAGCAATCACAATAGATCAATATACCTATTTTGGAAGTGACTGGAAGTCAGAAGGAGAAAGATAAGTACCACATGGTATCACTTATATGTGGTACATAAAGAAACCAAAGTGTCATAAAAAAACAAATTTTAAGGGCCCTCCTTGGTGGTGCAGCAGGCTAAAGCTAAGAAGCTTAAGCCACTTCCTCATGAGTTCAATCCCCGCCTGTCCTGGAGGAGCTCCACATGGCGAGTCAGACCTCTCCTGGCCCTCCCATTGCTCCCTCAGCAGTGTACTTCCTCGATCTGCCTGTTCTGCTCCCAGCTCTGTCTCTGGTGAATCCTCTCACCCTCTGCATCTCTGGCTTGTACCCCAGTTCTGTATGAATAAATAAATAAATCTTAAAAAAAAAAAAAAAACAAATTTTAATCTGACCATGGATCCTTAAAACCTGTCCATATACATCCAGGCATGAAGGTGAAGGGAGGCAGGTAGTGAGAATACGGTTGGGAGTTGGAGGAGAGCACAATGATGGAAGACTATCTTTGGTGGTGGGAGGGCTGTGGTGACCACACCTGAGCTGGGATATCCTATAACGTCAAAAAAATTAGTAAGGATGTCAAACAAACAAACAAAATAATAATAATCTAGTATAGTCACATAGCCTTTGCATGTAGCAAACAAATAAAATCTCTCTGCTTGGACAGACTATTTCATGGAGGCATATAAAAATGGAAGAAATCAACAGAAAATGATTAGTCCAGTGGCCCACAAAAAACCTCTCCTGAAGCTGCTGAGTTTTGTCTGTCCTATCTTTCAGTCTTGACTGTGGGGTCTACCGTGTATTTATAGTATGTTCACTTTTGGTTTAGGTCAAAGTCAGATTATGTTGTCTACAAACAAAACCTTTTCTTATTATGCTTTCAAGTGGTTAGCATTATTCCTCGAGGTTGAATATTCTGACTTAACCAGGCATTTTGGCTGTGTAGACTAATATAAAAAAGGAGACACTGTTACTATAGTTTATTATGTAGTATTTAGATGTAAACCTATTATATCCACTTCAAAGGCAAGCAAACTGAGGGTTATCAGAGTTACATAATCTACCGAAAGCATGAAAATTGGTTTAGAAACCCCCAGATTAGGACCAGGCGTATCTTACTCCAAACCAGTGCCATCAATACTTTAATGCAGAGAGGTTCCAAGCAGCATTGCATTCAGAGCTTATCTCTGATGCTGCACCCAATGAGCCTAAGACACAAAACTGACCTCCATGGTAGGGCTAGGGAAAAGAATAAAAGGAAATTTTGAGATTGAAATTACTTCAGATATAGCAGCTTCTCCTTTAAGGAATTTAAAGTGCTTTTTTAATTATAACTGTTAGGTTAACCCAAACAGGATCATAGAGTAAATTCAGAATAGAACCGTATTCTCCTGTGCAGCTGTTCTTCAAACCCATGATGAGGGATTCTTTTTCTCCCAACCCTCCATGAATTTTTGGTAGATACTATAATTACCCTGGTGATTCTCAGATAGCTACAAAGCCATATAAACACTTCTAGTCACCAAAACAATACCACTCTAATGAGGTCCTAGCATTCCTGTCTTCCTTCCTCTTGAACAGGACTTAAAAGGGACTACATGCTTTCTCCCTGGAAATTCATAAGGAATACTTTTGCCCAAACACATTCTGGGAGAGCAAGCTATTCCCAATGCGGCCAACTGTGCTGGCTCCCCAAGTAGAGCAGCCAGCCAGTCAACAGTTTTTGATCCTTTGGAATTGTCAAATGTGGTCTGGCACCAGTCTTGGCACAGAGACACAGAGAACACAACTCAAGTTTTCCCAGTGGTCTCTTTAAAGGCTTACAAGGGCTTGGAGCGTGATTCCACACACAGCTAGGAAATTTCATCTCTAGCCACTAGCCATGCCATACAGTAGCCACATTCACATATGGGTATTTGCGTTCAAATTTTAATTAATTCAAATTGAGCTACAACTTCAGTTCCTCCTCAGACTTACTAGCCACATTCCAAGTGCTCAGTATCACATGTAGTTAGTGGTTACTGTACTGCATGATGCAGACAAATCTTTTATTATCCCACAGTTCAAATGAACACCACTTTTACCTTTCATAACTAGAAACTAAGCATTTATCCATATAGTTTAAAATTGGAGACAAGTAAGTATAAGTATCAGTATAGGCTACCTGCTGTAGCAAACAACAACAAAATCTCAGTAGCATAACACCATAAAACAGTATGTCTCGGCCCTCCCTGGTGTCGCAGCGGGTTAAAGCACAGCACTGAGAAGCTAAAGCCACTTCCGCATGAGTTCGATTCCCGCCTACCCCGGAGGTGACCACATGGCGTGGCAGACCTCTCCTGACCCGCCCGCTGCTCCCCTCAGCAGTGTACTTCGTCGATCTGCCTGTTCTGTTCCCCACTCTGTCTCTGGTGAAGCCTCTCGCCACCCCTGAGCCTCTGGCCTGTACCCCAGTTCTGTATGTACAAATAAATAAATCTTAAAAAAAAAAAACCGTATGTCTCACTCATAGCATAGTCCTCCATAGAACAAACTGTATGAGACAACCCATACAGTCATCTAGAGCACCAGGCTCCTTCCACCTTGTAGAAATGAGTGCTAAGTTCTCGCCACTCTACTAGCTCACGGGGGCGGAAAGGGCCAGGGTTGTGTGTGAATTGTTTCTGTGGGCCAGGCTTGGAAATAGTAGGCATCACTTCTTATGGTTCATTAACTAGAATTGAGCTATGTGGCCATCACCTAACTGCAAGAGAAGCTAAGAAAAAGTGTTGTGAGGCCACATCCCCAGAAGAGAACAGATATTGGTGAGCAACTGCAAACTATGCCATGGAACTGGTGGCAAATTTAATGTATTGCTATCTCCATGCATAAAGGTTGTGTTCTCTCCAGCAATATGGTCCTAACCAGCTATAACTCTTAGGGCCTCAGAAAAAAAAAACAACAAAAAGCATTCCATTCACAAATCATAACCAGTCATTTTTTGAGCCTCATTTATCTGACAATGTTTCAATATTATTCCACTACACCCTTTCTAATCCTTTACAACTGAATAAATAACAATTGCTAGCTATCAAGCATTTCCTATGTGCCAAACATCGTGCATGCATTAGTGCATTCTTATAATATTTCCAAGATGCAAATACTACTATAAGTCATTTTACGGATACGAAAATGGATACTAAAATGTTTACCTAAAACTTACAAGTTTCAAGCTCTAGCTATGAAACTCAGGCAACCTATCAGTCAATAAACTATGTGTTGCAAAGTTTTCTTAAAATACAGACATGCCTGGGCCCTCCCTGGTGGCGCAATGGGGTAGGACGCAGCCACTTCAGCAGCCATTTCACCCTGCCTTCTCGGAGGTGATCCACATGGAGCGGCAGACCTCTCCTGTCTCCCCAACTGCTCCCGTCAGCAGTGTCTATCTACCTGTTCTGCTCCCCACTCAGTCTCTGGTGAATCCTCTCACCACTGCTGCACTTCTGGCTTGTATCCCAGCTCTGTATGAATAAATAAATAATTAAAAAAAAAATACAGACATGCTTATCTAGGTATACATCGTCTATAGCTACTTTTGAGGTACAAACTGGTGCTAAGTAGTTGCCACAGAGTTCATATGGCCTGCAAAGTCAAAAATCCTTACTAGGTGGCCCTTGACATTGACACTTTGCCAACCCCTGCTCTACAATATCCTGTAAGGCCCGGAACATCCTGCTTCTATCATAGACTAAAAAGAAATTTTGATCCAACATTTTTTAAGATATATAGGTGCAGGGGGTGGGATATGTCAGGGCAGGGGGGAGTTTTCACCAAAGAGAGTAGGGAGCAGAACAGAAGGATCTGCTGAAATACATTACTGAGGGGAGCTGTAGGCAAGACAGGAGAGGTCTGATGCATCATGTGGATTTGCTCCTGGTCAGAGATTACTCATGCTGCAGTGGTTGTCCATAGCTTGATAGTGTTGAGACTTTAACTCCTGTGCCACCATGGAGGCCCTGATCCAGCATTTTTATCTGCTAATCTGTGCTCTCCATGAACAACCGGTATGGGAAGTACAAAATCAGTCTAATTTCCCTCTGGCAGCCATGTCTACTGCGTCTGTTTGTGGCTGCACAGGCAAATTAAACATCTGTCGTGCTGTCTTTTTGAACAAATAGATGATACTTCAAACGTTACACTGCACTGTTTTTCTAATAGTGGTTATGCCTATTCCTGAATGATTTTTTTTTAATTTGGAATATAACTACCAAGCAAAAGTTTTGATAAATTTATTAGCCCTGTTGCTCTTGGTGTAACAGTTTTCAACCCTTCACCTTTCTTGCCTTCTGCCTTGGTTTTCAGAGATAAAGTCATCCGCTCAGAGTTGAATTTTACGTGAGGTGGCTGCCCATAGGCAGACCTGCCGCTATTGAAATTGGCTTCTACTCTATTTCTTCTTGGGTAGAACTCATCAACTCTATTTTGTTTTTACCAAAATGAAGTACAAGAAGGAAATAACATGTGTGGCTTCTGAGAGACTCTCCACATTGCATTTGCATTAAATCATGTGAAAAGCAGAGCGGAAACTGCATTCAGTATATGCAAAACTACAACAAGAACTTTTTAGAGGACACTACAGGGCATCACCCAATTCCACCTTCTGGAGATAGACACTCATGTCCCCAGTTACAAGGCATAGTGGCAGCTTCTGGCTATTAGCTGAATAACCTGTGTGGGGATTGCCCTTAGTCTAAGAGGTGACAGTTTGCCCCAGGGTCACACCACCTCACGGAGGAACAAGGTTGGACAGTGGAAAAGGGGGAGGGCTTACCTCAACTAGGGACAACTCTTAAGGTTCAGTCAGCTCCAGAACATCCCTGGGATTGACTGAGGCATCTGTTGAATACACATCACTATTCAACTTCTATCTCTGCCAAATTTTCTTCCCTCACTCAGGGCTAATGACAGGAAATGGAAGCAGCAGCCATCCAGAGAAGTGAATGGGGAGTAGACCCAGTTCTAAAGGGAAACTGAAGCTTCCCTCGGAGCCAAGGAGGGCAAATGAGGAAGGCTGCCTGAGAAACAGGCATAGCCAGGGTTGGTACAATCTGCTCTCTCTCCTGACAGTAGAGCTCAGCAATTCTTGGCAACCAGGGCCCCAGCCCCAGGCACAGACAGCCATGCGCACTGACAGGCCCTATAAATAGCAGAGCAACCAGCAAATAGTAGTCCAGGCTTCATAATTACAAAACAAGGGATCTCAAATATGATTCTGTAATTGTGAGTGGATTCTGTTGTAGGCAGTATTTTTCTAAGCTATTTACTCACAACCAAGTCTATAAAATAAGAACATAGTTTAAAAAATAGGGAATATTCAGACACAATGTCCTTTTCAAGATAAAAAGCTAGGAAATATAAAGTAAGGAAGCATGCCTAGTAGCCAAAGAACACCCAAACAACAAGATGTCTGCAGTAGTAAATAGTTGCATTATGCAAAGGTCAAGGATACCAGTCCTAAGAAAAAAGGCTGCCTAGCAGGGTGGCTGAGGAAAAAGGAGTCACAGAAAGAGCCCAGGCCCGAAAGGCATGGGAGAAGGGTTAGGCTGTGCAGACCACTGTGCATGAGGAGAAAATGGTGGGAAAGTAAGATGGGGCAGGAAAGAAAGTAGAAAATAAAGGAAAAATTAAAAGGTGAGGGGTTAAGCAAGAAATATACACCAATTTTCAGGAAGCCACACAAAGTCCTAAGATTTCTGGTTACTATGATAATTTTCCAAGGCAACGTAAGTGCCTTTCAGTACTCACTACAAAAACACAATCTTTGAAGAGAGTAAAGCTAATTTATGACACAAGGCATCCGAAAAATGTAAGGCACAGGAGCGGACAGCAGGTTAAATCGGGCACAAAATAAAGACCTAAATATAAAAACAAAGTGAAAAGCAAACACTTTACACAAAGGAAGAAAAGATGGTAAACTAATCTTGCAGCTACAGCTGTATCAATGGCATCCCCAACGTCTGTTCTTAAGGAACAGCTTCAGCACAGGTCCAGGTCCAACTGAAGCCTAGTAAGGCAATGTTTCTAGGAGAAATTCCTAAACTGCAGCTGACCCTATTATTTCAAGGCAGTGGCATCTCACTAATTCCAGGGGCAGGCAAGTGATGGGCCAAGCACTCAGCCAGGCCTGCTAAGGACCAGGAGAATACACAGGCAAGAGGTATGGGTCATCACAACCTTGAGAAGCTCCAGACTGCAAAAACTGAAAGTCGGGAGGGCAGGAGCACAAGGGCCCTACGTGGGTTGTTCAGGCCGAGTAGGACCTGGGCCTCCAAAATGGGTAGAGGCCACAAGATCCTCAAGTTGCCCACCCTCCCTTCCCCAGGATCTAGCATCTAAAAACCATCAGTCCTTCAGTTGGCATTTATTCTAACTGATCACTACCTACTTCTACTGGTTGTTAAATATTTTAAACATCGCCTTTGTCAATGTATACAGTTATCAAAAGGTATTTGGGGGTACTCCCTGGTGGCACAAGGGGTTAAGTCTCAGCACTATCAAGCTGTTGCCGACTGTGACATGAGTTCAATCCCTAGGCAGGGAGCTGACCCACATGGCACCGCAGACATCTCCCTTCTTGCCTGCTGCTCCCCTCAGCAGTGTATTTCAGTCAATCCACCTGTTCTGCTTCCCACTCTGTCTCTGGTGGATCCTCTCATGCCCCGCCCCCCACCACCCCCTTCATCTCTGGCCTACACCTCAGCTCTTGCATGCATAGATAAATAAAATAAATCTTTTTTTTTTAAAGGTATTTGAACTTCTGGGCTGGAGAGAGGGTAAAATTTCAAGTACCAAGATTGGCTCCAGTACTGCTACAGGAAAAGGGGTAATCATTGATACTGAGCCCCCCACCCAGGAGTCAGGGGACAGATGTTTGCCCTGGCAGAAAGCATGTGAACAGCCTGAATCCATGCTGGGCCTGCCTTCCTACACACTGCTTTGATCAGGAATGACTCAGAAAACCAGCAGCCCCCACTAGTGCACAGAGCAGGAAGGACTGCCCATTCCTGGGCTGAACCTTTGCCCCACCCCAAAAGCAAAGAGAATGTGTACTTGGTCTGTATTCAAGTCTTAAATGCATTTCTGGCAGCACATTCCCTCTCAAATCTGCTTACTCAGAAGATATACTTATCAGCAAGAAAGAAAAAAAAATGTTTTCATGACCTCAAATCGTCTGATAATTTTACTAAGTACAGAGAAAGAAAAAAAGGAGCTGAGAGAGCTGAAGGACCAGTTTCCAAATAAAGATAGTTCATCAGAGGTTTTTGAGAAATGTTTGTTTCTAATCCATTCTGAGGATAAACTAAGGCATCTTTTTAGGATTCACTTCTACTCTGTCTTTGATGTACATCATATGAACGTCAGCAAACACTGCTTTAGAGTCACCTTGTTCTGAGTCCTTTCCTAAGAGGATGTTACTGAAGCACTGCTAAAACCTTTAAAGAGATTGTGTTACCTTCCCTGATAGTGTTTTAGGGCAAGAGTTATGAACTTTTTAACCTAGAGCATATGATACTGTTGACTTTTTCCTGTAGATTGATTGAAGTGGTGCTTATTTCAAAGTGGCTTTTTTTTACAGCATTTATCACAGTTTGACTTATCTAAAATGTATGCATGCATATGAGGGCAGATCACTTTTTTTCTTTGTACCCTTTTTTATTTTTCCTCCTTATAACTGGAACAAGATTGATCATTCCTTATAACAAGAAAAGAGTAAATTAGAAACTTAAACTTCCATATCAAAGAGTATGTCTTTGCATGTGGTGTACATGCTATAAGCTGTAAGATGATGTCACTCTGGCCTGTCTGTGTCCTGGCTGAAAGTTTTGACCCACAATTACAGACAAAAAAGTGATGCCAGGGCCCTCCCTGGTGGTGCAATGGGTTAGAGCACAAAATTATGAAACTCTCCACACCCACTGCAGCACGAGTTCAAGCCCCATCCAGGCATGTGACCCACGTATGACACAACAGACCTTTCCTGCCTCGCCCACTGCTCCCCTCAGCAGTGTGTTTCAATCTGCCTGCTCTGTTCCCCACTCTGTCTCTGTACCTGTACCCCAGTTTTTGTATACATACATAAATTTTTTTTTTTAAAAAGGGGGATACCAGTGTCTGTTCTAGAGATGTATGCCAAAGAGAAACAAAGAAGATAGGATACAAAAAGTAAGAAGAGGCAAGTTTTACAATGGCTCATGCCAACTTCCAAGAATGATGGAAGAAACAGGATAGATATGTGCAACTAACTACTGGGCTAACAGTTTGATGAGCCACAGCTAGTAGAATGGCTAGAGAAATACTTCATTCCACAAAATCTGAAGAGAACATAAAAATAATTATCAATTCATGGTGGCAGGAAACACATCCCAACAGCAATAACTCAGTTAGTACTTATATTTCCAGGCATGAACATGCTGTGTTAAAAGTCAAATTCTAACTAAGCTTACAACAAACAATAAGTTTTTTATTATTCAAATTATCCCTATAATAGGAAAAGAAGAAAATAACTGAAAAATTTCTCAATTCATTTTAAGATGCTAACACAGCCTAAAAACAAACCAATATTTTTTTCAAGAGAAAAAAATATAGAACAACCTAACATATGAAAACAAATAGATTTTAAATAAAATCTTAACAAAACTATAGCAGTTAATTAAAACAATATATCTATAACTAAATAAAATTTATTCCAAGATTAGAGGCTGATTCAACCACAGGGAAACTTCATCATAATTTATTACCAGCACAAATTAAAGGGAAAATAATTATATTGATAGGTATAGCAAAATTTCAATTCAATTTGTGATTATTGATTTAAAAATGAGTCATGGTTGGGGGGAGTAAGAATGGTCAAATAAAGGGGCCCTTCGTGGTGGTGCAATGGGTGGTGCACTATGAAGCTACCAGCCACTGCAGCACAAGTTCGATTCCTAGTCAGGGAAGTGACCCACATGGTACAGCAGAGCAGACCTCTCCTGACCTGCCTACTGCTCCTCTCAGCAGTGTACTTCAGTTGATCTGCCTGTTCTACTCCCCACTCTGTCTCTGGTGCATCTTTTCAGCCTCCCCCCCACCACCACCATCACTACAACTCTGGCCTGTAACCCCAGTTTTGTACACATAAATAAATAAATCTTAAAAAAAAAAAAACAGAATATAGAGCCCTATATTCTAAAAAGATCACCCATCAGAAACCAATAAAAATAATAATTAATGTTAAAAGTATTACCTTAACATAAGTTCAGCTAAAGTTACTACATTATCACAATTTTTTTTTAATTTAGCAAGATATAGCTAGTAGATAGGATAGAAAAGAAGTATATGAACACTGGGGAGAAATTAAAGTTATTATTTAAAAATATAAATTAATATCGGGCCCTCCCTGGTGGCGCAGCGGGTTAAAGCACAGCACTGAGAATCTGAAGCCACTTCCGCATGAGTTCGATTCCTGCCTGCCCCGGAGGAGACCACATGGCGTGGCAGACCTCTCCTGACCCGCCCGCTGCTCCCCTCAGCAGTGTACTTCGTCGATCTGCCTGTTCTGTTCCCCACTCTGTCTCTGGTGAGGCCTCTCACCGTCCCTGAGCCTCTGGCCTGTACCCCAATTCTGTATGCACAAATAAATAAATCTTTAAAAAATATATATATATAAATTAATATCTAGAAAATGCAAACAATCAATTAAAAACTCAAGAATAATTGATCTGGGGTAAAGGAGAAGGCCACAAATAAACTTACAAAATTCAGTAATCATCTGACTGAAATTTGGCTTACTGTTCCAATTCTGTTTTTCGATTATCAGTCTTATAAATAATAAATGCTAACTTAGGAATCTTTGACTATTTTCCCCCTAGATTAGATGGAAACAGTGGGGTGCTGGTAAACCTGCTCTTTAGAAGGTTGAGGGGATTGTTATATGTGGTTTGCCTATATCCCTGCTAAAAATAGTCCCATCTTGGTCAGACTGTCACTGAACACAGAGTTGGAAAGAGATGTAAACAGTTACCTCTCCCCAGCTAACTGGAGCCAGCTCTAGACGGGAAGGAGAGTGATTTTTATATATTTTTATATTTGTAATTATATATATATTGCATATGCACATATATATACATGAACATTCTCCTTTTTGTGTTCGAGGATGGCCTGAGGATACTCTTAATATGGTTAAGTAAAGTGTTTTGCACACAATTTATATTGTTTCTTCTCAGGCTTGGACAACTTAGGTTTCTATGAATATGCTGTTATGGTGGAGAAAATATTACTAATGCAAAAACTAAAGCTATCTAAAAAGCTAGATACTTTAGCACTGAAATACATACAAAGACATTCTTTCTGTTTTCAAACATAAATGGCTTGTTTAATTTAATCATGAGAAGTATAGGCTACCTCCACAGTGCTGGACAAAGGCCCTATTTCACATTTCACCATATTACATGTATCCCAAAATACTCTTAATTCACAATTTTAAAAATTCAAGGCAATTTTAAAATGAGAGGCTATCTTCTTGCAAGAAGGAAAAAGACTTGGTTCTGCCACACCTTTTATGGTTAGAACACCTCCAACAAAGGAATGAAAACCACATTTCCATGAGCAGTGTAGGAAGCACACACAGAGCATGACAGGGAGAGAGGAGGAAGCTTCCTGAGTTCTGGATGGGACCATCTGAGTTCAAAGAAAAACATCCAAAGTTTAAATGCCTGCTAGAAAAAGTATTTCTTTCAGCTTATGAAACAGGAAAAAGGGAACCAGGACAATTCATTTCATGCTAAATCTGTATTCATGGTTGTTTGTTTGCATGGGAATTAAATATAATTGATTTGAGCACCTTTGTGGTTGGCTAATTTAAAAGCATATTTAGCATAGTAATGTTGGGCCAGTGGGTCACAAAAAATAGTGAAAATAACATTAAAAGGAAGAGTTTTACTTCTTCATCTAGAACCTGAGGAGACTGGCAGAGACAGGAGCCATCCTAGCCCTATCAGAGATGGCAAAACGCAAGAAAAGGAGAAAGGTGCTGGCCTTCACAGGATGAGGGCAGGCCGGGGGCTGGGCAGAGAGAGGAGTCTAGGACAGAAAAAGCGAACAACTGTTCTGCTCAGAATGGAAAGAGACTATGCTAAAACAGAAAAGTCAAAGAGAAATGGGGATCTAGAGGCCTGGGAGGTGACAGCACCTTGGCCCTCTGCCCTCCGTACTCCCAGGGTTTCTGAGCACTGGGCGAAGGCCTGTACAGTATAACTCTTACTGGGCTCCATTTCTCAAGGAGAAGCAGCAGCAGTGGTCTCCAGCTTGCAAATCCTTTGGAGAGGAAGTACGTCTCCCTAGGAAGGATCCTTTGGAGAGGAAGTACGTCTCCCTAGGAAGGATACTCCAGCTGGATAAACACCCAGATCTAGCTCCCCTGGCTTCTGTCCTGCCCTCAGGCTCCCCATTCTCCAAAGGAAAAGAGGAATGAGCTCTGGGAGGACAGAAAAGAAAGGAGTCATATTGACTTACAGGTAAGAAGTAGACTTCATATGTCTTACTAAAAGAAATAACATGGAGTCTGCAATAAAGTCAGCAAATGTATACTGTTACTGTCAAGAAAAATATTTCCTAATTGGGGGGTAAAGCTAAATTCTTTACAAAGATTAATTTTTACTATTAATGTAATTTAATAATAAGCACAGCTGTGTGTGTAAGTATTCTCAGAATTGTCCCTATAGAATTCAGCATCACTAAACACAATTTAATACTCAGCTAAGTGGAAACCAAAACACAAAATACCTTGTAAAGAGTACAGTGTGATGAATATAAATACAGTATGAGGTAATTTAGACAGACATATCAACAGAGTAAAAAAATAAGATTAAAATGTTCATGTGGGCCTTATGAATTTCATTGGCTAACAGGAGTCCAAAGAATTTTAAATTCTTTTCTCTGTCATCCAAACTGAGCTTGCCAATTAAAATTTTTCCAGTAGCTCAAGAAGGGAAAACATCAAGCTAAACATAATTCCATGCTCTATTTATATTTATACTTTCCAGGTGGAGGCATCATGGAAAAAGCTTTCATTGCCCTCAAACCCCTTGATTTAATCCTGTTTTCAGGTCATCTCATCTCCCGACAGATCTATTTTTGGCATCTCTTAATATTAATACTCCCTTGGACACCCTTATCGCTACTATCATCATTTCCTAAAGCAGGACAGAATTTCCTGATGCAGGAAGGATAAACACAAATGCTCTGATATAAAAGGTGAGTTATTTTAAAGGTACCAAAGAGCTTTAGAATTTCATAGCCTTGAAAAATACCTTTCTGATTTATTTTGATATCCATCTGCTGAATAAACATACTTAGAAAGTGTTGCCAGAAAAGTAGTAATGTAAACATAAATTAAATATAAGTTCAATTTATTCTGAATGAAAACATTATGTTTACTTTGACACAGTGTGAGTGGATTATTAAAAACCCACCCTTCAGCATATGAGACTTGGTATAAATATGTCTTCACAGTTCCTGCATCAGTTGCCATTCAGCTCTCTTTTTCTTCACTTTGATTTGGGTCTTACTGACTCAGTAATTCAGCTAATAGTACTGCTATGGGTGCAGCACATCCTAAGCACTGGAAACAAAAATGAGTAGACACAGATGCATGTTCAGGAGCAACCAGTCAGCGGGGAAGGGAGACTTAAGAGCAAGTAATGTGATGAAGGTAACATGCACAAGTGTGCTCAGGTGACACTGTGGGGCAATGGAGAAGGTGGCGAGCTGGGGCGGGGAAGATGGGTGGTCCACTATATGACAGACACCAGATTCATGGCTTTAAAAAAAGTGAGGATTCAGCAGGGTCAAGGGCAAGGAAAGGTCTGCTGGCCAGAGAAAGAAGAATGAATAAAAGCATAGAAAATAAACAATGAGTTAGAAGACTATGGATGTGATTGGAAACTTTAACAACGTGTTACTCCATCTTTTTTCATTTACTCATTCCAGTGTAGTAAGGTGGGGACTCTATTTTAAAAGAAAGCTGAAGACCCTCTATGGTTCCTGAGTAGAAAATATTATTAAAATGGTTTAAATGATTCAAGGGAGGAGTCGCTCCCTGACCTGGCACACTCTGCCTTACCTCGGACACAGAGCACACGTAAAGAACTTGAGCACAAAGCATAAAGTACGAGGACCCAAGATTCCATTATAACCACATTCATGATTCTGCTATTAAAATACAAATATTTTGGGCCCTCCCTGGTGGCGCAGCAGGTTAAAGCACAGCACAAAGAAGCTTAAGCCACTTCC
>NW_004567102.1:20130464-20137854 GCF_000260355.1 Condylura cristata
GAGCAAGTGGGAAGATTTCAGTGTTTTCCAAATACTCTCCAGTAACTTTAGGTGATCAGTCAGAATATCCTAATTAACTGGAAGAAAACAATTATTCTGATCATACTTGGGGTTGCTCTTCTTAAAATCTATGAGTTGTTGGCCCTTCCTGGTGTTGCAGCAGGTTAACGCACAGCACTGAGAAACTAAAGTCACTTCCCCATGAGTTCGATCCCCGCCTGCCCCGGAGATGACCACATGGCGTGGCAGACCTCTCCTGACCCGCGCCGCTGCTCCCCTCAGCAGTGTGCTTCGTAGGTCTGCCTGTTCTGTCTCTGGCGAAGCCTCACTCTGTCTCTGGCGAAGCCTCTCACCGCCCCTGAACCTCTGGCCTGTACCCCAGTTCTGTATGCGCAAATAAATAAATCTTTAAAAATAAAATACAAATATTTTTACGCAAGGTCATAGCTCAAAAACTTTATCAGTAACTTCAGCAGGGACTGGTAGCAGAATAGGATGGAACAGTGATCAGACAAGAGGGAGAATTATTAGAGATACAGGTACAATGATTATGGGAGTAGAAGGACACCAGAGACTCATTACTTCTTTCCCAGTTTGATTTGGACTAGCCCTGGTACCTGCAAAATCTTTTTTGACTAGTCCAATTAGTGCTGCATCAAACATCATCTTATGTATTAATCATTCTTGGATTCATTTAAAGAAATAACTCCCCTATTATAAATCCAAACTAACACAGTCTCACAGAATCTCATAAAGGAACATCCCCACCAAATCTTAGAAAACAACAATGCCACAGAACAACAAAATCTGAAAATGTTAATGTTGACTACTGTTTGAACTGACTGAGTTTAGAAAACATGGGAAATTTAAAATTTTTATAAAACAAATACATCAAAATTAAAATCTGACATAAAGTTCCCCCAAAGGGAAAACTTCACATCAGTCTCATATGTAAGTATCAATGTTGGGCCCTCCCTGGTGGCGCAGCAGTTTGGAGCGCTGCACTGTGAAGCAGCTTCAGTGCAAGTTTGATCCCCATCCCAGAGTCCCAGAGGAGATCCACATGGCCCAGCAGACCTCTCCTGTCTTGCTCGCTGCTCCCCTCAGCAGTGTACATTGTCGATCTGCCTGTTCTTCTCCCCACTTTTTCTGGTGAATCCTCTCACTGCCCTTGTACCTCTGGCCTGTACCCTAGTTCTGTATGCAAAAAATAAATAAAATAAATAAATATAAATGTAAAAATCTTAACAAAGATATCACTATCTTATTAAGAGCAATTAACATAAGGGAGGAAGGGAGACATTATAGAAATTTTTTAAAAGTCCAGTTTTAGAAAATCAACTATTACATTTCAAAAGGCATTCCCAGTAAAGTCAGGAACAGAAAAAGGATACCTACTCTTACTATTAATATGTAACATTTTGCTCCCTATCTAAGTCAGTTATCTTATTTGTAAGAAAAATAAGAAGTTTAAAAGTCAGAAGGAGGACGTACTTGCAGATATACTTGCAGATAACATGTTTATATTCCCGGGAAACCTAAGAGAGTCCACTGAAAGGTACTACATAGTGTAAAATAATTAAGTTAGCAGATTACAAGACTAAGATAAACTAATAATTTTCATATGTATAAATAGAAGCAATGATGGAGGAAGACCCATTTTTATTGCAAACAAAAGATAAAATACTAGGACTAATCATAAGAAATGTGGAAGAACTACAAGAATAAGACTCTTCCACGAAAGAAGAGTTAGGCAAATAAAACAGCATAATTATTATAAGAAAACTCAAAATCATATAGATTCAGTTCACTTTTTTTTTTAAGATTTATTTATTTATTCATATAGAACTGGGGTACAGGCCAGAGGTGCAGGGGCAGTGAGAGGTGTCACCAGAGACAGATTAGGGAGCAGAACAGACAGATCAAAGAAGTACACTGCTGAGGGGAGCAGTGGGCGGGTCAGGAGAGGTCTGCCACACCATGTGGATCATCTCCAGGACAGATGGGGATGGAACTCATGCTGAAGTGGCTTTAGCTTCTCAGTGCTGTGCTTTAACCTGCTGCACCACCAGGGAGGGCCAGATTCAGTTCACTTTTAACAAAATTCACATTTAATGTGGTCTCAGTATGATGTAAAATATATATAAATAAAGTTTAAAAATGGTTTCAATAAAAATATAGTATTTTTTTCTTAGATTTAAATAATTTGATTCTAATATTCATATATATATATATATAAGCACATATGTATGTACCTACCTACATATATATAAATAAAATAGTCAAGCAAAAGAATGTCAAGCGAATAGTCAAATAGCAAAAGAACAGTCAAGCAGAAGAGGACTAGAACATATTATGAAGTCTCCAGTAATTTTAAATAGACCATTTTGAAGAGTCATATGATGGTATTTATCAAAATTAAAATATATAAACATTTGACCCCATAATTCATCTTCTGGGTGCTCATTCACATTATAGAGATTGCACACAACTGAAATGACTTCAATTTTATATGTAAGAATTGTTTACAATGATAAGATTAGAAAAATCCAAGTGTCATTACTAGACAATAATTAACTAAATTATTTCATACATTTAATGGAATACTAAGCTTCTATAAAGAGAAGTAGCGAGCATCTCTATGGAAATCTTTTTGAATTACATAAGTAAATAAAGCAAGATATAAAACAGCATATACAGCATTTACTATTTATATAAAAAAGAAGAAAAGGAAAAATTATTCTATATAGAAAAAACAGTGAAAGGGGTTACAGAAATCTAAGAATGGTATTTTTCCAATGTCAATTTATATAGAACAACACAAGAAATTAATAAAATATTCAAATAACTACATAAAATGCTCCTGAACAATAGTAATGTTGCTGGTTACAGGCAAGGAGTACTCAAAATATCCCTTTGTCATGACTGAATGACACACAATCCAAAGTTCTGGCATGAAAACTTGCTTAGAGATGGCATTAATATGCTAGGTGAAAGGGAAGGTTATACACATATTCAGAAATCTGAATAGGCAAGCGACCTAATATTGTGGAATTCAAAATTTAGATACTTCCTGCTGCTTCCCTGTCAGTCATCTATAACCTGGAATGAATTAGGTTGAAATGATTATCTTCTAATTATATCTAGCTGCATTCTTTGGTATGAACATGGTGTTCTGATTGGAGGTGAGGGTAGAAGTTGAGAGAAGAAAGGCAAAGGATGTTTCAGAAGCTTAAGAGCACTTCCTAGTAGGGTAGGCCTCGGTAATAGAGGAAGCCTATGTAAGACCCCAAAGAAGATGCTTTCCTAGGAAACCATGAAAGTGTGAGAGCATACATAAATAAATAAATCTTACTTAGACATACAGAAATGGGGTACAGGCCAAAGGTGCAGAGCAGTGAGAGGATTCACCAGACAGAGTGGGGAGCAGAACAGGCAGAGGCAGATCAATGAGGTACACTGCTGAGGGGAGCAGCAGGTGGGTAAGTAGTGGTTTGCTGGGCCATGTGGATCACCTCCCAGGCTGGGGATCAAACTAGCACTGAAAAAGCTGCCACTAGCTTTCAGTGCTGCGTCCTAACCTGTTGTGCCACCAGGGAGGGAGGTAAATAAATCTTTTTTAAAAAAAGAATGAGCTATTATTAATCCTATTCCCACTCAACCTCACATTTATGAGCTTTGTATTTATCACTACTAATTGTATTTCATTAGATAATACTCATCAGCTACTCACCTTTCCAAGTGACTTTACAATTTATCCCCCAAACAGGTACATTTTTTAAGAATGAATGGGAGGACTAATTAGATAG
The DNA here is from genome assembly GCF_000260355.1 of Condylura cristata. Taxonomy (NCBI): domain Eukaryota; kingdom Metazoa; phylum Chordata; class Mammalia; order Eulipotyphla; family Talpidae; genus Condylura; species Condylura cristata. Next base: position 20,134,274 of record NW_004567102.1, read on the forward strand.
GATGCTAAAACAACAGCTATAAACCCAAAATCTGGCAAAGAAGGTGGTAATAAAATCTATCCATCATTAGCATTACACTGGTGCTAATCTGAGAAAAATGACTTTTCTTGCCTTTCCATTTAGTTTCTGGGGTTTTTAATGACTTTGGTATCCTCTAAGTTACAAATTCCATGCTGGCTAAAAATGTTTCCAGGAGGGAAAGAGTTTATGAATTTGTCCATCATGTTAGCCCAATAGTGCATTTTACTGTGGCACCATCAACTTATATTTAGTCTTCGTTATCAAAATGGGAATATCATCCATTTTGTGACTATTCCAAATCGGCTGTGCACTGCCACTAATGTCTTAAGGCTGCCCCTTCCAACTATCAATTGACATATACTCAGGAAACAAATTAATTTAAAATTAACCTTTAAAAATATAATTAGAAAACCATATTTTCCTTTTGTAATATTTATTTATGCATCCAAGAATTGGGGTAGAGGCCAGAGGTGAGGGGGGAAAGAGAACTTACCAGAGACAGAGAAGGGAGAAGAACAGGCAAATCGAAGAAGTACACTGCTGAGGGGAGCAGTGGGCAAGACAGAAAAGGTCTGCTGTGCCACATGGGTCAGTTCCCTGTCTGGGAATCAAACTTGTGCAGGTCATGACAATAGCTTCACAGTGCTGAGATTGAACCCCTTGCATCGCCAGGAAGGCCAAGAAAGCCAAATTTTCTTAAAGAAAAAATTTCTAACATATTCCAAAGTCAAATACTAATAAATACTATAAAATTTCCCTACTGTTTCGTTGAACATTGGTAATAATTACTAAATGTAGCTAAAAAGAAATATTTTTGTAATTTTCTGTATTTTTCCCATACACTCTGTCAGTTGGCACTATCTCTCCATTTTTCTACGCTACACACAGACTACTTCAGCTTTAATTAAAAGGCTTGTTGCCATAGTTTCTCAGAGAACAGCTCAAAGCATGCTTGAGTCCATTATTTTCTTTAGGATTTTAAAGAAACTATAACATGGCAGTAGCTGGCCAAATTTTTTCCAGTTTCACCTCCCACCCAGCACAGTATAGGATTCAGAACTACAAGTAGGTATTCTAAATATTGTAAGAGAATCTAAACCATTAGGAATGTTATTTAAAATTCATCCGTTAGTGTCTTCTCTTCTGCCACATCAGTATGGTAACTAGCAGACTGCAGCTCAGTCAAAACAGCAGAATGAAGGGGAATTCAGCCTAATAAACACACTGACAGCATCTGTGGAAACACCCGCCCATTTTTCTTTCTAATAATATCAGAGAAAATGTGTGTACCTACACATTAGAATTATATTGCTTCATAATGTGATTTTCAACATTCTTGATAAAGGAACTTGGAGAAAACAGATGCAATAATGGAAATCAACTTAAGGATTTCAAATTTTAAAAAGGGAACTCAAGAACCTTATTTTTTTTAATTAATTGGTTGTTTAAAATGAGGTAATACTGGCTACATTAGTATTGGTAGTTTGGAATATAGGATCCCCCATTTAGGTACTTCCACATTAGTGCACCCCCACCACAGTCCATGTGTACCCTTCCTGCTTTAAGAATCTTACCATGCAAAGTCAAGATTACATTCCATCTGAATCCCATCTGCTTTCAAATGGTAATTACTACTAAGTCTTGAAGAACAAGTTCAAAGGTTATTCTGAGCCTCAGGTTAAAGAATGTTAATTAACACTCAATCCTGTGAACTTTAGGAAGGCAACTATCAGTTCAGCATTTATAATTCAGCTCCAGTATTCTGAGGTAGTAATCTAGGAGCATGGACTGAAAAGGTAAAAGGACATGGGTTGTCATTTCAGCTCTGGGAGCAATGTTGAGTGGTCTAAAGCAAGTAATGATTAAATGAAATAGGACATATGTAAAGATAGAAAGTTCTCAGAAAATGGCAGCTATAATCATTTCTCCATAACTAGGTCATCTCCAGGACAGGATGCGTGACACGGGTTAATACTGCCGTTTTCAGAAGCTCTATAAAGTCGTTCTGCTTCCTTTGACTAACATCTCAAGAATTAAACTACTCAATGAGTTTTCTACTTAATTATTACAAGCCATTGGACTTCATCATTTCTATAGATATCACTAAACTTCCTTTTATTCCTTCTTTTCTGTACAAGATTAATATATTACAAGAATATCTGAGAGACAGAAGACTGCCATGTTTCCAATCAGGAGTACAGAAAAACTCAAGGGGTTCCATGAGTTTTTATATATTTATATATTTATATCTAATTATAGATATTTACTAATAAATAAGTGCATTGTGATGAAGTTTCCATTACTGTCATAGCTATCATGCTGTGCCCCTTTATTTTGTAATCAATGTTTACATTAAATATATATCATTTCACACCCTCCCTGGTGGTGCAGCAGGATAAAGCACAGCACTAAGAAGCTAAAGCCACTTGAGTATGAGTTCAATCCCTGCCCCGGAGGTGACCACATGGCGCCAGCTGCTCCCCTCAGTAGTGTACTTCATCAGGCAGCCTGTTCTGCTCCCTACTCTGTCTCTGGTGAATCCTCTCACCGTCCCTGCACTTCTGGCCTGCACCCCAATTCTGTATGCATCTTTAAATATAGATAGCTAGATTTATCTTTTTTTTTTTTGTGGGAGTATTTTTGACATCTTTTGTTTATTTAACTTGGAGACATTAAGTTAGTATTTTCATTTGAATAAACCCCCTCAATATGCACCACAACTTAAAATATAATTTAAAGATAAAGCACTTTGGTACTCCATGCCATCCTTACTATAACTTAACACCACACTGAATGCTACAGCATTTTATAAAGTTAATTCTTAAATACAAGTATAACCCGTGACTCTGATCCTAGTTTCCATGTTTGCCTTTCAGCACACCCAGGCAGGCTTTGGGGCACCACTCCTTCCCCTACCGGTCTCCCTAGGCAACAGCACTTAGCGCTCAGACAGCATGACCTGTGGTAATATAAAGCAAGGGTGTAAGCACCCCACTGCCTGTGATGGAGGCACTCTGTACAGGGGACCCTGAGATGCACTGTGTGACAGAGTCAAGGCAACAGCAGGACAGAGACCAAGTCAAACTGGCATGTCCACCAACCAGGGGCTTCCACGTAAAGCCTGAGTGTCCCCCTAGTCCAGGGTCTACGCAGCACCCAGCTCGGCTGGCTGCCCTGACTGCACTGTCTGCACAGCCAACTCTTCAAGCACCCAGGTAGGTGTGGTAGAGATGCCAGAATGAAGCTCCCTCTGCCCAGTCCTAGTCAGAGGCACCTGGGCCACAGCGAGGGTGGCATACATAGGACACTTCAAAGTGAAGGGGCACTGACCACTTGCCAGCACTTAACTCACTATCCCCAGTCCGGGCCCTGCTGCGTGGGAGCTGAGCTGCTCTGGCATCTGCTCGAATGCTCTTGTCTACCACCTCCCAGAACCAGCACGAACCAATGTCTCTTCTCCCAACAAGTTAGAACAACAATAGTTTAAATTACTTTGAAATTTTAATTATAGAAACATTTCTACTCAACATTAGAATGTTTGGAGTCTCTCCTTTTTTCTG
>NW_004567102.1:20138919-20148885 GCF_000260355.1 Condylura cristata
AATATCTCATTCCTGAATCACAGCAGGAACTAAAGTTCAACTCCAAAGGCATTACATTACCCCAAGCCAAACAGTCACCTAGTAGGGATTTTTTAAAATGTTACCAGTGCTAACCAGACAAAGATATATGCTCATCTTACTGCAAGATTTCTCACCTGGGGTCTAGCTTTGTCTAGGAACTCACAGATGGACATTAACAGGCCTCTGCAGGCACTTGAAATCATGTGCAAAGGAGATGGTTGTGTAGCTTTACTTATTCTAGAGATGCTGACCATAGCTTTCATCAGAGTCTCAGAATGCCCCTTTAAGGTTAAGATCTTACAAGAGGACTTCAGAATAGTAGAAATAAGGCCTCATGGTTATTATTTAATTTTAAAGTTTCTATTTGTGACAGAATCACATTTTCAAAAATTTGACAATTTCAACATATCTTCACACATATATTTGGGACTGCTTTGTAATGCATGACAAAAGGCAGCTAGATTGTCTGAAATGACGGCAAATGTCTACTGCTCCCTCATGCAAATCAAAGCAGAATGGTAGTGCAGAAATTTATTTAGCATTTAGCAAAGATACTTCAGAGATGGGAAGTTAGGTATTTAAAGCTGCTCATGGTCTACTGCTTAATTACTTCCTAATGTGACAGTTCCACTGCTTTTGTAAATATTAGTTAATAAGATGACGTGCATACTGCTATCTCTAAAATCTTCAGGTAGTCTTTTCACTACAATTTATTCTGTTTTTAGTAGTTAGAGAGAAAGTAATAAAATCTGAAGTTATTTACATCATACACACACACACACACACACACACACAAAACTTTTTCAAATGAAAATCTACTGAAGTTATAATCCTAAAATTTCCACATAATGTTGAAATAAATGGAATCTTCAGGGCCTCCCTGGTGGCAAAAGGGGTTAAGAAGCTATCAAGCCAGTGCAGCCTGAGATCAATCTCTGGCCAGGAAGCTGACCCACATTGCACATCAGGCTTCTCTTTTCTTGCCAGCTGCTCCCTTGAGCAGTGTATTTCAGTTAATCTGCCTGTTCTGCTCTCTGGTGAAACCTTCCACCACCCCCAAGCCCCTACCCCACTCCCCGTACCTGTGGCCTACACTCCAACTTTTGTGTGCATAAATTAATAAAACAAATCATTTTTAAAAGTGGAATGTTTGGAATTACATGAGTTATAAGCAGCAATGCACATCTCAACCAGCATCACCTTACTAGCTGACAAATGCTACAAAATTTTCCAAAAGTAAGTAAATAAAAAGACAAATGCAAGACTGGAATAGAAAAGGGAAGACCAATTAAAAAGACATTACTTTAGTTACAAGTAGAATAAGTATCAATCTGCTACTGATCACAACTATAAAACTGAACATAATGCACTGAGCAACTATTTGGAAATTCTAAAAAATAAATAGTAGAACTAAAGTAAAAAGCCCAAGGTTTTTTGGGTTTTCTTTGTTTTTGTTTTTGTTTTAGGATTTATTTATTTATACATACAGAAGTGGGTACAAGCCATAGGTGCAGGGGCGGTTAGAGGCTTCACCAGAACAGAGCAAGGCAGATTAATGAAGTACACTGCTGAGGGGAGCAGCAGGCAAGACAGGAGAGGTCTGCCGCGCCATGTGGGTCACCTCTAGGACGGGTATCAAACTTGCGCAGGAGTGGTTGCGGTTAGCTTGTAATGCTGCATCCTAACCCTTTGCGCCACCAGGGAGGGCACAGTCCAGAGTTTTAAGTGCCACCAAATTAGTGGTGAGGTTGCCACTTTTGACCTACAAATAAAATACACAGGAATGCAGCCTGAAATACAAAGGCAGACATATCTCTAGCAGCTACCTTTTTCTGGTCTAAAAATTGAGAATTCTTAAGACTCAAACAGAATGCAGAAATCCCCCTTTTTTTTCCTTTCCTTATTTCCCTCTTGAACTCCAGCCTCCAGCAATCCCAAAAGCCACACAGAAACTCCAACCAAAACTTCACATCAAAAATCTTACGAGGTGTCCCTCCCTGGTGGCGCAGTGGGTTAAAGCACAGCACTAAGAAGCTGAAACCACTTCCGCATGAGTTCGATCCCCACCTACCCAGGAGGTGACCACATGGCGTGGCAGACCTCTCCTGACCCGCCCGCTGCTCCCCTCAGCAGTGTACTTCATTCATCTGCCTGTTCTGCTCCCCACTCTGTCTCTGGTGAAGCCTCTCACCACCCCTGAGTCTCTGGCCTGTACCCCAGTTCTGTATGCACAAATAAATACATCTTTTAAAAAAAAAATCTTAAGAGGAAAACTTTCCTCTCTGATCCCAAGCAAGTAGGGAAAACTCACATCAACTTATAACTTTTCTATCTTCCTGCTACTTGGACCTGAAAGCAAGCAGTTACAAAAGTGTGCAACAAAATAGGATGAAGAGGCCCTCCCTGGTGGCGCAGCGGGTTAAAGCACAGCACTAAGAAGCTAAAGCCACTTCCGCAAGAGTTAGATCCCCGCCTACCCAGGAGGTGACCACATGGTGTGGCAGACCTCTCCTGACTCACCCGCTGCTCCCCTCAGCAGTGTACTTCATCGATCTGCCTGTTCTGTTCCCCACTCTGTCTCTGGTGAATCCTCTCACCACCCCTGAGCCTCTGGCCTGTACCCCAGTTCTGTATGCACAAATAAATAAATCTTAAAAAAAAAAAAAATAGGATGAAGAATGTGCCATCATTCTGGCTAACTGAACAAAAATGGAATATGAAAGTACTACCAACTTTAAAGAAATTAAAAGGAGAATAAAAAGGAATATTCTTAGGCCAACAACTTATACACTAAATGAAATGAAAACAATTCCTAGAGAGACACAAATTATCAAATTAACTGAAGGAGAAATAAGAAACATGAATAGACAAATAGAAAGTAAAGAAACTAAATACCTAAGCTTTAAATTGAGAAATTTAAATCCTCCCACAAAAAAAAACACAGCCCTAAATGGCTCCACTGTTGAGCTTTATCAGCTATTTAGTAGAGTTAACATTAATAATTCAAAAACTCAGGAAACAGAGGGAAAGCGCTAAAAGGCATATAGACTAAATGAAGAAGTAGAGCTGTAAATTTTCTAGAAAAAAAACAGAGTAGGAAATTTTCATGATCGTGGGTAAGGCAACAAATTCTTAAATATGACACCAAAAGAATGACCCATAGAGAAAAGTCATTGATAAAATGAACATAATAAGAATGTAAATATGTTGTACTTTAAAACTGAGTAAATGAATATATAAACACAATTAGAAAATATTTGCAAATCATATGTCTGTTAAAGTTCTTGTATCCAGAATATGTCAAGAACTCTTACAAGACAGAGAACCCAATTTTTAAAAATGCAAAAAGGCCTCCCTGGTGATGCAAGGGGTTAAAATACAGCACTATGAAGCTATCCACAGCCACTTCAGCATGAGTTTAATCCCTGGCAGGAAGTTGACCCACATGGCACTGCAGCCCTCTCCTGTCCCTCCCACTGCTCCCCTCAGCAGTGTACTTTGTCAATCTGCCTGTTCTGCTCCCTATTCTGTCTCTAGTGAATCCTCTCACTCTCACCCCTGCCCCTCACCCCTCTGGCATGTACCCCAGTTCTTGCATGCATAATAAATAAATCTTTAAAAAAATAAAAATATGCAAAGGTTAGACCTAATTTGATTCCATCCTGAGCAGCTATTCTTTGGGGTAGCGATTATTTATTGTGTCTGCCATCCATCCCTGAAATGTTATGATAGGGCATAGATAGCCATCTGTCCTTTCCCTGCCACGACCCCAAGGAAGATATGCTGAGGCCCCAGAACTTTTTGATTGTGAACTAAAGGTTGACAAAGATTATTGCTTTAAGGTGGATAAAGATAAAAAATGAGTTACCAGTTAATTTAAGGATCATCTGTGTAGGGGCTAGTGTAAAGGCTGAATTACACATTGTTGAAACAGAGGAAACCAGTTATAAAGGCAGTTAAAGTAACACTGGCAATTTTGAAATGTCGGTAGAACTAGGCTCATGATTTTCCTTGTGGTAGTTGAAATAATACTATTTAATGTTAAAAGCATGGTTCAGGGCTTAATATTTGCACATAGTAGTTACCAAGGGAGATGGAGAGTCAGAAAATGAAGAAAGGATTTGAAGTTCCTAAGTACATCCGCCAAGGGATTAGTCCTTGAAAGAGGTTTCACTGAAAAAAGTAAGATGATAAAAATTATGATGATGATTGTGATAAGAAGCTGAAGAAAAAGCTCCAGTAAAGAAATTTTTATGAGATATTCCAGCTAAAAAGTCACAAAAATCAAAGCAGAATGGAAAAGACTTCAAACCATCAGCACTAATATCAAAAACTCAAAAATCTTGCAAAACACAGAAAAATAAAAAGCACCAAAAGCACCTAGTTCTATAGAAGACATAGAAGCAGAAATTTCTAGGATAGGAAAAAGTGTTTCTTTTCGCAACATGCACGTCAAATTCATTAATGCTACAAGGAACTGCTTCTGGTTTGTTGACTAGGAGGCTCTGACAATACTAGAGTTGTCTTTAAGAAAACTGTTTGAGCAGTTGGTTAAAATTTTCCGTCTTAATTTCATTTCTGTAACAGATGATATCTGGCTGTCCATTTTATAACACAGAGTGATAGCTTTCCTGCCTGGATTTAATAAATGTTGTCTAAGTTTCATTGCCAAGAATGTGTTGTCCAAAATGCGGTTTAATTTGAAAGCTAAAATTCTTTGCTTGGCTTGAAGTATGTATGAAATGTTATGATAGGACATAGATAGCCTAGTGGTGGTCAAACAAGTGGAAATGGTGGATAGACAAAAATATGCACATGAAATAAACTCAGTATTTTAATAAATTTGTAAAATTAGCAAAGTTTTTTTTATTGGTTTATAATATATTTCCAGAGTATAGCTTCATACCTGAAGATATGCACATACCACACCACATTCACACCAAAGTTCCCCTACCATCTACCATTAGCAAACTGGCCCCTCTCTACATTCCTTCCTAGTCCCGTATCCCTTAGTAACCACTATTTTGTTATTAGAGTCTAAGAATTATTTTGTTGTATTTTGTTATTTCACTTGGTTTCCTAATATTTGACACAAGTGAAACCATTTGTCTTTCCATTTCTGGCTAATAGCATAGTAACCTAAAGTTCCAGTCATGTGGTCATGAAGGAAATATATCGTCATTCTTAATAGCTAAAATCAACAATCATTTGAATATTTCACCTAAGACTAATGGGTTACTAATAAACTCTAGGTAGCTTAGGTAATTCTAGGTAATCGGGGCAAGACAAATGAAAACATAAGTCCACAGAAAGATTTTAAGCATGATTTCATTGTTGCATCATTTTTGTAATCGACAAAAATTGGGGGAGGTAAATGGCAAATTATCCAACTGATGAATGGATAAACAAAATGTGGTATAGGCATGCAGTAGAACACTATTCTGCAATATAAATGCACAAACTGGGCCCTCCCTGGTGGCGCAGCAGGTTAAAGCACAGCACCAAGAAGCTAAAGCCACTTCAACATGAGTTCGATCCCGACCTGCCCTGGAGGTGATCCACATGGCACGGCAGACCTCTCCTGACCCACCCCCTGCACCCTTCAGCAGTGCACTTCGTTGATCTGCCTGTTCTGCTCCCCACTCTGTCTCTGGCAAATCCTCTCACCACCCCCTGCACCTCTGGCCTACACCCAGTTCTGTATGATTAAATAAATAAATATATATTTTTTAAAGATTTATTTATCTATGCATACAGAACTGGGGTGTAGGCCAGAGGCGCAGGGGTGGTGAGAGGATTCGCCAGAGACAGAGTGGGGAGCAGAACAGGCTGACTGATGAACTACACTGCTGAGGGGAGCAGCGGGCAAGTCAGGAGAGAGTTCTGCTGCGCCATGTGGGTTACCTCCATGGCAGGCCGGGATCGAACTCATGCTGAAGTGGCTTTAGCTTCTTAGTGCTGTGTGTTAACCCAATGTGCCACCACGGAGGGCCCTAAATAAATAAATCTTAAAAAAAAATGAACAAGCTACTGATATATGCTACAACATGGATGAAACTAATAAACATTAAGCTACATCAAGGACCTAGATGCAAAACTATCCATATAGTTTATACATATACATACGATTCCACTTATACACGATGTCTGAAAAGCCAAGTGAGAGATACATATCATGTCATTAAACGGTTTGTGGAGCTATAAATGGGAAAAGGAATCAACTGCAACCAGGCATAAATAAGAAGTCATTCTGGAGTGATGGAAAATATATTTTAGAGTCCTCCCTGGTGGCGCAATGGGTTAGGACGCAGCAGTGCAAGCTAGCTGCAGCTGCTTTAGTGTGAGCTCAATCCCACCAGGAGGTGATCTGCATGGCAGCAGACCTCTCCTGTCCCACTCACTGCTCCCCTCAGCAGTGTACTTCATCCATCTGCCTGTTCTGGTCCTCACCCTGTCATTGGTGAATCCTCTCACTGCCCCTACACCTCTGGCCTGTACCCCAGTTCTGTATACATAATAAATAAATCTTTTAATATATATATATTTTTTTAACCCACAATGTATATGTTAAAACAATTGTTGGAAATAGGATGGTGAGTCAGAGAAGTAGAGGAGGCACATGGAACAGAGAGATATGTGGGAAAATGTTTCTTGGATATTAATCCCAAATCAGATGTATGAGGAGGAAATCTCTTCTATCACTCCATAATGTGGTTACAAATGTACTTTAGGAGCAGGATCTGCCATCAGAGTGACCTGTCAGTGCTGGGAATGTGCAGCCCCTGTGCCACCATCGGAAGCTAGGGCGCACACCATTATGATCTGGAACTAAGAGAGAGAGTGGCCTCAAGGAACAAAGGTCAACAGGATAGCATGTGGAGCAGTCTCCTGCAGGCCTGAAGCTGAGCCAGGGTGGGATCTTCCATCAGGGTGATCTGTCAACACTAGAAAGGCACAGAGCTTGGAAGCTAGGGAATACACCATTCCCCTGTGGAATGCAGTAAATAGAGAGAGAGGGAACCATCAAGAACAGCACCCATCAACATAGCCATAGCACCAGGGCACTTGTGGAGTTTGGGCATAATAGTGCTGGAATGTCAGTTTCTGACATTCTAGAAGGAGCAGCCCAGAGAGAGTCCCACCAGGACCAGTGGTACAGTGTCCAACATAGAACAAATTAGAAAACATACCACAGGGAAACAGAAAAATACAAATAACCAAGCAAGCATTCAGGGGAAGGCAGCCACCACAATAATGACAAGAAAGAACTCTGCCTGCCAGATAGAAAATATAGAATAGTCATTATTAAAAAACAAAGATGATGAAAAGGAAAAGAATGGCATGAGACAAATAATCAATGAACTGAAGAATCAATTCAGTCTTTAAAGAAGGAAATAAAAAAATAAATGCAGGAAATTAAAAGATTAGTAGAGAATTGAAAGAACCCTGGGATAAACAATAAAAACTGAATTGATGGAATGGAAGAACAAATCAGTATGCCTGAAGATACAGAAATAAAAAGAACCAAAACAGAAAAGGAAAGAGAAGTACAAAGGAAAAATGAAGAAAACACTTCGAGAACTATCTGACTCCATGAGGAAAAGAGTACAAGAATTATAGGAATCCCAGAAGGTGAGAGGAGAAACCAAGGAACTGAGAAACTATTCAAGCAGATAATCAAAGAGAACTTCCCAAGCATGAAGGAGATGAAAACAGACATACAAGAAGTGAGAATAACACCAAATTTCCATGAAAAAAGGAAAAATACAGCAAGACACATAATAGGAAACTATGTTAAATCTCCCAAGAATGCAAGACAAGGAAAAAATAATGAACCTGATGAGGGGAAGAAACAAAACATGTAAAGGAAAACCAATCAGGCTAGCATTAGATTTTGCCAAAGAAACACTACAGGTGAGAAAAGAATGGAGTCACATATTGACCAAACTCAAAGAAAACAAATGCCAGCCAAGAATACTTTACCCCGCAAAGCTCTCCTTCCTCTATGAAGAAAAAAATAAGTACTCCCAGACAAACAGAAACTCCAGAAATTCATTATGACTAAATGCCCACCCCAAGAAAATATTATAAGTCCTAAAGCCAAAACCAACAGAGAAATGCATAAGAACAGAATAAGGAAAGAAAAAAAAATCACAAAAAGACAAACAAAATGGCGATACAGACACCAATGTAACAATATCAACTCTAAATGTAAATGGACTAAACTCATCAATAAAAACAGAGTCATAAACTGGATTAAAAAAACAAAATCCAGGGCCCTCCCTGGTGGCGCAGCAGGTTAAAGCACTGCACTGAGAAGCTAAAGCCACTTTCGCATGAGTTCAATTTGCCTGCCCCGGAGGTGACCACATGGCGTGGCAGACCTCTCCTGACCCACCCGCTGCTCCCCTCAGCAGTGTACCTCATAGATCTGCCAGTTCTGTTCCCCACTCTGTCTCTGGTGAAGCCTCTCACTGCCCCTGAGCCTCTGGCCTGTACCCCAGTTCTGTATGTACAAATAAATAAATCTTTAAAAAAAAAAAATCCAACCTTCTACTGCCTCCAGGAAACACATTTAACTATAAAAGATAAACATAAACAAAGTAAAAGGTTGGAAAGCCATCCTACAAGCAAATGGACCTAAATAAATAAAAGATAGGAACAGCAATACTTATATCAAATGAAATAGACTTCAAACAAAAATAGGTAAAAATAGATAAAGATGGACACTACATTATGATTAAGGGGACAACACATCAGGAAACGATAACACCCATCAACATGTACCCACCAAATGAAGGTGCACCAAAATATATAAGAAAATCTTTACCGGCTCTAAAACAGGCATTAGAGAAAACCCATATTTTATAGGAGATTTCAAAACCCCACTTTCACCAATAGACAGATAAACAAGACAAAAAATTTAAAAAGACACTAGAGTGGGGCCCTCCCTGGTAGCACAGCAGTTAAAGCACAGCACTAAGAAGCTATAGCCACTGCAGCATGAGTTCGATTCTCAGCCAGGTGACCCACATGGTGTGGCAGACCTCTCCTGGCCTGCCCACTGCTTCTGCAGCAGTGTACTTTGTCAGTCAACCTGTTCTGCTCCCCACTCTCTGTGGAATCCTCTTACCAACCCTGTACCTCTGGCCTGTACCCCAGTTCTGTGTGCATGAATAAATAAATATTTTTTTTAAAAAAGACACTACAGCCCTAAATAAAGACCTAGACCTCATGCACTTAACAGACATCTATAGGACATTAGGCTGAAAAAAACCTGAGTACTCATTTTTCTCAAGTGTGCATGGATCATTCTCCAGAATCAGTCATGTAAGACCACCATCAATAGATACATTAAGATCAAAATCATTCCAACTATCATCTATGATCATAAAGGCATCAATCTATAAATAAATCATGAAAAGAAAGCAAGGAACCCACCTACTTCATGGAGATTGCAATCCACACTACTGGAAAATCATTTGATAAAAGAGATCAAAGAAGAAATTAAAAAGCACTTTGAGTTGAATGACACTAAGGACACAAATTCCCATAATGTATGGGGCAGAGCAAAGGCAGTTATAAGAAGAAAGTTTATACCAATATGGGCTCACATCAAGAAAGAACTCAAAGAAACAACCTAATCTCCCATCTCAAAGAACCAGAAAAAGAATAACAAAAAACTACTGGCCAATTTCCCTAATGAACAAAGATGTGAAAATCCTCAATAAAATACCCAACAGAATCCAACAAAGTGTCAAAAGGATAATACACCACAATCAAGTGGGATTTATTCCAGGAGCACAGGGTGGCTCAGCATCCAAAATCAATTATTGTAATCCAACACATCAACAAAAAGTTCCTCAAGCTGCTAAACATGGAGCTTCCCTATGACCCAGCAATCCCACTCCTAGGTATCTACCCAAAAGACACAAAAACACTGAT
>NW_004567102.1:20149735-20161855 GCF_000260355.1 Condylura cristata
AAAAAAAAAAAAGAGCAGATGATAGCAGGATAATGTAGTAAACCAAAAATGGCTGTTCAATAAGGATAGGCCACTAGGCAAAAAAATAGAAAAGCAGTCAATAACACTGATACTAACTTGTGTCTTGTTGCAGATCTGGTTATGAGCAAAGTTAAGGGTAATACTCAATGTTTCTACATACAATTGTTTAAGTCTACAGTGAGCAGAAAAGCAAGTGGAATTAAGTCAGAATGTGCTAACAGCTAAAACCTAGGGAATATTTAGGACAAGAAGATGAAAATAAAGAAGAGGGCCCTCCCTGGTGGCACAAACTATTAAAGCACAGGCTACCGAGCTGGCTGCAGCGGCTTCAGTGCCAGTTCAATCCCAGCCAGGAAGCTGGCCCACATGGCACAGCAGACCTCTCCTGTCTTGCCTGCTGGTCCATCAGCAGTATACTTTGTCAGTCTGCCTATTCTGTTTCCCCCTCCATCTCTGGCCTGTACCCCAGTTCTGAATGCATAAATAAATAAACCTTTAAGAAAAGAAAGAAGAAACGTAATAAAAGCTAATGATGAGGTACAGAGACAGGTGTATAGGCAAGAGAGATATTTCAGTATTCAAGATCTGAAAGTTTGAACAGTTCTAAGTTTTGAAATATGCACTGCATGGATGAAGGGATGGGGGATGCTTAAAAAACTATGGATAAATATTTTTATAATCTAAATTGTCAAAATTTATGACATAAAGTTGTATATTCTTTTACTTTTTCAATGCCAGGCATTTTACAATTGTAACACCTCTTCCATGCATTAGCCAGTGATTTGAGTTTTTTTCTTGCTCAGAATAACTAGATATTTATAAATGATCTTTTCAAGGAATTAACTTTGGCTTTGTTAGTCTTCTCTACTGCATGTATTTCTTTGTTTTTCCAATGTGTGCTTTTATCTTTATTATTTCCTTCTTTCTTCTTGCTTTGTTACCTTTGCCTTTATTATCCTCTAGTTTCTTAAAGCTAAAACCTTGTTAGGTTATAGTCTTTTCTTCTATTCCAATATTGGCAGTTGTCTAATATTTTTTATCATGAGCACTGCTTTGGCTGCATTCCACAAATTTGAGAAACTGTTTTCATCATCATTCAGTTTAAAATATTTTCTATTATCTTAATGGGTTCTTTTTAATGCATTGATTATTTAGAAGAAGGTTATTTAATTTCCAAATATTTGAGGTTATCCTGAAAGTAAAAATGCTATTGATTCCTAACTTGACTCTGTTATGAGAGAATGTATCTACAGTATTTCAACCTTTTGAAATTCAAATTTATTGTGACTTATTCTATGGTCCAGAATATAGTCTGTCTTTGTGAATGAGTCATAAAAGTAGGGATCTATAAATATCAATTAGGTCAAGATAGTTGATACAGTTGTTAAGATCACCTATATCTTTACTGATTTTTTTCTTATCAATTTCTATCAGTTACTGAGAGTAGTATGCTAAAATCATCCACTATGATTACAAAATTATCTATTTCTCCCTCTTACTTTTACAACTTTGATTTTTTCTGTTTGCCCTATTTTTTAATTCTTTTAGTCCTACCTTCTCTGGATCATTTTGTTTTTATAATTCAATTTGGCTTTATGGGCCATGAATCAGTTTTCATCAATTGCTCTATGGATTAAAAAATGCATCCTTTTTATTGTACCTGAACTCAATATCCTATTTCATATAAAATATAGCAATCTAACTATCATGTAGTTACAAGAAATCAAATATCTATATATATTAAATGCCCCACAAAACTGCTTTAAATATTTATATATAACTAAGAGGAATAAAATAATATTTTATATATACCTTGATATTGGCATTTCTAATGCTCTTTATTCAAATTTATGACCACATTAATCAAAACCAGTTGAACAAAGATCATCAAAGCACATAGTCTAGACCTTGTCTGGCATAATCACATAAGTCACATAATTAAAGTTGTTCCCTATTTTTTTTCCCTAAGAGCATAGCAATTAAAGCAATACCACTTGGCACTAACTATAAGCAAAACATAAATTCAGGCAATGGAAATGAGTGACAAAACTAAAAATTATCTTGTAAATTTGTCACAAGATAATTCAGAATGAACTTACATTGATTTTTAATTATAAATCAAAATAAATTAAATATTGAAAATTATGTTCAAAACTCTGATATGAAAGTAGGAAAATCTCAATAATGGATAAAAATGGCAGAGGATAGTCTCAGCTCATTTTTAAAAGTACCTAAATCTATGTATTTTCAAAGTAAACACAAAATATTAACTAAAGAATAATGTTATGTCTAAAAAAAAAATGAAAAGCCTCTGTCTCTTTCCCTTAAGATAAAAGAGATAAACGAATATGTGAAAAATTTATAGAACCATTGTAATTAAGAATTAAACTGACTTATAGAAAACATACAATACTCATTCATTCAGCAAATTACTTAAAGGCTTCATTCTGTATCAGACACTGAGTTATGAAGTAGGGATTCAGACTACCTTCAAGATAATCATAATCCTGCTGAGGAGACAACAAAAGCCTCAGTTATCATTATTAAAGTGCTAAGAAATTTCCCTGGAGATGATAGCCAATAAAACTGGATTTTATAACTGGGCTATGTATTTTTTGTGTTTGTTTTTTGTTTTGTTTTGTTTTGGTAGGAAGTTGGGCAGAGGCAGAGAAAAAAAGGTCCATTTGGAAAGTTACAGAAAAAAACAAAAGGATAGATGAACTGTAACTGGGTTATCAGCATCCCTTTGAAGTTATATTAAGGTTAACTTTGTTACCATGAAGAAAGTGGGAAGTCACTGAAGGATTTTATTTGAGGAAGGAATATGGCTTACCAGCCCTCTCCCTTAACTATTTCAAACTACAGAAGATAGGAAAATAAGTTTATATCCCAAGCTTTCCTTGCAGAAAGAGATGGCCTTGTGACAGTTCTACCAGTGATGTGGGAAAAGAAATCTAATGGGAAATGCTCTAGCCAAGATTTGATATCCTATGCCTACCTTTCTCTAATTGATTGGCCCCTTTCCCTTCTTCCTTTCTTGATTTTGGGCAGCCATCCTGAAAACCCTGAGGGAAAGGCCAGGAATATCTCAAATACATTAGTAATGACCCAAGTAGATTTCTAAAATTCTTGCTATGAGAGAATATAAATCCCTTATTAATAAGCCATTTTAGGGTTACTTGAAGCTGATTGTCTCCCTCCTAATAGTTCTAAAAATTATTTTGTATTTAAGAATGATATTCATTAAGCTGGTGTATAAGGATTGGGTATAGGGAGACATGCAGAATTTTTCAGAAGTTTTGTGTAGGTTGTGAACCAAAGAAACTATAGTGAGAATAGTAAAGAAGGAAGACTCCAGAAAAGAAGACAAAATAAGAACTATCTTTCTAATTTGAGCAACTGCAAGAATTAGGGGTAAAGGTAGTACCATTCTCCAAAATAAGGGCAGGTAGGGTGAGGGGTTGATGAGTTCTGTGTTCAGTGTAAGATACCTATGGTGCATTCATATGAAAATGAAGGAAAAGCAATTGATTTTCTGTAGCAGGAAGTCAAGAGTAAAGTCTGCATTTGAGATACAGATCTCAAAGGAACCATTACATAGGAGTAATCAAAACAAGGAAGGATGGCAAGATCCTACATGTAAAGTTTAAATAGGATGAGCAAAAATGAGGCCCCAAAATGTATTAAGACTAGATTAGTGGTTGTCAAGGGTTTGAGAGTGGAGGTGGGAAGGGAATGAGGAATGATGGCTAACAGGTATGGAGTTTCTTGTGAAGATAATGAAAATGCCCTAAAATGAATGGTGGCTGCACAATCTTGTGAATACACTGAAAACCAGTAAATTGTTTTCAACTTTAAATGGGTAACTCGCCTAGTCTGTAGACTATCTCAGTAAAGTTTTTAAAAAGCAGAAGGCATGGAATGAGAAGTGGAGTGAGGAGAGAGAGCATGAGGGGAGAGAGCACAATGGACTATGAAGGACACAGGTGGCTTGATGGTGGATGTGCTACCCTTGAGGGGGGTGATCCTATACTGTCAAAACACCAACAAGAATGTCAAACAATGGAATTACATAAAATATTTTTAAATGTTTTTAAAACATTTTAAAAATAATATTAGAGCAATTAAAAAAATTAGGCCCTAAACATGGATCAACATAATAGCAGGATGTAGGATCCAGTTAAAGAACAGAAAGTGTCATAGCTAGAAAATTGGGGTGGGACCAGAAGTGGAGAAGTTTAAGAGTATGTCCAAAAGTCTGGAAGAGTTTCAAGAAAGATTCAGTGACCAATAATATTAAATACAAGATAGGTCAATTAGGTTTAAAACTGAAATATTTTATTTAACTAATTGAAAAAGATTGGTGAGATAAGTATGAGTTTTAAGTAGTGGTAGCAGATGCCTCTCATGAGGCTAAATGAGAGATCAGGAGCAGTAGGTGACAACAAACTTTTTCAGGAAACTCTTCTCACCAGAGAAGAGCAGGGCTATCGGCTTTGTATTGCTGTTTGTAAAAGAAAACATGAATGATGATTACATAGAAAGAAAGGGAGCCAGCAGAGAGGGAGCAATAAAAGTCAAAAGAGGAGTAGAAGACATATGGAAAAACATTCCTAATAGAAGGGAAAAAAGAAATTCATAACATCAGCATAAACGGAAAACAGATGGATTTTCCATTAGACTGGAAAGGATGTTTTATGTTGCTCCTTGTTAGTGAGGACAAGAAACTGAAGGTTCTGTTACTTGATGGCACGGATGGTCTCCGAGTTAGGCAACATAAGTTACTGGTTGAGGGAAAAGAAGTGGGTCTGAGAATTTTAGGAGGATGTAAACATTTAATAGGGAGAGAAATCTTCAAGGAAGAATTGTAAAAACAGGTAATAAATTTTTTCAAATACCTTTTAAAACTGTAATGTGGAACTGCTTTGCATGCAATAAATTACCTGAAAATTTATTTATACCTGCATTAGGATTTGTAAAGACCATACCAAACACATGAGCAGACTGTCAGAAATCCCTGGACATACGGTATCTGCAGTCAAAATAAAACCCAAAGACGCTTGAGCACTGGGCCTCACAAACATAGCATTCTGTAAAGAACAGCTTCAGGGAGGCCAGAGAGAGGACAACAACCAGAATTTTCCCAGGACCTCAGAAGCAGAGGCCACAACTCTTCTTCTTTCCCTCAGAATAAAAAAAAGGGGGAATTGGGCTGTTTTGCTGTGATGATAGAAAATAAATCAAAAGAGGATTATTTTTGCTTCCCTTCAGAGCACGTATAGCTAGTGGCCTCCTAAGGTGTTCAAATAAAATAATATTATGTCAAAGGCCTTTATTGCTTGTCAAATAATATACAAAAATTATTTTTATTGCATCTAGCAACTACTTATATTTCTATCATCCTTTATGCAATCTAAAAACCTTCATGTTAATCAAACCGGTAAACTCTGATCTCTGAAAATAGGCACAGGCCTCCTAAATCTTTACCTATTTTCTATTTTTTTAAAAGATTTCTTTTATTTATTTATGCATACAAGAGCTGGGGTGTAGGCCAGAGGCGCAGGGGATGAGACAATTCACCAGAGACAAAGTGGGAAGCAGAACAGGCAGATCTACTGAAACACACTGCTGAGGGGAGCAGCAAGGTGGATCAGGAGGGGTCTGCTGTGCCATGGGGGTCAGCTCCCTAGCTGGGATCAAAGTTTGCTGCAGTGGCTGCCCATATCTTCAGGGAGCTGAGACTTAACCCCTGGTCTATTTTCATGCCATTCTGCCAGTCAAATGGAGAGGGCTTGAGGGAGTCCTACTCATTCCTCCTCTGTCTAGACACATATTATACAAACTACATGTTTTAGCAGAAAGACCACCTCCTCTCGAAGGCTTTTCAAATCACTCCAGCAAGAAGCAGTCATTTCATCGGACCATTCTTTTCTTTGCATAATTTGCTACTTAGTATTTATATTAATTATATATTTTTTTTTTATTTTTTTTTTTAGTTTTTTTAGATTTATTTATTTGTGCATATAGAACTGGGGTACAGGCCAGAGGCTCAGGGGCGGTGAGAAGCTTCACCAGAGACAGAGTGGGGAGCAGAACAGGCAGATCTACAAGTACACTGCTGAGGGAAGCAGCGGGCGGGTCAGGAGAGGTCTGGCTCGCCATGTGGTCTCCTCCGGGCAGGCGGGAATCGAACTCATGCGGAAGTGGCTTCAGATTCTCAGTGCTGTGCTTTAACCCGCTGCGCCACCAGGGAGGGCTTATATTAATTATATTTTTAATCTTACCTATCTTAAGCTCCTAGAAGTAGGAATCAAGTTTTAAATCATTCTTTATTTAGCACAGTGCTTTTCACATGGCAGAAACATGGCTTGGAATTTCTGGAAGGGGCTCCAGAGATCATCGTCATATAACCAGTGAAAATACCACATCTAAGTCAGAGACACTAAGAGACTCAAACAAGTCACGCAGTCACTAATAGCAAAGCTGGAACCTCAAATCAAGATTCTGAATTCCTCTTCCTGTACTTCTTTAATTAAACCAGTATTTATTGCTATCAGCCTGCTTCTATTTTGTAATCCAAACCTCAAAGACTCATTTTTGAGCAATAATGTTAGACAAGAGATTGAAATCCCCTGGTAAAGCCCTTCCTTTAACTTGAATCTAAATTGCATTTAGATGGCTTGGCTGCAAAGGGGGAAAAGTAGGGGTTTTTTTTTGACTTTTTGTATTTTTTTCTCTCTGTATTCATCAATTTGTTTTGGTGCAATAAAGCTAATGTAAAGAGAAATTAATTGGTAATGGTGTCTCTGGCAAAAAAAACTTATAAAATAAGTTAAATTTGTTCTTTTACAAATGTATTGGCTGCACTTGCACACTGTGGCCCCTGATGCTCTTACCATACTTATGATTCATCATTAGAAACAGCATAGCAGCTCAGTTTCCATAACAGAAGACACTGATGTTGGGAATGTCCTAGAAGTAATTGTCAAGGGCAGGGGCTACCTCCAAGACCCTTTGTTAGCCTAAATATCTAACATCATACCTCATCAGAATGAAATCTAAATTTTATTTTGAAATAATTGAGTGAAGCTAAATGAATACCATATCATGTGTACAGTACAACTTATGACTAATTTAATTAGTGTAAATTAATTTAGACCTAGAACTTAACTCTAGACATTAATTTCTAAAGATAACCTAATAGAGGTTGGAAAAGATGGCTAAATAATAAACTGTCATTTTTTTCTAATCTGCTGAATCGGGTAATTCTTAGTGATAGGGCTGTTTTGCTGACCTTTCACCCCTGGCTTGGTACAGATGCCTCTGGGATCATATTGAAGCCAAGAGAGTTGGTAGGAATGACCCTTTAATCTAGCAGGCCTTAGGTAATCATTAGGAAAACCTAGAGGGTTTGCCTGTTTGGCTGGTAAGAAATATCCACTAAAAGATATCCCATTCCTTAGTTCTCTCTCATGGAGAATTTTGGGCATGTTATTCTCTGAGTTGTAGTGACATGGTTAAACTGCAGAGGACAGACAGAGATGGCCCCTGTCTTACTCAGTCCTTATCTTGTTATGTGACTCTTCAGGAACTGCTTAACTTGAGTTAACTCTTTTGGTTCCTTTACCTGAAATGGGAAGTAAAGATATTTATTCAAATCCTGATAGACATAAATAGATTCTTCCCCTACATCAAACAAGGCTTTCCTTATTCAGAGTTGATGAATAGGGATCATTTACCACTCTGGATATCCTCAAAGGACATAATAATTGTCTTTATTCTATTAAAGTGCTCCCTAGACTCTCTTTTGGAATGTAATGGCACCTCAATTACCCGTATCACTTTCTGAAATTTCTTTAAAATCCGGTTGTAACTGCCTGATTTTCACCACAGGAATCTAGGATTACAGTTTACCATTGTTTAAAAAGTCACAGCATACAGAACTGGGGTACAGGCCCGAGGTGCAGGGGCGGTGAGAGGATTCACCAGAGTGACAGCAATAAACATAAATCCTCACATAAAATATCCTTTTTAGTTGTCCACAATGAACACTTGGTTTCTGCACTCCATCCTACTTCACTCACTGTGAAATCACTTTTCATTAGCTGTTTATGAACAAAAAAAGAAAAAAGAATACTATACAATTTCTTCATATAATTACCCCCAAAACACCTATTTATCACTATTTAATTGGGCCTTTTTAATCTGGTAATGATTTGAGGTAATAATGTTCAGCCCTTACTGGATGAATAAATAACTTTATATTCTCAAATGCCATTACTAAAATTTAAAGGG
Source organism: Condylura cristata (assembly GCF_000260355.1). NCBI lineage: Eukaryota > Metazoa > Chordata > Mammalia > Eulipotyphla > Talpidae > Condylura > Condylura cristata. Next base: position 20,158,052 of record NW_004567102.1, read on the forward strand.
TTATTCAAAAAACTAGTAAAAATGAGTCTACAAGCATGTGAAGATAAAAAGGTTGTTGGTGGCTATGGTTACAAAACATAAGCATCTACATCCCTTTTTTCTAGCTTCCTGAGGAACAAAATGAGATGAAGAAATGTGTTTATTAGACACTTTGAAAAAGCTGTCCCTCCTCAGATGACCTAGCCTCCTTTCCCGCTATTGAACTTCCCCCAAGTAAACTGGATCCTGGAGCCTTGGTCTCATCCTACCCCTAGGGAGTATTGCTTTGACTACCTGAGAAGGAACATCCTGACTTTTCCTACCCAAGTGAATTCCTTTCAGGGTGTGTGGGTAGCAGAAACACCATCCTCTGCCAACTAAAGCAGCAAAGTGCTAACTGAACTTCTTCATGTGTTCGAGGGCTTTCCCAAAGCTTCAAAATGAGTCAGCAGATCCTAAATTCATTTTCCTCATTTGACCACTGTGGAAATGCTGAAAGTGAATTATATACTTACTTGGATAAGGAACAGAAGGCATGAAGTTCTTAGTGAATATGATTATGACTTGCCAAAAAAGCAAATCATTTTCTTTGATAATTACTTTGTAGTAGTTACTGCTAAAAAGCAACCAGAATTTCCACTATACCACTCAACTTTTTTAATATCTTAAAATGCAGAGGTATTTTGCAAGGAGAAAATCCTAAGGAATGGCACTTTAATAGAAAACAAAATCTCTGTTTTCCTTAAGGGAAAATGTTTTATTTGTGGTTAGTATAAAACTGTGATGAAATATGACATTCCTATGCAACTGTCTCAGGATTTTCATTTATAAAATAACATTATATGAATAGTTTACCAAAGGAACTTGATACTAAAAGGAACATAGGCAGTCAACCAGCACAATTACAATTATTACAATTAACTTTCTGAAAAAAAAAATTCTGATCAAGTACTTTGTTACAAATAGTCGGTTACATTTTAAATACAAGCTTCAAGCAATTTTTAAAAGCCTAGAAGGAGCTGAGATCCAGCAAATGTTGAATTCAAAGTCTTGAGAACAAGCATTTTTGGTTTGTGCCCAATTCTGAATTCTATTTGCCCAGTCACAGGAACTGACACACACCAAAGGAATCTCATTTATTCAACAAGTACTCATTAAGAACCCAGGATATACTAGCCATGAAGATACACTCCTAGACAAGAGGGGCATGGCTCATAACCTTAGGGAGCCCACCATCTAGCAGACAAAGAAAATATGAAAAAGGATATCAAACTTGTGAAGTGAGTTAAGGCATTAAACAACTGCTCCCAGCTTTCCTAACTAAATACAAGCTCAAGACAAATGCTTAACTGAGAAATAATAACACAGAATTCCATCTCATTTTTTCTGTTTATGGTTTAGCTAAAATGGCTGATAACTAACATGTATAATAGCATTTTTATTCTGATTCAGCCATTTATGTGTATGGAACACAGGCAAACTCTTGGAAGCAAATTTCTAAGTTTGATGTTCGTACCTTGAGCATTATCTTTTTGTCGACACAGCTAAATGGGCTAGTCCATTAACCAGATATTCAAAAGTGTTCATTCATAACACACAGTTTATGTTGTTTCCCATAAACTTGAAAAATTTAGTGAAAAATAAAATTTGCAAACAGTTCTTTTATTTTTATACATTTTAATTTAATTTTTCAAATGTAATGATAGTTACCAGGTACGGAACATATATTATGAAATAAGTAGTTTTTTTTTTTTTACACAAATGCTTGTAAACCCGGTCTTCCCCTAAAGCCCTGAAAGGTATGACTGGGCCTATATTACAGATCGGCAAACTCAGGGTTGAGTAGTTAAGAGGTTTCCCAGCACCACATCCCTGGTTAAAGACAGGAATGAAACCTCTGATCATCTGACTGGTTAATTTATTCTTTCAAAACCTTAATTTTCCCATGGAGTTGTCACCCCCCCCCCCAGGGTTACAGAATTCTTCATTGTGCAACATTATGATACTGTGTTAATGTAGTTAAGATTTTCAAGCAGCCAGAATCCAATAAAGCATCAATGGTGTAATAAAACAACTGATGAACTCATGAAATGAAATGTAAATAACTTCTCAGGTAAAAGACAAATACATGGAAGGTATCTAACTGAACTCTTTGCTAAGATGAGCAAACTGCCAGAGCACTGATACCAGTAACCTCCCAGCGTGGCTATGTTAAAAGCTCCCAAAAAGAGGGAAGATGATCTCACACTAAGTGGGGGTTGGCCTACAAACTCATTGAAAATGCTGGCTCAGGAAGAGCTTGTGGATTTGGTTTTGTTCTTTCTATCTTTGGTGAAGCTGACCTCACAGCAACTTCCCCTAATCACTGCACCCAGGTCATCTGTGAAGGAGGGATGGCCCATACACTGACAGATCAAGCCAGATCACTATCAGGATTACTTTTCAAAAAATCACCATAGGGCCCCCCAAAAAACACGGAGAGTTTATAAGTGACTCAGAATGTGAACTTCAGGGTCTAAAATGAAATGCATATGCAGCAAATCGCTCTGTACTACCTTCCCAAAACCTCTTCTCTGTCGTTGGGTACCCAAGTGAACAACCACAATCAGCTGACGGTTCCGGAAAAGCTTCCACCAGCAAATTACAGACTGTAAGTGAAGCAAAGATCCACCCTGAGGCTAAGTTTTCTAAGGTCGATAGTGCTTGTAGGAGCTGTCTTTCCCTCTCTTATACAGCAACCTCACTACACTAGAGAAGTGCTAAAACGTTGGCTGGGCATTAATGTTGGGGAATCGCTTAGAAAGAAACATGTCACTTTTGGCTTGAGGACAGCATGCTCGCCTTTCAATGCCCGACTGGTTTCTTAACACGCATATGATTAATATGGGTACTCAGGAAAGAGAACTTCTTCTGACCTTGAGCGTGCGGGCTAAATAAATTACCTCAGAACGAAAGTGGTGAGATCTCATAACAGCATCTGAGGGGAAAAAAAAAAAAAGATAAACAATGAGACTTCATTTAATTCCTTGCTCTTTCCCTGTTCAGTTACTAGAAATTTACCTGAGGGACACGGGTCGGGAAGGCACACTGAGACACCTGGAATTCCATGGGGACATGCTGTAGGGTGGGGAGGTTACTAGGCCGTCAGTCTCTACGTGTTATTCTCCTCGAGAAGTTTCCGGGAAAGTTCTGGGGGAGTTGGGGAGCCCCAAACTCTCCATGCCTTACTTTCTCCCCTTAAGCTCCAACGATGGGTGGGTGGAGCGAAGCAGCAGCAGCCTCAGACTCAGAGCTTCAATTACCCTCCGGGCTTCAGCAAACTGACACTAAGAATCTTGCCTTCGAACCTCCCTTCCCAGCTCTGCATCACGGTGGTTATCTGAACCCCAGAGATAGGAACGAGGGGATAATGGGCGGAAAGGGGGCAAGGGACGTTAAATACCTAAATGTACTCCGCTTGGGGAGTGGGCAATGCTGGGGCTAGGGGAGGCAGCGCAGAAGCGAGCGAGCCGCGCTTCAGTCCCGGTATCCGCTTAATCGTTCCTCCTGGCCCGAAGAAATCCGTCGCCGCGTGTCTTACCTCGGCTCCTTGAACGGCCCGAAAAGACCGATTTCATGGGATGCCTCCCTTTCTGGAGCTTGCGGTGCCAGCAGCAGAAGAAGACGATGGTGGCGATGGTGCCCAGCAGAAGCAACAAGAGGAATAGGGCACATTGGATGCTGTAGGGTCGCAGCAAGACCAGGAAAGCCGCGGCGATCATGGTGCGAGCGAGGCGTGGGCTGCTAGGCGGCGGGGCTGGAGGGCGGCGGCACAGGCACCCGCGC
>NW_004567102.1:20162389-20203293 GCF_000260355.1 Condylura cristata
GGCTTCGGCGGCGGCCGCAGGCTGCGTCCGGGCCTGAGCGCCCAGCGCCCCCCACCCCGCGAAGCCCCCAGCCAGTCCGCAGGTGCACGGGCAGGGCTCTTCTGCACTCCCAGATACCTGGGGCTTCTACCTGTCCAGCCTCCCTTGACTGAATTGCTGGGGAGCCCGGCGTCAGGGGGCGCCAAGGAGCCAGGGGGAAAACCGTAAGGCGCTGTCTTGAAGCCTCCAAGCGGTGGCATCCCCACCTCCCACCTCCCCGCGCCCCGCCCAGAGGTTGGGGCTTTGGAAGATGCTGCCGGGTGAGCTATTGCTGGCGGGGGGGTCCCTGGCACGTTAAGCGTGGACATCGGGAAGGGCCTTTCCTGGGAATTGGGGTCCTCCAGGAATGGGAGGCCCAGCCCTCTCCAACCCCCTCTCTAAACTAGGAATGCTCCACAGTCGAACGCTTGGGTCTGCGGACGTGAACTATTTCACCCCCAAACTTGCTGCAGTTTCGCAGCTAAGAAATGGGCGCTTGAGATCCTCTTGTACCCCTGCGTTTAGCGCAAAACCTTGACTCATCTAGTGTATCTGAAAGGAGATTAGGGAACTGGCAGATGTAGGAAGCTGAGAGTCTGCTTGTAAGTATTTTGAGAAAAAAATTTAGGGAGTGTGAAGACTCCCTTACGCATACACCCCTTCTTGACTCGTTGCCCTCGTCCGTTTCTTCATAACCAACAAAAACTATTGTAGTTGATGGCCTGGAGATTTTACTGTGGTCGCTGATACCATGTCAGCGCAGAAGGTATGGCAGAAGCGTGCTGTGTGCCTTTCTGCGACCGCCGAGGCCCTGGCCGGGTGCGAAGCTGCTGCTGCAGCAGTCTGCGGCATCTTGCGGCCTTGACCGCTAGTGCGGTACCACGTTGTGCTGCTCCCAAAGCAATGCCGGCTTTCACTGCATGGAGCTGTCTTTTGCTGATTGCTTAATTATTCGCAACAGAAACTGCAATTACAGTGACAAGGTAACGCGATGCTGCATTTGTGAAATTTGTAGTAACTATTAATGTGAACTCTGGAACATCTAAGAGAACTGAAATAATTTGTGGTAAAAATCTAAGGTGTAAAATTCTGAAAAGCAGCTAAACAATCGATGGCAATACTATTTAAGTTTGTTATTTGCTTGCTGGATCTCAAAATCGGTGTTTTCCATTTATATATAGAAAACTATATATATGAAACCATTTGTAAAGTGCAGTAGCAGAAAAAGTTTAACCATTGATTTTCTTAAGTCCTTGAACATACTTTCATGCATAAGCATTAAAGGTAACTGCAAAAGGCATTGCATAATGCATTCTTAAATGCCAGCTGCATAAGTATGGGAATTAGTGGGTTAAGTTCTCCTATGTACAATTTGCTTCCTAAAACAAAATAAAGTTGTTGGCATGTTGCATCTCATTTGCTTGTTTTGGGTTAAAGGTGGAAGGCCCTTGTTTGCAGACACTGTATAAAAATGTTCAATGTCAGAGTACAAGCTGCAGGAACAGTCAGAATAGGCTTCTTAGGTCCCTGGCACTCAGGGGCTGACAGGTAGCACTGCATCATATGCACATTGCTCAGAGATTCCCCCATACTGCAGCCACCGCAGTGAGTGGTTGTATTCCTGTCCATTGTGCAGGGGTAACTGAAGAGAATCCTGAGAGCCTGCAGTGTGTAACACAGGGGGGAAAGGAGGAATTCCTTACCACATTGACTCAAAATGACCTGGTAGAGTGATTTAACACAACAACAAAACTGAATGAAACTTCTGCAAATATTAGGAGAAATAACTAATCAAATTTAGTGATCTTTATACTTATTGACTACAATTTTTGAGTGAGCTGAAGTGGCTCTAGGAATCCTTGAAGCATGTCTAAGCCCACAAAATCTGCATAGTAACCAATGTGCATGGAATTCTTCATTATTAACAACAAAAAAGCAACTAAAGGACAATTATAAATTTCTGAACTATTACTGTAGTATAGTTGGTATAGTCTGAATCTTGCTGCAGTCATTTATAAATATCAAATGCATACAAGAACATCATTTATCTCTCTAGGCTGGCAAGTGGTTTGTGATCTTGAAGTAGGCTTATTGAAATTTCTCTTCAGATGCATTCATTTCTGTTTTTTTAATCAATTATCTCAAGGATATTACTAACAAGCAAACCAATCACTGAAAGAATTTCATGTTTTGGTTGCATTGTTATTTTTTGATTTGCTTGTGGCTAATACATAATATTCTTCTCCAAATAATAACATATTAAGTGCTTCTTTCTGTGTGTTTTTGTTATGCCTGATGCATTGTGGAATTCAATAAATATTAAATCAGCCAATCAATCCTTTTTGGAAGTTAATTTAGTAAAACTCATATATTTTCTTTCTGCTAGGTTCTTATTAAAAAGAATAATTGAAACTGTATGAAAGTCACTAAAAAAGGTAAAGTCTGAGTTTAAATGTGGAAGAGGAAGGCCTGTGGCCAAATCTTGCACATAAAGAAATGAACATCAAAATTAAAGCATATGTAAATTTTTTATTTGTTATGATGGTGAGTTAACACTGTCATCTAAGAAAAGACAGGTGAGTTGAGAAAAATAGTTAAGAGAATTTTATATCAAGTATATACAAGATGAATCATCGTGCAGTCCTTCCTTTTGGATTCCCAGCCAAATTTAGAACACATGAACCAAATGAAACTTAAAATCTCAACTTTATTCAGGATAAGTCAGTTGAAGAACATGGCTTAGCTCCAAGCCCAAATGGACCATATTAATCCTTTTCTACTTACTTAGCATGTCCACCCAGTCACAGCCAAAGAAATCTCAGCCTTGCCAACACAAGGACAGAAGGTAAAATGAGCCACTCCACAAAGGCACACAGCATGAGTGCGTAAGAGACAGGTCAATGTATAAGAAGGGAATTTTTATACATCAGCCCTGACCATTAATGACTATAAAGTCTCTACAATTTCCCTCCATGCATCACTAAAGCACTCCTACTCCCAAAGATATGAATGAGTAAGTTGCTTTAATAAACCGGCAGAAACATCAGCAATACTTCCCTAGAGATAAAAAGTTGGGCACAAATTCCCAGATTTTTAATCAGGAAGAAGAAAAGGACCCACCTAAGCTGGGTAGGGACCAATTAAGAGAAAGGGAGAAATTAGGACATGTGAAGTTACCCAGGAAGACCATGGAAATATTTGCAGAGAGGTCAGAATCAGAACGACTGAGTATCATCAACATAAATTATAATCTAAGTAATACACTTGGGAAGAAATGATGAAGGAAGAGAAAGTAGAGTTGGAATCTGAACTTTGGAGCTGGCTTCCAGTTATAAGACAGAAAAGGAGGGCAGAAGGCAACCCTTTGGAATTCAAGTGGAAAGTAGTACAATTTAGTCACTTAGTAAATGTACAAATGTGAGGTTAAGGAGAACAAAACTGAGAACAAGAAGACTTCTGGAAACCCTCCAGAGACCTGATTCATTGCAATGGGAGAGGCCAAAACCAGATGTTAATGGGTTGAAGAGGATGTGTGAGACAAAAAAGAACAAAGAGCAGTGTCCACAATCTTTGAAAAGCTTAACTCTTAAAGGGATGATTACAAATAGAATTAAAGCTAAAAGAAGACCAAAAAAAATTCCTTTTGTTATAATAGGACTTCTTGAATAATTTTCTAAGAGCAATCAGTGAGAGGGAAAGTAAGAGTTGAAAAGAAAGAAGAGAACATATTCTTGTGTGACTTGTGCTTTAACATATCTCGAATGCCCAGATTGGTTCGTTCTGCTCTTAGGCTGCTTTTGACCCCGCAAAGTTAATTTAAACTGCCCCTGATTAGTTATAATGGTTATCTGCCACTGTGTCTGCCCACCAACTAAGAGTCAGAATAAATTTTTAGGGAAGATTAAGGATTACCTTGGAATTTAGCCCAGGTTGTCTGTAAGCTTTTATTACAAACCTCTGATGAAAGTAAATAAATTACCTAACTGGTAACATACAAGAACATTATGTTGAAATATTATCCCCTTAAAAACAAGTTTAGGTAAAAATGACTCTAGTAATAAATTTTGTAAACAAATCATTACACTTTTGGACTGGTGGTCTAGTTGTATCTAGATAAAGTTTTTTACTCTCTCTCAAATTTAAATGAAAGAATTTGAGCAGACATCTAAGTAATAGCCTGTTTATCCCCAAATTATGTTTTAAGACTATCATTATTATTCAGATAGTGTAAAATATTTCTACCATTTCTAAGGATAGGCATTACAAAGCAAATTTGAAAGCAGAAGTTATTGCCTTCTAGGTCCAAGATAAGAATATGCTGTAAGAATATAATCAGGATACAGGATCTGCATCCACAATATTCATGTCCTTGTATCAAAAAGTAAAGGAGCTATATAGCATCTGAAATAATTTTGTCTTTTTTTAATTATTTATTTATTCATACAGAACTGGAGTACAAGCCAGAGGTGCAGGGGCAGTGAGAGGATTCACCAGAGACAGAGTGGGGAGCAGAACAGGCCGATTGACAAAGTACACTGCTGAGGGGAGTAGCAGGCAGGTCAGGAGAGGTCTGCTGCACCATGTGGGTCACCTCCGGGGCTAGGGATCAAACTCATGTTAAAGTGGCTTTAGCTTCTTAGTGCTGTGCTTTAACCCGCTGTGCCACCAGGGAGGGCCTTGTAATAACTTTCAATGTAATTCTGGAGGTAACTTTCAGCCACCAAGACTAGAGAGCCATCATATGGATGGGTCACTATTTTTTTTTTTTTAATTTGGATTTTGTAGTAATATGTCATTATCAGCAAATATTTTCTGGGAAAGGGCTTTATATTCATTTTACCACAATAAAGACTTTTTAAATAATTTAAAGTCATAATTTTGACAGAAGACATTTCAAATGGAATCATCCCAAATTGTTCTTTTAACATTTTAGGAAAGTTTAGAACTTAGTTAAGATTTGTTGTTCTGTGGTAATTCTGCGGGGGGTGAAGGGGATATGTCCTTTTTCTGAGTATTATGGCCTCCTTCAAAAAGTCTGCTGAATATAGGAGTTTAAAAACATCAATATAATTGAATTCATCTAGTCTATAATGCTTTGCAGACAGTTTTTGGAAAGTTATCATTTATTATCCACAAGCAAATAGAATTCATTTATATAGTTTCCACACTGAGTGTGGGATTAGTCATGCAGGAAAGTACTAAGTCATTTGACCAGAAAATTTACTCATAGTTGCATGAACTGCCAATGGAAAATTCAAGAGCTGTGAATAAATCAAATTATAAAACTCTTAGAATTATAAATCACTGAACAGTATTCTTCATTATTATTCAGATAGTGTAAAATATTTCTACCATTTCTAAGAATGGGCAATTTACAAAGCAAGTTTGAAAGCTGAAGTGATTGCCTTTTAGGTCCAAGATAATAATATAAGTTATAGCCATTTCCACATAATAAATGGAAAAGAAAAAAGAAGTAAGGCAGAAGATTTATGTTTTCATAGTAAATATGTAATGAGATGACTAAAACCTTGATTAATATCTTAACAAAATGATAGTTAAATTTTCTTCATTTCTCTCAATAATCTTTGTAGGACTTTCACATTAAATATTTTGTGCTGTTAGATTTGTATAGTAATGTATCAGCTTAGAAAGAATATGTCACTAAAAGAGAAGAGGTAGCAAGTATCCTAGACAGAAAGAAGAATTATAAGGAGTATCTGATGATTAATAAAAGAGGTTTGAGTAACACACATTTCCAAGATTCGTGAAATTAAAAAAATGTAATAGCATCCTTTGGACATAGGAACAGAAAGAAAAGTGCTTTAAAATGTCTTTATAGCCCACAAATACTTTATCAAGTACAAAAGGGAAATACCACAGTATATCCATAGTTTATATTTTAAAGGGGACAGTCAAAAAAACCTAAAGTCTATTCTTTGTTTGCCCAGCCTCCACTACAGGAATTCTTAACCTGTAATGCAAAGATAGGCTTGTATGGAACTGAAATAAAATATTTAAAATGTGAGTTATATTGGGGGTTCTTGATCCATAGTTTTCATCGGGCTCTTAAGGAATTATTAGAGAGTGAGAGAAAAGAATATCATCAAAACTACAAATCCACACAGGTACCAAGATTTCTGAATGCAGTTTCAAATATTTCTCTCAATTTTTCAGCTTAAGCATTACTTACATGTCTTCCTTGTGACTGAGAGAAATGTCTCAAGCGCTATTAGTCTGTAATGAGAAGAGGAAAAACTCTTAAATAAACCTATAAAGCAAGTTAAGGGAAGTTTCTCAAATATAATTGAACGCTGCCCACCCTAGGACTAAGGGGAGCTGGTACGGTACACTGTGAGTTTTCTTGTCTTTTTACAACTTTAACAGATTGTGAGAGAGGTAACTTTCATTGGGATGTCAGTTCCAACTCTGGGAGTGGGTTCATTAAACTCTTGTATAGATTTCTTTCATGAGAACAAAGGGTTAATTTGATTCTCAAAATGATATTAGGCTTATTAAGTGTCCCAATTTTTTTTTCTAGATGTTTGGATGGATAAGCCCAAAAACACTGCACCTAAGTTTTAGTCTTGAGTTCAGCATCTCTCTACAGTAAGTTTAAAAGTAAATCACCCTCCCCAACATTATGTCTGGGATCTCACCAATCTATGCCTTCTATTTTTATTATTTTATGAATTTTTGAAAGAAAATATAAATGTGAAAATTTCTAATAACCTATACATAGGAAATAGAGGAATAACTTGATAAAAGTTGGGACTTTATTTTTAATGTTACTTCTATGTGATATAAAAGAATATTAGAATGAGAAAAGAAGGCCCTCCCTGGTGGCAGCGGGTTAAAGCACTGCACTGAGAAGCTAAAGCCACTTCCGCATGAGTTTGATTCCTGCCTGCCCCGCGGTGACCACATGGTGAGGCAGACCTCTCCTGACCCGCCTGCTGCTCCCCTCAGCAGTGTACTGCGTAGATCTGCCTATTCTGCTCCCCACTCTGTCTCTGGTGAAGCCTCTTGCCGCCCCTGAGCCTCTGGCCTGTACCCCAGTTCTGAATGTATAAATAAATAAATCTTAAAAAAAAAAGAAAAAGAAAAAAGAAAAAAAGAAAAGAATGAGAAAAGAAAATAATGGTAGGTAAGGAGAAAACCATTTAAGATGATTTATTAAATAAATAATCTGAAATACAAGTGTTAGTACATCAATTTTTCTAATGCTAGTACTTTGAGAGTATAAAATTAATAGAAACATTGGTAAATAGTAACCAGTTATTTCATTAATATATTAATAAAGGAATACCAGGGTAGATATTTCAAGGTGAAATAGCTTGTCATTTCATGTTATAAGATAAATTAATATTTGAATCTTGAATCAATCTTGATTTTTATGCATAGACATTGATCCTTGCACCAGAATTATTATATTTTGTAAATTTTAAAAATTGGTCTAAAGTTAATTAATGTTCTAGCATTTGATTACTCCAAGCAAAAAAAAATCAATCTAATCCTGCTTTCAACTTAATGTGCTACATTAATCAAAAAATATGAAGTGAAAGATGTTTATATGACTTACAGTTAACATAAAATAGAATTTATTATTGATTCTGATTCTTCACTCTGCACCTGTGTTCCGGACAAATGGAGGATAGACATATAAATATTAGGAATGAAGAAGGAGACAGAAAACTACTAGCCAGAGAAAAGTACTCTTGAAACTAGTATACCTTATGAACAATTTTAGAGATGCTAAAACTGTTTTAAAATTTTTCCTGAGTCTCAGAATTTGCTCAGACTTTCAGATAACTCCATGCATAGCTACAGACTTCTCATACACAGTTCATAGGGACAGGTGACATGATGGAAGAGGTAAATATTGTCTTTCACTGTTCTAGCCTCTGATGTCTATGCTGTTACATCTCTGTCATAGTTTTGCTGACCACAGGAACATGAAAATAAACTAGGTGCACTGTATATTTACAAATAAGTCAAAGGCAAGATCATTTAGGCTCTGGCTCTCTTCCCAAGCCTAGAGCAAGACAGAAATTGTTGTTCAAATAATGAAGCTAATGAACATGACTGTTATCTCTCTATTCAGGCTGCTACAATAAATACCCAAGACAGGGTAACTTACAAACTACAGAAATTTATTCCTCATAGTTCTCGAGGCTGGAAGTCCAAAATCAGGATGTCAGCAGGTCAGGTTCTAATAAAGGCCCTCCTCCAGACTGCAGACTGCAGACTTCTGTGTCCTCACATGGTGGCTAGGGATAAGGCTTTCTATGAAGCCTCTTTTTTGAGAGTACTGAATGAATTAATGAGCGGTCCTTTCACCACCACCATCACCCCCATTAAGACTTAATCACCTTTCAAAGGCTCCAAAGCTTAATACCAACTCTGGTGGTATTAAGGATTGGATTTCTCACATCTGAATGGGGGATCACATTTGGACCATCGCAACTAGGTATAAGGAAGTCACAAGAATAGTGCTGTACCTCAGGCTAGTCACAGTAAAAATGTTATCAGCTCCTAATCCAAAGAGAGGGGAAAGGAGAGGTAATTGCAATCTGAAAGGAAACTGTCATATAGAAAAGGCTACTAGGAAAGTCTGAATAAACCCATAGAAAGGGCACCAAGAAGATAAATTCTCCTAACTTCCTGTTCTCTTTCTTCTGATCTCCTGCTTGGATACCTATTGACGATAGCCAGCTGGAAAACAGGCAAGGGAGTCCAAACAAGTCAACTTCTAGACTTAGCAAGCTAGAGATGCTAGATAAGGCATCAGGAAGGATAAAGAGAAGATCTCCAGCATTTGTTTCTGAGCAGACTATAGTCTTCAGAAACTCTTGGTGAACAAGTCAAGACTTCAGTCTCTGGGGGAGTCTATGAGGCAGACACTTGAACATGGAGAGCCCTGTAAAGGACTTGGTCAGGTAAAGAGAGCAAAACCTTAGTTATTGGAATTAATAGAATCATTTTTGCAAGACTGACTTGATGGCTTGTTTCTATGTCCTGGCTCTAGATCCCTTCTTTAGTCTGCTTAAGAGGTAGCAACAGGGGTAGTTACCAGTATCCACTAGGGCCCTACCCTAGATCACTGATCTACAAAGTGTGAATAATACTTGTACTTACCCCAAAGAGTGACTGTGAGAATTAAACCAGTGAGTGCAGATTAAATGCTTAGAATATACTCTATATATAGTAAACACCCAGATTAAAAATTAGCTATGTATTTTTTTCTTAAGTGAAAGAGACAGAATTAGCAATATCTAAGGATATCATATAAAGAAACTAAATGAATCCTTTCCCTTAATAATGGTTACATACATAACAACACATGATATCACTGCATTATTAAATTAGCTTTGGTAAATATACAGCCACAAATTGTGGGCAGATAAAAAATGTTTCCTTTCTTTCCCATCATGGTAAGTTGAAAATGACTCAATTCTTTTATCCTTCAAATATACTTAATTTTTTTTGGCTCAAATATAGTCTCCAGTCTAGTCTAAGTAATATGACTATGGTTAGGCGTTATTGTTGAAACATCCGAATGCATACTGATCTTCTCTTTTATTAGATATTGCTAAAACAACATGGGAACTGAAAATGTGTTTTGATGTGATTTGGAAATGGAGTAAAAAGTGTGAGTGGAAATTCTCCCTAATGGACATTAGTAAAACTTAGTAATTTCTAGCCGGAATTCGAGAACACTTTGACAAGAAAGCAGTTGTTTTGCTCAGGAGAGTGCTTCCAGTTCTGCAGGAGAAGCACACCATCCATCCCAACTAGGTTTCCCTACCTCTAGCATAGATACAGATTTTTAAAAGTCATGAACAGTTCCACCTTCTGCCTTGCTACAAGTTAAACTGAAGCTAGGAGCCCATTTCACAGAACCCATAAAATCAGCCCCTGAATATCTAGAATAACTTCAGCACCAGTCTCCTTTCAATTTAAAACTCCTTTAGTGGGGAATCTTCAGTTCTTATTCTGACTTGAGGAATGCCAGGGACAGTTTATGTCTCTACATTCCAAAACTGGATATAGAAAGTCATCCAAAACTTTTTAAACATTATAAAAGCATGTTTTACTTTTACTGTAATGATATACTTACCTTTCACTATTTTTATTTAATTCATAACAGTTAATATTTAAATACAGAAGCAGATGAGACACTTAAATATATTGATATTCAATTAAGTTCCTTAAATTTGGTGACTTGTTTCTTAGATTTCAGTGGTTTTTGCTTATTTGAATTCCTGCATTAATTGTATCATTGACTTATTAAAAGTAAACCTAAATGCATTAAGAATTTATATTTTATACTTTATTTGTTTCATTAACCACAAAGTTCCCTTTTCTGTGTTGTTTTAGTTATGGTAATTCATAATTTCAGTGTTGCTTACAACATTGTTTTTCTTTATTTTCTTAATTGAGGTAATATTGGGGTACTCCCATCAGGTATTACCCCTGTAGTGTACTCACAACCAACTCACCCATATTCCACCATTATAAACTACTGTGCTTCGAACACTGTTTTTAAAGCTAGTGAGTTATGAAATTAATATAATGTGCAATGAACTAGTACCTTTAAAAATTAAAAAATACATAGTAGATAGAATAGAAATTTAGAGAGTATATCACATGTAGTGAGAATGAGTATATTTCATAAAACTTTGTTTTCCTTTTTTGTTTGTGCCTGTGTGTATGTGTTTTGTCAATTGAAATGTAAAGTAAGTGTAGTTTTTGCTCTGAGCTGTGGCCCAACCAACATTGAAAGCCGTTGGCTGATATCCATTCAACCACCTATCTTGGTCCTTGTGGCTGTGGTTATGCTTAATCTCATCATTGCAGCCACCTGAGGAATTAATGACTGTGTTGTAAAAAATAAAAATAAAGACGGGCAGATAATTACATAATGGATTCTCTACTATCAGAAATTAGCCATGTTTACTATACAGCCATATTCATAAAAGTCCTTCAGAATTTGCTGGCAAATAATAGAAACTTTGAGTCACCTATTTGAAAACATGTAACAGAAAAATTGACCTGAAATCTACTGAAAAGTAGTCATTCTAAAGAAAGTCTGATATATACATTCTGCTTAATATTGAATGATTTGTTTGTAAAAACAAATTGAGTATTTTCTCCGTAATCAGTCATATTAGCAGGAGAAAACTTTAGTACAACTAGAGATAATATAAAACCAGTAGTTTAGAAATTGATTTCCCCCAGTTCTTTCACTGAGGTTAAAACACATGTAAAATCTGCCATGATAACCCCTTTTAAGTGTCCGGTTCAGGGATTAAGGGTATTCTCATTGTTGTGCAGCCTTCAACCTCATCCACCTCCAGAATTCTTTTCATCTTGCAAAACTCTCCATTCATTAAATAATAATACACACCCCTCTCCCCACAATGGTTCCCCCCAACCAGTGAACCAAGACTTTGCATATGTCAGCATCACTAAATAACATTTAGCAGGGTCTATCAGTTAAATCTAGCAAAACTTGTTTTTATCAAATGCAAAGAATTTGCTTTAGGATCTTATAGGCTATATGTGTATCTCTCAAGCATTATTCTAAATTTATTTGTAATAATGTGCAGGCATGTAAGGCACTGAGGAGGAAGCATTTATAGTAACTCACCTGCTGTCCAGGAAGAGGAAGAAAAGAAATGGTGATACAGTTTTAATTCCTTTTATATATTATAAGTGGATTCCTAGGTCAGGCTTCAACAAACTACCACCACCTGTTGTTGTTTTTTGTTTGTTTGTTTGTTTTGTTTTTACAGCCTGTAAGCTTTTTATGTAGTTTTAAATAGTTGAAAAATTAATTTTAGAATAATATATCAACAAATCATATGTGAAAATTATATAAAATTCTGGGCCCTCCCTGGTGGTGCAACAGGTTAGAATGCAGCACTGCAAGCTAGCTACAACCACTTCAATCCCAGGGACCAGCGGTGACCCACATGGTGTGACAGACTCTCCTGACCCACCTGCTGCTCCCCTCAACAGTGTACTTTGTAGATCTGCCTGTTCTGCTCCTCACTCTTTCTCTAGTGAAGCCTCTGACTGCTCCTGCACCCCTGGCTTGTACCCCAGTTCTGAATAAATAAATAAATAAATAAATCTTTTTTTAAAAAAGAAAATTATATAAAATTCAAGTTTTAGTGTCTGTAAACAAAGTTGCACTGGAATACATGCACCACTGTGGATGTATATGTGTATGTATTGTTAGCTGAATACAGTGTACATTATTGGTGGTTTACGATAAGGTCAGTCTCCCTAAGCCCTTCCTCTTCTCCAGGGGGTCTGGGGTGGAAAAGTGAAGGGGTCAGGAGATGATAGTTCATTAAATGAATGGGGGAAGGACTCCCCAAGGGCTCTTCCTCTTGCTCTCCCTAGGGTTTATCCAGGGCTCTTACTCCTTGGAACATGTCTTGTCTTTTTACTTTCTTGACACTATCATCTGGGAAATGAATATTTCTGTTGCCATATTTATGAAAGAATTGCCTGAGCCATGATTACTAAATTTACTCTCATGTTTTCTTTTAAGAGTTTTTACTTTTAGTTGCTATATTAAAGTATGTCACTGTGAGTTATTGTTTGTGTATGATATAAGGTAGGGTTCGTTCTTTTTCATGTCGACATTTAGTCCTTGTCAAAAGTCAGTTGACCATAGATGTAAGGGTTTATTTCTGAAATCTCATTTCTATCCCAGTGATGTCTAACCTTATGCAAGTACCCCACTGTTTTGATCACTGTATAGCAAGTTCTGAAATTGGAAAGAGTAAGTACTCTAAGTTTCCTCTTCAACATTATTTTGGTTATTCTGAATGTCTTTGTATTTCCATATATATTTTAATATCACAATGACAATTTCTGTAAATGTCATATGTTATTGAACCAATAGTGTCAACAGTGCATTTCATTCATTTTGGTGGACTTGACTAAGATTAGCTAAATGAATTTTTTTCTGAAACAGAAGATGAATATTCTAACTTGTCTGACTACTTATTTCAGTAGCCCAAACACTGGTAAAATTTTACCGCAAATGTTTGAGGTCAGCACTGATTGAAATTTTTGTGAATGGGAACTTCCTTCAATCACTCTTGTGGGACACTGAATAACTTTAGAAATTAGCTTTTATTGCAGACTTAATGCTTCTTAGTGAACTCATTAAAAAATTATCACAAAATAGGTAGTTACATGGAAAGCCTCACTTAGTCACTAGTATGTGACTCAAAAGTAAAGTTAAGCTGCTTTATACACTTCCTATTCTGTCAAAAGTTAAAACAAAAAATAAGATTTTCATCTCACATATATTTGCACTAAATAGATTTTGCAAGTTAAAATTACAGTTGTAGCATTTCCTTTTTAAACACAATACAAATATAAAGGAAATTTCCTTTTTTGGAAAATACATTTCTCTGTGTGACTGAGGAGCTGTCACCTAACCTTTATTTGAAAGTAATTAATCTGAGAAATAATGACATACGAGAAGGCAAATATCAAGAGGAGAATTTAATAAAGTTCTGCTAAGAGATGAATATGCTTAAATAAATTATAAGTTCATTTTAGAAGGCATGGAATTTTTTGGTGATGTTGGCACAATATTGTGAATTTGCTACAGAACACTGAACACATACTTCCAGCTGGCTTAAATGATGATTTTTTAGCATCATTTTCTCAATTTACAAAATTATAAGTTAGAAGTAATATCAGGATATGGTAATAACTATAAGTGCAAAAGGCATTTCTATAAAGATGAAATATATAATTTTTCACTATACTTAACATTAGTAAATGGGGACTTGTAATTGATTTTAGTGATAATAATACCTTGAATGTGTTATGTAAGTCCATTCTGACTAGTAGACTTGTTTTACAAAAAGTTTACTCAGTTATTATTGGCATATTTTTAATTTTATGAATAAAATTTTGTAAAAATTATTTCCTCTCTCACTATATGAAAATCCACTTAACTTTCTCAATTTTGACTCTTGGTTCTGTAAAGTCTAAAATATTTACTATCTGAGACTTTTTAAAAAATGTTTCTTAACTTTGCTTTAGGTGAATACACTAATGATAACTGTTAGGAGTAGTTGTTTGTTTTTTTTTTTTTTTCTTTTAATCTATGGAATGTTCTTAGTTATATATCTCTGATTCAAGATGCTTATGGCAATCCTAGAACCAATGGATTTATAACTGTCTTAGAGAATGTCATGTGAACTAAACAACTCTGAGTTGTAAATGGGAGATTCATTGCAACTTGAACACACCCTGTTGGGTAAGTTCACTCTAAAACCTCATTTACAAGCCTCATCTATTTTTCTAGACCTCAGAGAACATATATAGTGTGAGAATGTAGTACCTACAAAATCAACAGAATGCCCTAGACCTTTCCAGACTCTACCTGTACTTCTTGATTTGCTTGCACCTGAGATTATTAGTTAAGCTTGATATTAGGTATCATGTCTGATATTTATAAGATTTGACAGACTAAACCTATGTGTTAACTCATGTGCTATTCACCTATTTGAAAACTTAGTCAGTCTTCAGAGTCACAGAGTAGTTTGACAAGACCACCCCACATATTATTTTTAACTTGGAATAGAAGATAATTAATCTCTTTAAAAATAGGTAAAAAGACCATAATTTATGAAAGAATTATTCGGTGTAATTTTATAATAAGCCTGCTACCTTCTGCTTTATAGTCCACATATTTCTTGAGGTTCCTTTGAAACTCATTGTTGTCTGAGTTTCAGACAAACTTATTTAAAATTTTAACTTTATATTAACTATCTTTTCATGAAAATGAGCCAATATACTCAAGTGACAAGGATACTTTGACCAAATGTGCTATATCATCTTTACATAGCAAAAGTTTAAAATTAATCTTTTCAACCATATCATATCGTCATCTAATTTGTCAAGTTCGAAAGATGATTATCCCTCAAAATTTCTGTAAAATGTACTGTTGCCTTCAAAATATTTATTCCTATTCTTTACAACACTGTTTTTCAACTTACACGAAGGAAAATCTTCTGTCTCAAAACTTTAATATATCCCAAAAAACAGAACAAAATAATCTTCAAACAATTCTTATTGATCTCCCTTGGAATGCTTTGTTCTTGATACAATATGCTAGTATTAATGTCTTTTTCCTAAAGATATGTAACCTCATTCCTCTGAAAAACTGTTTGCCTAAATGCATGTTTCTCCGTTGTTTGGAGTTCTCTTAACTGATTAACAAGAAAAATCTTGTACCACTATATAAACTTGTGGAGACATAAATGAAAACATTTAATAAAAGATAATTGAGTGGGTAGTGCCATTATGAAATACACAATTGTAAAATATTATGTATCCTTTTTTTGGTTTTGTTTTTAAGGAAAAACATTAACTTTGGGGCTACATCAAGAATAGTACCAGTTACATGGACATTCCCTTCTACAGTTGCAGAAAATCTTTGATAATTAGTTGAGAAAATGCAGAAGATTTTACAAACAGATGAAATTACCAATACCCAAACTCTTAGAAAAGGAAAAAGGAAAAGGACAGAGACAATGGATTCAGAGAATGCAAATAGTGACATGGATAAAGGACAGGTTGGTGTTTTATTGCCTTGGTACAATTTTATTTTCTAGATCAATGTTAAGTCCATAATGCCTTTCATAATTCATATTCTATATATTGAAATTTCCCCTCTTCTATTAATTAATTCTCCCCTTTAAGTCTTTATACAGCTGGGAATTTAATTCATGTTATTTTTAATATTGAACAAGCAGACATTTTTATTTGCTTCTATTTAAGTATGGCCTATTAACCCATTGTCCAAAAATGTGAAATATAATATTCTGTGAAATTAATGATCAGCAAACTATTAAAAAACATTTTTCCTCTTAAAAACTGGTGGACAAATTAAAACACCTCACTAAAAGGTATTTTCAACAGCAGTTTGTGGCCCATCCTCATCACTGCTCTGGTTAAGATTACTAATTTTACTTTTTATGTTTTTATTTATTCACTTTCTGGATAAAAATTCCCCACTCCCATATTCCTATACTTTGAAAAACCTATCAATGTGTTTATCTTGTATCTTTTTATGTGTCTTTGTAATACATGCATTTGTGCATGTTTTACCTGCATGTGATCCTATTTCATTTTTCAGATGCCTACTACCCATTGTCACAATTAAAATATTTTTCATATTAAATTTTGAAGTTTCCTTCATATTCCCATCCCATCTACTCTATTCTCACATCCCATGACCACCATGGTAATCAACTAATTTCATTTTTGCTTATCCTTCAACTGTTTCTCTGTTCAAATAAAGCAAATATAAGTAGAGTCTTACCCTTCTTTTCCACAAAGAGGAACTTACCAAGTATGCTGTTTTGTATGCTATTATGTTTTAAGTTTTTAACTTAATGTATATTGAAGATCTTTCTACTAGTACAAAGGATTTTCCTTTTTACTGTTCCATATTATTCCACTGTGTATACATAACATGTTTTGTTTTACTAGCCCCCAAAGATGGATATGAGGTCTTTCTGATCTTTTTCTTATTACAAACCAGGGTGCATACACTGTGCAACATTATGGCTACATCATTTTGGTGATACAATGGTATCATAATGTACACCTCGATCTGTTTCTAATTTTTCAGAAACACTTAACTGACATCTGTCTATATTACTGTTATGCCTATTAGCTATTGCATCTCACTACTCCACAGTTTAGATAGTGTACTTACCCTTCTTCCAATGATGCCTCCAGCATCTTGCTGGACAAAATAATAGTCCCTACAAATAATAATAAAATAATACCTCTTAAATATTCTTTTAAGAAATTGTTAAAATTTCCTATAAATAGAATAAACACATAAGAAAGTGTTTTATGACTCCTAAGTTACATGATAATTTCTAGTTGGTATCTAGACTAGATACCATAAAATTGCTTTCCAGAATATCCTCATTAGCCGCAAACATAAGGGGCTCCTATATTTGTACTTCCCCACCAAAACTTAGCACTTATATCCATATTTGTCATTTTTAATATTTCATAGGAGGAAATATTTCATTTTGCTGTTCTAATACAGATTTGAGGGTCCAGTGGTTCCTTGAGGGTTAAAGTAGCCACATGCTGGGCCCTCTCTGGTAGCACAATAGGGTAGGACTCAGCACTGCAAGCTAGCCACAGCTGCTTCAATGCAAGTTCAATCCCTGGCCCTGGAGGTGATCCACATGGCGTGGCAGAACTCTGTTGACCCGCCAGCTGCTCCCCTCAGCAGTGTACTTTGTTGATCTGCTTGTTCTGCTCCCCATTCTATCTCTGTGAGGTTTCCCACTGCCCCTGCACCTCTGGCTTGTACCCCAGTCTTGTATGCATAAATAAATAAATCTTAAAAAAAAAAAAAACTGGGTTCCAAATGTTTTTTTTTTTTTTTAAATAGCTACATGCTCTTACAGGCCATTATTATGATTCCTTTAGCAAATGTTTTCCTCCAAAACTTAATAGCTTTCCAAATTATTTATTTCTATTTGCTTCCATTGCAAGTAACTATGAGATCTTATTTGCTCATAAGTAATCTGAACATTCTCCTCATTTATGATGATATCTGTTCTCAGCATCTTTGCCCTCTAACTTATGACAGTAATCTAAAGGTTGAATAAAACAAAGAGCATGGGGGAGACATACTAAATCCAATGATTGCCTCTCGGGCCCCTCAATATTGAGCAAAGAACACTAAAAGAGAAGCTTCTGTGGAATCCTATGGTTATAGTTTGTCTCCTGCTATTTAGAAGTAGAAGTAATTAACTTTCTCAAACTCAATGGTTTGACATTATTGGACTCAGTTAATTTAGATTGCATGCTACATTCTAAGAACTAATAGAAGAAGATAAATTTCCATCTCTGCAAACTGGCTATCACTGACAAGAAGCTGCTGATATACACCAGCATTCTTTCTTTCTCCAGGCTCCATGGACACACAGTTTGCCTTCCAAGGTATTCGGGGGGGGGGGCACCAAGATTTAACAAGAGTCAACAGCTTTTCAGAATGTTACACCTGTATTCTTCTTGATATAAATTAACCTCTAAGCAGTTCAGACATATGTCAAGTTTTGGGTAATACTGTTTCTAGATAGCAAAAATGGGATCAGTTATGTGCTACAGAAACTACAGAAAGGGTCAACGAAAACAGTGACATATACAAGATGAAAGTTCATTTCCCTTTCACGTAATAACAAGAGCAATCTAGCTATAACAGCTCCACAACACTCAGGATCCTTCTAATCTTGTTTATTTTACCTTCCTCCACACTCAGCCACTATCTCTGAGTAAGATGCCTACTCCTTTTCCTGTTATCATCTTTTCTCTCCGCCAAAATCAAAAGGAGAATAAAGCAGGAGAAGGCATGCCCATTCTGTCAAAGTCCTGATGCAGTCGTGGTATACATGGCTACTACTCATGTTCTCTTGGCAAGAAATTAGTCATAGAAGCATACTGACCTGCATGGGAATCTGATAAATGTAGTCTGCAGCTGACAGCTATTTGTAGAACTATAAACTTTTGGTTGGGGCCTCCCTGGTCGTGCAAGGGGTTAAAAGACAGCACTATGAAGCTATCCACAGCCACTGCAGCACAAGTTCTATCCCCAGCCAGACAAATGGCCCACCTGGTACAGCAGACCTCTCCTGTCTTACCTGTGAATCCCCTCAGCAGTGTATGTCTAGATCTGCCTGTTCTGCCCCTCACTGTCTCTGCTGAATCTCCTCATACTCTCACCCCCTGCATCTCTGGCCTGCACGCCAGTTCTTATATGCATAAACAAATAAAATCTTTAAAATAAATAAATAAAAATTAAAACCTATTATTATAGAGAACAAATACCTGGAGATAACCTATAGTTTCTGCCACTGTGCAGATTCTTATTGGATTTTTATCTTTTCTGTTGAATTTCATAGTCGATTGTGGTGGGATTTCTGGTCTAGTCTTCATTATTTGCACAAATACTACAAGAGAAATCAGTTTTCTGTGGTTTTAGATTTTGCAGATACCGGTCCCAATATGATATTTGTCCATTAACTTTATGTCTTTCCACTGATGCTTATTTCTTTCCTGTAGGAACCTGCTAAAAGTGGCAAGAACTAGAACATATATTCTAATGTGCTGTCTGCAGTTCATCATAGGGTTCTAGTTTGAAACAGTTCTTTTAAGATATTAGTATAACGACAGGATTTAAACCTCAGTGGATCCTTAGTTCTCACCCTCTCCACTTGCAATATTTTTCCTGGGAAGTAATCCAAGCTTTCAAGACTCTTACAGAGCATTCCAGCATCTGGAGAGAGTTACTAGTCTTCTGTGGAGATTCTGATTCCCATGACTGTTTCCTAGATGTTGATATTACTATCACCTGTCTTCCCAGGACCCTGGGGCTCTACTGGCACTAGATGTTGATATGTGCCATCCTGGTGCCGTGACTATATTTTATACAGTTCTGGCATCTTGTGTGCTCTGGCTGCATACTAAGCTGATTCTGTTTCACCCATTCCCTCAGCACTTTCCTATCTCCTGACCAGGACACAGGGTCTATTTGTATTCCCTAAACCTGAGTCTTGAGTCTCTAGGCCCTTTGTCTAGAACACCAGTGTTGACCATTTCTAATCTACAGCCCAGAGAGATACCACATTACCCTGATCATATACTGACACAGCGCCTCTTTAGGGACTCACAGTGCACTAAGAAGCAAGGAGCCAACCCTCCTGCTCTAGGACTGCTCCTCATTTATCTGAATGTTTCTACCACACCCCTGTGGTCCATCTTCTTTCCCCTCATCCCCAAAAAGCAAGTGCAAGAAAAGATAAAGACACTTGACTCTGATTCCCATGCTTTGCTCTTTATTCTATAGGCTCCTCCTGAATGTCTTTTCCCTCCAGATGCAGAAGGAACTTCCTTTATGTGGTGCCTTTATCTGTTTTACTCTAAAATTTATTTTAAGAAACTTTATTACTCCAGACTTCTAAATCTGGATCTTCATACATTCTCTATGCTACAATTTTCCAGATTTGAATTTATACATACAAATAGAGATCTATATATAGCTATATCTAGCTAGCTATATATGTATATATGCATACACACACACACACACACATATATATGTATGTATGTATGTATATTTAAAGTTTAGCTTGGTACTTTGAGAATATTCCTGTCTCAAAACAGTCTGGATTTGACTGTATTTTGAGCATGTATTTTGAGACAATTTTCTTGCAATTGACCTTAAAAACTGTTTCTAAACATAGAACATAAATTCTTTGTCTACATGAATCATTTCTCTTTTTTCTCTGATGCAATAAACCTCAAAACTGGCTTCATAGAATAGTCTTTACAGCAAAGCTGTGAATGAAGAGTTAGGAGAAAATGAAGATTGGAGATAAATTACAAAGTTGGTTGTCTTATTGACTCTACTCTGGTACTGTCTTTCTTATTTGTATTTTTTACTGATATTTGAAAGTCAGAATCCTGATTTCTGCATTGAAAGAGATGGGCATAAAACTCTGGCGCTCGTCCTCTATTCTGACTTCTAGGTAATGGGGAGATTAAGCTGAGCTAGTCGCTAAGTAGGGCCCAGCTCCTCTCCTGGAGCTGGAAATCCCCAGGAAAACAGAAATTTGTAGGTGTAATGAATTCTTTGTCAGCATACAGAACATGGGCTAAACCATAAAAGTTGCTTTGAAGCCTCTTCTGTTGTGCCTGCCTTGTATTTTAGAGAGACCCATTTTCGGGAAATGCTTTTCTGCCTGGGGAGAGCTCCAGTGAAGATGAAGAACCTTTAGCAGAGTTGTCCAAGGAAGAATTATGCATGAAAATAAAAAATCTGAAACAAAAACTAACAAACACCCGGAAAGAAAACAGCCGACTTCGACAGTCTTTGGTCATGCTTCAAGGTAACCTTTGAGAAAATTGACAATATTTTAGATGAAAGAGTAAACAAATGATGAATGAGACATATTGCAAATCAGCTGTAAAGAGTGGAAAAGAAAACTAGTACTTTAGCTCAAAAAAGCACATTTTAAGAAAATCAATGATTACATATCTTAATACAGAAGTGCTCTATCAAAGCATCTACTTAATTGCCTAGAATATCTTAAGTTAGTCTCACACAATACCAAAGGTGTTCATTTAGTAATATTTAGTGATTATTTATTGAGCATTTAATATAGGCCACTCACTGCACTAGATCTTAGAGAGAAAAGGTTAGTAAAACAAAATTAATGTGTTGAGGTGTTGATGATGTACTCATTTCATTTTCTTCTGCAAGGAAAAGCACTAGAAAATGGGTCTGTTGTCACCCATTTCAGAATCACTGCAATTAGTGATTTCACATATTAAATTTTGGTTTTGGCATTGGCAGGGTTAATTTGAAGAAATAATCACATTTCATTATAGGCATATAAAGGGGAAAGATCAGCATAAGCAAATTTAAAAGCATTTGATATAATGCTTTTTTGTAGGACCCAATATTGTGCTTAACTGCTTATTTTTTCAAAAATTAAGTTTTCTATTTGCAGTTAAGCATAATGTACTATTTTGTACAACTGAAAATTTGTAAGCTGTATGTTCTGTCAGGCGTTCTATTGTAAACAGTAAATACGCAGAACACTTGAAAATAAGTCCCTTTGGCTGCGTGTGCAGAATGAGTACTTGCAGCAGAAGAAGTTAGGAAGAACTGGCTGGTTGATACGTTAGTAATACCAACTAACACAATGCTGCCTTCAGAAAGACAGAGGATACTTCGAGAATATTTTTGAAGGCAGAATTTATAGGAGACATAGTACATGTGACAGCAAGATTAACAGAGTAAAACTTTACGTTAATGAATGACTTTCCTCAAAATATTTACTAAATTGAATAGTTTATATAGTTGTAAGTAGAAACAGCTGCATATGCATGGAAATAAGATGTTTATTCTATTAATGAACCATTATTTCTTTATTTTTTCAATTTCAAATATTTCATTTTTGAAACTGAAGATTTTCAAAGATTTCAAAATTTTGTTCTAGAATTTAAAGTAAGATGAAAGTCTGTTTTTGTAAAGTTAGTATAAAATACTATTAGTAATTAAAAGTATTGATTGGGGAGTTTCAGACCTAGATGTGAATCTTAAGTTTGCTACCAGCTATACAACTTTGGCCATGTCGCTTTGCCAAGCCTTCATCCCTAGTTTTAATTTCCTCAAATAAAATGAGGGCTATCTATTACAATTGATTTCTACAAAGATTAAATGAGATAGTTAGAGAAATACTGTAACATTCCTGGTACAGGATAGGTGTTTAATCATGGCAATTGTTATTACTCTTTTTTTTGTGTGTTAGCACCAAAAGTTTGCTTGTAAACCTACACCAAAACAAAAGTAGACAAAATTTTATTATAATTTAGATAAGAAAATTCTAGATGAAATAGTAGCAAGTCAGTTTTAATAGTATGTATAAAAAAATATCTCTGACCAGTGTCTTGTCTCTCACATTCCTGGATTGCTTTCATTTCCTCCTCTCTTTTCTTCTCTCTGCTAACTACCTTTACCTCCTCCTGTAGCCTCTCTCTCAGCTAATGACATCTTCCTATTTCATTGAGAAATTGGAGGCTATGAGGAAATTTTCATACCCCTGCATGTGTGCTTATAGATGCTACACTTTCGCTCCATGTCCTCTCCTCTTCTCTACCTAAAGGCAATTGTCTCCATTTGTACATCAGATCCATCCTCCTTTGCTTAGCCAATGACACAGCTCCGAAGATTCTTCCCACTTTTTCTTGAAAAATTCAAATTTTCCTCCTCTAATGCATCATTACTATCAACATCAGAAATACTATTATTTCTCCCACTTAAGAAAAAATTTAAAAACCTCTCAGGCCATTTACTTCTCCTCCTCTCAGCTTATTTCCCCCCCCCCCTCTTTATAGGAAAACTTTTTAAGCGGCTTCAGTCTACATACTGTGTTCACTTTCCCTCTCTATTGTCTCTGATCCCACTTCATTAGGTCTTTATCATTACATTGCATTCTCTTCTCATGATCACTCATAACTTCCATATAATAGTTTGCTTGAGCTACCATAACAAAGTACTAATAAGTGAGAAGCTTAAACAACAAATTCATAGTTTCACTGTTCTGGAGCTAGAATTCCAGAATTGAAATATCAACAGAACCATGCCTTCTCAGAGGGCACTTAGAGAAGCTCTCTCTCCTTATCTCCTGGCAATATAATGTGGATATTCACATAGTGCCCTGCCTATATACTTGTTTCTGTGCCCAACCTATCCCCCTTTTATAAGGATCCGAGTATTTTTGGATTAAGACCCATCCTAATGACCCAATTTTAACTTGATTACATCTGTAAAGACCTATCTTTAAATAAAGTTTCATCCTGAGGTGCTTCGGATTAAGACTCAAATATCTTTAGGCAGAATACAATTCAGTCCATAACATTCTCTGTACTGTCTTTGTACAACTTTTCAACAGTCTTTGTACAGGTTGTTTCCTCACCCACATGGATTCACTTCAAACCTGCACTCCAATTCATCCTTTCCCTGCTCTCCTCTACACATCTAAATTTTCAACTTCTCAGCAACATTTTGTGTTCCCTTCCCTTGCCTGTTTTTTCCTAACTGATCCATGCAACTATATATAATCTATTATTTATTTAGTATTTTTTGCTCCACTACACTCATTGGACTTCAGATGACAAGAAGTCAGGACCTGCCATCTCCCACTATCGTTTTCACACATGCATGTATTAGTCAACAAATATTTATGAAAGACCTACTTACTATCCTATGGCCCTAGGAAAACTAATCAATAAAATAAAGACTTTTTTCTCTCAAAGTGTATGCAACAATACCTACCTAAATAATTATGTAATTAATTACTTAATGTTTTAATTGGTGACAAGTGCTATGGAAAAAACAGGTGCAATAAAGAAAGACTGGGATTTGAGGGAAATGGGAAAGTTTTAAAATTTAAAGTAGTATGGTAATAGTAGAAATCTTTGTGAAGCTATATTTGGGAATTTGGAAGATACTGGAAAGTTCAAATTCTGTGTATATACCAAGTAAGAAAAAGCTCTAAAAGAAAAATGCATACTGGGAGTTTATCTTCTATTCAGTCATGCTCCTAAATAACTCTGAATGAAGCATAAGGGCTGTTTTTAAGTAAAGACCAATAAGGAACATGGTAGCGTAGACATGCCATTCTAGCCATTCAGAATGCAAAAGGTGTGTGTGTCTATGTGTGCTAACATTTGAATAATATTTCATTGATCAGACCAAGAATGATATGAAAGAAAGTATTAAGTTAGCTAAACTAATAGAATGAATGTACACTTAGGAAAAACGAAGCATCACCAAAAGCTCAACTCTTGTAGCTAATAAAATTTAGTAGACTCAAAAGCTGTTTTTCCTGGTGTCACTTAAATAAGAGCAAAAGCGTACATTAAATATTTGAATATTTCTTCCTTTCTTGAAACCCCACCAAAAGTAAATTTAAAATGCATGAAAGCACAAGGACAACAAAAATTCCAGAGAAGACAACATCAGCTAAAAGATGCCAAAAGTTTTGAAGCTGAACAACAGATGACTGAACAACAGAAAACTGAAAGCTGGTGTCTGTGATGGAAGTTGGGGTCCTGACTTTTGTTGGTTCAACTTACAATTATTTTACATATTTAACATAGCAAAATTAAGTGATGATATCCTACAGCTAGATGTGTTAAATGAGAACCCCATTGTTAGTTGAAGAATATCTTTAGAGACAGAAAATTTAAAAGAAATGTCAAATTATTGAATCACAAAGCTGTAAAAACTCAGGAATTATACCTGCAAATGATATTATAGTAGTACTGGTGGTGGTAGGAAGGTAGAGTCAAAGCCTACCGAAAGACCCTACTGGTCCACAAAGTCACAAATACAGTCATCCCATGGACCATGCAGCTATCATTCCTCATCACAGTAGGAAAAAGAGATTTTCTTCCAAAAGAGATTGAACCAAAGTTCTCAATTTAGGGAAAATGGGCACAGCTGAAGAGAGTACAATTATTTGAGGAACCCCACTAACACAGAAAACAGATCAAAACAAAGACAAAAATAAATTTAGAGGAAACAGGTGAAGAAGGAGGCAGACGAAAGATCCATGAAAAAAAGACCAAGGAATATTTAAAGAACAAGAAGGAAGGAACTGGTCACTCACTAAAATGTCTAAAAGTTATAGTTGAGAAAATCTTGTTATTAGAACAAGAAGAAAAAGAAAAGGGAAATAGAAAAATTCGGGAAATAGAGACTCGAAACAGATGGTCACACATCTCAAGACAAGAGGGCCTAAAAGAGAAAAGTGAGGGCCTCCCTAGTGGCACAAAGAGTTAAGTCACAGCAATATGAAGCTATGGGTAGTCACTGCAGCACAAGGTAGATCCACAGCAAGAAGATGGCCCACATGGTGCAGCAGACCTCTCTTGTCTCACCCATGGTGAATCCGCTCACCAGCCCCTGCATCTCTGGCCTACACCCCAGTTCATGTATGCATAAATGAACTCTTTTTTTTTTTTTTTAAAGAGAAGTAAGAAGAAGAAAATAATTAACAGTAATATCATCAGAGAAATTCAAATCAAAACCAAAGTGAAATACCACCTCACACCTGTGAGAAAGACTCATATCAAAAAGGCCAGAAACAACAAGTGTGGACAAGGATGTACAGAAAAAAGTACACTAACACTTTATTGGTGTGAATGTAGACTGGTCTAGGTTAGTGCAGCACTATTTAGAGTAGCCAAGTTAGGGAAGCAACCTAATTGTCCAACATGAGTAGATTTAGAAGATATGATATACAATGAAATACTATTGAGTTGATATACACACATATATATACATTTATATAATAAAGATTTATATTTATAAACAGAAATATATAGATATAGATAGATGAAATCTTGATAATTGTTGATAATATGGGTAGAACTGGAGGGAATTATGCTAAACAAAAAGTGAGAAAGAGAATGACATCCCATTTACAATTGCAAAAAGATGAAATAGGCCCTCCCTGATGGTGCAGCAGGTTAAAGCACAGCACTAAGAATCGAAAGCCACTTCCGCATGAGTTCGATCCCCACCTGCCCCAGAGGTGACCACATGGTGCGGCAGACCTCTCCTGACCCGCCCACTGCTCCCCTCAGCAGTGTACTTCTTGATCTACCTGTTCTGCTCTCCACTCTGTCTCTGGTGAATCCTCTCACTGCCCCTGTGCCTCTGGCCTGTACCCCAGTTCTGTATGCACAAATAAATAAATCTTTTTTAAAAAAAAGATGAAATAAATACCTGCTAGTAAACTTAACAAAAGTTGAAGGGCCTATACATCAAAAACTATAAGAAACAGTCAAAGGAAATAAAAGAAGGCACAAAGAAATGGAAGGATATCCTGTCTTCATGAATTAGAGAAAACAAACATGGATAAAGTGGTCATATTACCTAAAATAACTCACAGGTTCAATGTAATACCTATCAAATTCCAATGACATTTTTTCAAGAAAATAGAGAAATTATACAATTTATATGGAACTACAACAGAACGCAAATGCCCAGGGCAATACTGAGAAAAAATAAGAAAAATGAAGGTATTATACTCTCTAGCTTCAAATTATACTATACAGAAATAGTAATCAAAAAAATATCATATGGAAATGGAACAAAAACAGAAACTTGGACCAATGGAATAGAACAGGGAGTCCAGATATAAACTCATACAAATATGTACAAAGGAACAATGATCACAGAATGGAGAAAGGTAAACCTCTTTAACAAATGGTACTTGGAAATTTGGACAGCTGAATGTCAGAAAAAGAAACTAAATCCTTTCTAAAGTCCATACACAAAAATTAATTCAAAAGAAATTGAAGACTTGAATGCAAGACCTGTTCTTACATAGATGATATACTCCTGGACATCAGCTACAAAGAAGTACTTGAGGATGCAACTCCAGAGCAAGGGAAACAAAAACACAAATTAAACAAATGGGGCTACATCAAACTAAAAGGCTTTTACAGAGAAAGAAGCCATCATAAAAACAAAAAAGCAACATACATACCAGGTAAAGATACTTGCTCATCACACATAGGACAAATGAGATTTTTGAGTTCAAATCAACAACAATAAAACAAACACCCAATTTAAAAAAAAAGTGGACAAAGGACCTGAATATGCTCTTCTCCAAGAAGATATTCAGATGATCCACACACATGAAAAAAAATGCCCCACATTGCTTTTTGTAAGGGAAATCCAAATCAAAACCACAAGATATTACATTGCCCCCATGAGAATGACCTATATCAAATAAACTGGAAGCAACAAATATTGGAACAACATAGAAATTAGAACTGGATATATACTAAAAATACCCCCTCAGCAGGTGAGTGGACATATTAATTATGGAGTACCACATAATAAAATATTTATCAAAAAGGAATGAATAACAGACATACCCTATGACATGCATTGAATCACAAAATATGTAGAACAAAATGTTAGACAGAAAAAGGAGGATATATATTTTCATTTATATGGAATTCTAAGGCAGATAAAATATAACTAAAAACATCATATCAAGTTCTCCTTGGTGATGCAAGGAGTTAAGTCTCAGCACTATGAAGCTATCTGCAGCCACTGCAGCATGAATTCAATCCCCAGCCAGGTAGCTGACCCACATGGCATGATTCAAAAATCACTCATGATTCAAAAATCACTCATGACCCACATGGCATGATTCAAAAATCACTCATGATTCAAAAATTACTCATGACCCACATGGCATGATTCAAAAATCACTCATGTTAATTAGGAGCTGCACAACAGACCTCTCCTGAACTGCCCACTGCTCCTCTCAGTAGTATTTCAGTAGATCTGCCTGCTCTGCTTCCCACTCTGTCTCTGGTGAATCCTCTCACCCCCTGTACCTCTGACCTACACCCTAACTCTTATATGCATAAATAAAATAAATTTTTAAAAAGACAGAAAGAAATCATACCAGTGGTTGTCTATGAGGTAAATCTAGGGATTCACTTAGAGGGACAAGAGATAATTTTCTAGGAATATGCAAATATTTTATATCTTGATGGGTATGTCTTAAGTGGGTATAAAGTGGATATATACTATTTTCAAACTCATCCCCCTTTACCTACTTAATTTCTTCTCAAAATTTATATAAGGTCTTACCTTTGCTCCCATGTAAATTAGACCACAAGAAGTAATATTTTCCAAGAATGTCTAACAAAATAGGCAGAGTATTCATATTATAGAATTCATTGGAAGTAGAATCTTGATAAAATGCCATGGATACAATACGGTGCTGATTATGTTTTATATATGTGTATATGTGACTATAAAAGTGCACAGGTGTGAAAGCATGTATGCCAATGACTGTGAACACCTTTCATAATTGGAAAAGACAGTAAATACTCATGAAGTCACACTTGATATCAAATTCCCCTTTTTTTCTACTTTCTAGCTTTTGCCATCTTGCAGTTCCTCAAATATAAACTTGTATTTCCTACGCCTATAATGACCTGTCCTTCCCTTAACCTCTTTCAATTCCCAGTCAGTCTTTGGCTCTTAGATCAATCTTGATCACTTCAGGATGGATCAAGCATTTTATGCGTCACCTTTGTGGAACCTAACAATTGTATCTCAATGTATCGCATATACATTGAGTTAGCCAAAGTGCAAGGTTAAGGGTACTGTACTCTAGATTGTCAAGCCTGCCTAATAATAATTCTATCTCCAATAGAAGTTTGGGAGTTTTCAAAAATCACTCATGTTAATTGGCAGGAAAAATATCACAACAGGAAAAAACCTGTTATACCCATGGTTACATTTATTATAGGGGAAAATGAAAATTTGAAACAGTCAGAGGAGATATATTGGGCAGAAGCTGGATGTTCCAGTGTCCAAAATTTATACTGAAGCTTAATTATGTAGGCATGGTTGATTAAATGTTGTTGAATTCTGTTTCTAAATCTCTCTGACTTTCTGACAAATTTCTAAGAGTGCTTCTAATGGCACCCTATGACTATTGGGTGTGATGGTACCCACCCTGAGAAACTCCTTAGTTTTAACTATCAGGCGTGGCCCATGGGGTAACCATGAATAACAAAGACAGTCATTTTATTACTAGGGAAATTTCAATTCTTTAGAGGTTACTTCCTGCTTGGGTGAGGCAGGAAGTCTTTTTTGAGCAAGTCAAACTCTTACTATACAGTATGGTTATATAAATAATGCCCTCAGCCCCCCTGGTTCCAAAAGGATCATATCTTGTTTTGCTGCCACTCCCATCCCTCCCACCTAACATACTCGTTGGCAAATGTTAGAGCCTGCATAACTTAGTAATTTATAGCAAGGAATCAGGAAAATATGACCTTATATGTTGGGCCTTCTTTTCATTAATTGGGTTTATTTCACAGGTAATTTAACCTCTTGTTAACTGTCCTCGTCTACAAATTGGGG
The DNA here is from genome assembly GCF_000260355.1 of Condylura cristata. Classification (NCBI taxonomy): domain Eukaryota; kingdom Metazoa; phylum Chordata; class Mammalia; order Eulipotyphla; family Talpidae; genus Condylura; species Condylura cristata. Next base: position 20,191,962 of record NW_004567102.1, read on the forward strand.
GGGGGGAATGATAATACCTGTCTCAGAGTTATAAATAAGAATTAAAAAAATGAACATTGGTAGAAATATCCAAATAGTGTCTGGCACAGAGTAATAGCTAAATATTTTGTATTATTAAATGCTCAATACATAATACTAATTGAATATGCAACTGGCACATGAGAGGTGCTTCACACATCTTTTATTTGAAGTATTGCAGAATCTTTAGTAGATATTAATATAGATAATGACATATTCACTTAGACATATCATCAATAGGACTGACTTTCAGTTCTCAAATAAAATTGTATTCTAAAGATTATAGCTCATTGAGAAATTTATGAAAAAAGTCTCAGTCTTTTTGCCTCTCTAGCAGGCAGGACCCTCAACCATAGAATGAGAAATTGAATTAGGGTTCAAGGTGTCTTCCAACTCCAACAAAATGTTATTTGTCCTTAGGAAACAAACTAGATATAACAACAGAGAAGACCATTTTACATGGAGGCATGAAACCTTTGAATGTGTAAGTTTCCATTTAAAAAAAGGAACAAAGAAAACTTTTAGTTGATTAACAAAATTCATCTAAATATGTGGAAATTTAGGTTTGAAATGTGGCAGTGTATTTTTACTAATTTGATAGAATTTGATTCCTAACAAATCACATGCAGAAGTCATAGAAAATTTATTTTAATCTATGAGAAATGTCACTTAAACTGAACTAATGTGAGTATTTGGAAGGTGATAATAGAATCAGTAATGTTTCCAAACAAGAGATTAAACACCTTCAAAGAACTCAAAGAATACTATTAGCAGTCAGGGCAAAGAATCAACTTAAAAAAAAACTCTCAAATCTGTTATGAAGTAAAATGTATTATATATACACACATATATAATATATATTCAAATGCAATAACCAAATGTTTTAAAATTGATTTATTATTAAGGAAATGTTAAAATTATTTAATAATAAAAAATAAATGTGTTCCAATCACTCTTTAACCACGTTTATTTTCCGAAGACAACACATGTTAATAACTTGTTCCACATTTTTCGATGCATAAACACACAATTAAAATATGTGTGTTTGTTCCTGTTTTTAAAAGTATTTGTAAATTGTTAATTTTTGCCATTTTAGTGTTACCACAGGCAGTCACCCAGTTCGAAGAATTGGTTGGGATGGCAGAGGCCCTCCTTAAGGGTGGTGGAACCATGCCTACAGCGGCATCAACCCTCTGGAGAGCAACAAACAACTCCTCACCAGATTCATTTGCTTCAACGTGCAGTAATTCTAATTCTAATTCCAGTTCACCCATTTCCCTAAAAGCTGAAGAAGAGCATCATACTGATGAGAAACAGGTCAGTAAAGATTCTCAGGAATGCAGTTAAATATGAAAATTAAAATAAGTGTACAAAAGGATAATTGTTTATCAAATACCTTCAGGTAACTATCATTCAGAAACATAGCTTTCCAATTGCATAACATGATATTTTACAACAAATTTAATATTTAACCAAAATAAAATTGCAGATAACGACAAAGTTGGTAAACCATGAAATTCTTAAGTAAATGACAGATAACTATGCATTAAGGATTATAAAATTGTATCATTAAAAGAAGATAAATTTCAGCCTCTTCTTGATGGTTACACAATTCTTTTTCTATTTTCCCATCTCTCTTTATCAAGAAACAGAAGCTAAAATTATAAATTTCTTTGATTAGGTATTAGCCTCAGAATATGTGCCTTAAAAGCAATAAATACTAACATTCAACATTTTTGACTCTTAGTGTATCAGTTTCCTAGTGCTGTGTAACAGGTTACCACAACTTAGTGATTTATAATAAGGGAAATGTATTATCTCAGCATGTTGATCACAATTGTGGTAAAATCAAGGTGTTAGTAGGTATGCTTCTTCTGAAGGTTCTGTGGAAGCATCTGTTTCCTGCTCACTCAGTTTCTGTGGTTGAGAACTGAGTTCTCTATTTTCTTGCTTGCTGTAAACCGGTAAGCTACCACAATCCTTGGCTGATGGCCCACAAGCAGTCTTCAATATCAGTCCCTTTCACTCTTTGAATCTATCCTTCTTCTATTTCCTTTTCTGGACTGCACTTCTGTCTCCCTCTTCTGCATTTGAATCATGTGATTAGATTGATTCCCACCTGAGTAATCAAGAATAATCTCCTCAACTCGGGATACTTGAATCACACCTACAAAGTTATTTTTGTCATGTAAGACAACATCCATACATTCTAAGGACTAGGATGTGTATATCCTCAGTGGGCCATTATTCTGCCCACCATATTTAGCAGAGGTGTTGAGAATGGAACTACTCCTTAAAGAACCAAATCTAGATTACATGACAAGCATTTATATATACTCTGGAGCAAATGCCTCATGACCTTTGGCAATTATCTTAATGATAACATGTAACTGTCACCTCTAAAATATAAATTATATGTTTTCTGATATCTTAACCCAGTAATATATTTTTCTCCAGAAATTACTTTCCTTTTCTTTCCAATCTCAATTTTTATTTTTTAGTTCAAGATTGAAAAATGGCAGATTGCCCGTTGTAACAAGAGCAAGCCTCAGAAGTTTATTAATGATTTAATGCAAGTACTTTACACAAATGAATACATGGCCACACACAGCCTGACAGGGGCAAAATCTTCTACTTCAAGGGACAAGGCTGTAAAACCAGCAATGAATCAGAATGAAGTTCAAGAAATTATAGGTGATAATCTGATTGCATTATACTGTCATATGAATTTGAAATAATTTAACATTCAAAGTTAAGTTCTTCTTTTGTGGTCTTTGTTTCAATTTGTTTCCCATGGAATAAAAATCTCACAATAGTCCCAACTTCTTATTAAATGTGGAAAATTTTTATAGTAGCAGTGGTTATTGAAATAAAAGTAATTTTTATATTGCTGGAAAGTTTGGGTTCATGAAATGCATGACTTTACAAAAGTAAATCTTCAAAATCCTTACGAAATTTTAGTAACAGTGTATATCTTATTTTCTTTTTACTTATTTTACTCATTCTTATTTGAGTTATATCCCCAATCTTTTACTTTAGATAGAGGTTAATTTAATCATCCTATATATGATAATGAATCTCCTTAAATGTCATCTAGAGTAGCAAATTTTTTACAAGTATCCAACAATATTAGGGAATCATTGAATCTGAGGTCTCTTTATTTTAATAATGTGGTATTTCTTAGCTGCAAAGATTATTTCAATTGGTGTTGGAAATGTATAAAAATTTCTGAACATTTTGGATGAGGGTATTTATAGTTTAGCTCAAGCGCAAGCAGTGCCAAAGGAAAGCAAATATATATGTTCTAAGTTATAATAGAGACCTTCGTTATCTCTCATTTTTCTTTCAAAAACCTAACTTTAACTTATCTTTTTAATATCTTATATGTGTTTGGGCTGCTTTTGTTAAATGGAGACAAAATTTCTATGTAAATTGCTTTATTTTTTATCTCAGTTCATATCTTAAGAAGCAAAGGCCTCATAAAGTGTTTTGTGTGTGTGTGTGTGTGTGTGTGTGTTTTATATTATTTTTTAACAGGAGTCACAAAACAGATCTTTCCCACCACAGATGATGTTTCCATTAGGAGAATGATAGGGCAAAAGCTAAACAACTGTACCAAGAAGCCAAATCTAAGCAAAAATCCTAACTCTCAGGATATTAAGTAGTTCCTTTTGGTAAGTCTTTTAAATTTTCACAATTATTCAATATGGCAAAAAAATGTAATGCTTTTATCTGAAGAACAGCATTTTCTCTGGCATTCATATGCTAGAAAATACTGTGAAATGCTAGTAGGTATTTCTGGGGATGAAGATTTATATATGGAAAATGCAAAGTCCAGTTATACAGTTTATCCTTTCCCAGAACCTGTCAGATACTTTGATACCCTTCAACAAGCCCAGTGCACCAGAAATCTCTAAAAGGGAATATGGTGCTCTCCCTGATAGCACAAGAGTTTAAAGCGAAGCACTGTGGCGCTATCCTCAGCCACTGCAGTACCAGTTTGATCCTTGGTCAGAGAGGTGACCCACATGGCGAAGCAGACCACTTCTGTCTCACCAGCAGTGTACTTCAGTCAATCTTCCTGTTCTGCTCCCCACGCTGTCTCTGGTGAATCCTCTCACCTGCTGAATCCCTGGCCTATCCCCCTGTTCGTATATGCAAAGATGAGTGAATCTTCCAAAAAAAAGTTTAAATAAATAAAATAAAAGGGAATATGTTTTCAAAATATGTTTTACTGACGTACTCTTTTTTTCTTCTCAATGAACACATTAACTTGTGGGGGGGGGGACGGGGGTGTAGAAAGAAACCCAAAAGGGACACACTACAATCTAGCAAGTGTTTCTCTAGAACAGGGTAAAAACATACACTTGGAAAATCTTGCACCACATCTCTAAGACTGAATTTGAACTCTAAACACTGGTTCATTTTGTGTATTGGAGGTTTGACTGCCAGCATCCTTCATCTGCCTTCTCATTGTCTTTCTTTTTTTATCAGTTGTTAGTTTGTATCTGTTTGATAAGGATTTTTTTAAACAAAAATGTTTGTATTATACTAAGAAAAAGAATAGCCTGTTTTTTAATGAATTCTGAAGTCAATATGCTTTATAGTCAGGGCCTAACCTGTGAAGTTGGAATTTTGTGCTTGCTTTAGCGACCCATTGTCTAGCGATTTCACTTGTGCTCACATTTCCTTTCTATTATTTATCTGGAAAACATAGGTGGTTTAATATTTTAAGTGTGACTGGAGTAGAAGGAAAATGCATAAGGATGAGTCCAATACAAGTACCCCTTTCTTATCTTTTCATTTTCTCTACTTTTCCCTTTGACTTCCATTTTGCCTGTGTTCCACCTAACTCTAGCTACTTTTGAGACAGCTTGTCTTTTCTTTTTTATAGATTTATTTATTCGTGCATGCAAGAACTGTGATACAGGTAAGAGATACAGGGAGTGAGAGGATTCACCAGAGACAGAATGGGGAGCAGAATAGGTAGATTGACTGAAATACACTACTGAGGGGAGCAGCAGCTGGGACAAGAGAGGCCTGCTGTACCATGTGGTTCAGCTCCTTGGATGCGTACAGCCTCATAGTGCTGTGCTTTAACCTGTTGTGCCACCAGGGAGGGCCCACAACCTCTTTTCATCTGGCTCCTGTTTTAAATGGAATGTGGAATTCTGTGGAATGCAGTAATTCCCCACACCCTCCCTCTGCCTGTTGCCAACTTTCATTCCCATCCTCCTGTTAGATTCTTTACTAATTTGCTATACCGCTAAAGTCAGCCCTGATGAGACTCAGAATATTCTATCTTCCTAAAAATACCAAAGCCCAAAAACACTTACAAAAACCACAGTGGGATTCGTTCTATTGCACATACATATTGTAGACTGACTTAAGGATTTAGAAAACATAAAGATATTTGCATGCATTTTCTAGAGCGTCAATCTCACAACTTACCAATTAGGAGTTTACTGCTTAAAATAGCCCTCATTACTCCTCATTTTGACTTCAGACTACCTAATTTTCCTCATGTATAATGGCCATATTCCCTTTGTGAATGCTTTATAGCCAGAACTCCAAACTATAAGCTTATCTTTTGGAATACATTATTATATTTCATGGCTCTGCAAAGCATTTTAATAGGCTAACTTCTGCCTTCTTAATGTCTTCAATTGCTAGTGGTGGGTATTGAACTCATCTCTGCCCACATTAGCAGGAAAGTGTTGAGGGAATTAAAGTTAAAAACTTTTTATTTCAAAAATAAAATACATTATCGAAAACAAAAAAAAATGAAAATGCATACCATAAAAAGTGAAGTAAAATAAAAGTTCATCTGCAATGATTTAAAATGTTTTCAATACAGCGTAGATGGCACTATTGTTTTGTTATGACATTTTTCATATACATCCTGTGTTTAAGAACTCAAAAAATGAACAATTATTAAATAAGTAAAATAAACATGAAACTATTAAAAGATGTAAATATTTAACAGAAAAAAACTTTTTATTTCAGTTTTGAATATACTTGTCAGTAGTAGTCTTCTTAAATCATCTGGCCATGGCATTAATTGAAATTGAAAAAAGGAACAAACTTTTGCTGGGAACACAATTATCTTTTGGTGCATCTGACCCTGAACCTCACTTTGTAATGCAAAGCTGTCTGAAATAAAAATGCATACATTTTGAATCAGAAGTGAAGATTAACACTAGATGGAATTTTATTTTTAACTGGTAGACGTGTTCCATTTGAAGTGGAGCTAAATCCAATTTATTTCAAGACTAAGAAAATAATCTGGGAGTCACACAAAACCAAGTTCAGTCATGTGATGAATTAGTCATGTGATGAATTAGTCATGTTAGCACCATCTAGTGGAATGCTCCTGTTTTTCCCTGAGTCTTTCGACTCACAGGAGCATAGTAAAGTTGACTACAGTGGTTCAGGAAAGCCATACACCTTCCTCACCAGGCTGCCAAAATATTCTTTAGAAAAATATATTTTATAAATTGTATTGCATTATTACTAACATGAATATTAGTACTTCAAATTCATGCAGGGTTCTACAAATCTGTATGCAACTAAGAAGTCTACCAATTCCCAATAGTGGGCACACTGTGCCTTCCCCAAAGTGCTGAATTCAGGATTGCCACTAGTGGTCTGGACTTAAATGAGCAATAATTTCTCAGCTCACACTTATTTCTGTGAAGGTCAAAGCTGAATTTCATCCTTCTTTTTCGTGTATTCTTTCTCATGCCTGTGACTGATCTCAAGTTCCTGCAACTCACAATTTGCCAAGACCTTGCCAGAGCCAATCTTCCTGGCATTTCAGCACTTCTTTTTTGTAGGAGCTGAAAAAAAATTTGTAAGAATTACAGAATATCACTCCGTGGTAAAACAGATTTCTGAAATTTCAAAGCTATCGCTGTATGTATAATCTGTAATATTATACATGCATATATTATAGCTTAAAGATAATCTAATACAGTGGTACTCAAATGCGGTGGGAGGGATTTTTGTCCCCGTTTCCCCTGCCCACAGAGGTTGTTTAAAAACGTCTGAGGAGGGTTTGAGTTGTCCCACCTGGTGGTACTACTGGCATCTAGTGGACAGAAGCGAGGAATGCCGCTAATCAGACCGCAGTCAGAGAGGTCAGCCTCCCACAGCAGACATTATCCAGCACCGAGTACCAGCTGTTGAAAACCCTATTCTATTATGAGGCCCTAGTTTTGGATGTGAAGCTAAAGCCTACAGAGATTAAGTGAATGGCCAGAATCATATGACCAATGAACCAAGAGTGAGCCAACAATAGTTATCCTTTGTATTTTTTATTTTGTTAGTCATGATTTCTTCTGGGATTAATAAAATGTGCGGTTACAGTTTACTTTATGGAGTTGAAATATACATTTGTAGGGACTATTTACGCAGAGAAGAGTTGACTATTAACCCAGTGATGAATTTAAATGAGTCAAGGGGTCCTCTTTCCTGCAGGGACTTCAGTCTGTGTTCTTCAGGTCTTCAGTGGGTTAAGTGAGAAACACTTGCATTGTAGAGGGAAATCTGCTTTACTGAAAATGTACCTATTTAATTGTTAATCTCATTTTTAAAAATACCTTCACAGCAACATCTAGATTGGTATTTGATGAACATCTGAACACCATAGCCTAACCAAGTTGACACAATAAAATTGAATGTTTCAGGGTAAGAGTCTGATTTTAAGGCCCATTACACTATTAATGATTGTGTGGCATTTGGGAAGTCACTTAACGTCTCTGAACTTAAATTTAAACAGGGATATTAATATAAACTATGCAAGAGCTAGGTCCAGGATTTGTGGAACTTGATGTTTAATAGAATTTGGAAAACCCTCTTTAAGAAATGAAATGCAGCCCTCCCTGGTGGCACAGCGGGTTAAAGCACTGCACTAAGAAGCTTAAGCCACTTCCTCATGAGTTCGATCCCCACCTGCCCCGTAGGGGAGGAGATCCAGGTGGTGTGGCAGATCTCTCCTGACCCCCCGCTGCTCCCCTCAGCAGTGTACTTCGTTGATCTGCATGTTCTGCTTCCCACTCTGTCCCTGGTGAATCCTCTCACACTCCGCATCTCTGGCCTGTACCCCAGTTCTGTATGAATAAATAAATAAATCTTAAAAAAAAAAAAGAAATGCAAAATTATGGGTATATAATCAGTTTACAACTCTGCATATTAATTTAAAATAATAAATCACCATCACCCTGTTTATAATTAGAGAAGAAAATGTGATTAATAGAGAGTTGAAATAAAAAAAGTTACTAGATTATGGCAAATTTTAGAAAAATTTTAAATGTATGTGGCAATATTGCTAAGTTCTTTGCTTTGGAAAGAACCCCTGTAAGTTAGTTTTATTAGCTTCAGAGTAATTCTGCCATTGACCTTGCTCATATATTTCTTTAGGTTTTGAAAGATAAAGCAGACTTGGGCAGCACCTGATATTTCAAGAATCGATAAATTTTACTGAAGAATATCACAGTTGTTGACAAACTTTTAAGATAGTTAATGAGTGTGTAACAATGATTCATTTTGCCTTGTGTTTGAAATTTTATGCCAATTTTAATCATTCAAGATAAAAATTAAAGTGAAATGTTCTAATTGTTATCTATGCTGGAATTTCTCTAAACAGGCCATAAAGTAATTCCTAAAGTGCCTCAATGGAAATTTATACTTTTAAGAAAAACTTGTAGTAGACAAAATAGGGAATGCATACAACTTTTAGAAATACTATATACATTTATTCAATAAATCAATTTGTTTAACAGATTAACATAAATTTGCTGTTTTTTGAAATATGCTTTTGATAGATAACATAGGTACCTGAAAATGTACCCTCGGTTCAATACTGACATTGGATTTTGTTGGAAAATCTGCAACCTCCCTGGCCCTGAACAGAGAGATCATGACTGCCTGTGAGATAACTGGGACATCGCTGGGCTCTTCTGATGCGGCAACAAGATTGTTGAAGAAGCTGCATGTAGATTCCACCCTAAATTCCAGTCAAAAAAGCATGCAGAATAGTGACTTTGGAAATATGCATTTCCCCACTCCAAAATGCTTTTCTATGCCGCTAACTTAACAGGATAGTGAGAGTTTTTATCATAGCAGCAAAGACTTCAGTCCTTAAGATCCATCCTTGTACTAAGCAATCATAATACATTTATGGTTACCAATAACTCCCCATTTTAATGTTCGGATTTTCAGAATAAGAACACATTTGGAAAAGTAAGCAGTGAAATAATCAGTGTTCAGACATAAGAACAGCAGAGTCAGCATAGACTCTGATAATCATAGCTAACCAAGTAAGGATGTCTTTGCAATAAAATTATTCTGTTATCTAAAAATGTGTAGTAGAACTATGAAAGAAATGAGAACAGCAAGACATTTTCATTTTAATATTAAACTACTCTGTCAAGGTCCTGAAAAATAAATAAAACCAATTTGTGATTGTCAAAACAATGTATTGGCTTTTAGAAAAATCTTTGTTTCCTTTTCATGTTTCAATATTTTACTGCCCAAAATATGTCAAGTAAGAAATGTGATATAAAACATCAGTCAAGAATATCCTTTATTAACTATAATATTCTATGCATTTGGTTGGTCCTATTGTTACTCTGCTTAGTTCTAGTTTTTAGGTGATTTTTATTCATTCTTATTTTCTGAAATATGCTTTTTATAGATATTATAGGTACTTGAAACAAAGGACCTTCAGTTCAAAATCTAACATTGGATATTGTGTCAGAAGAAAGAAAAAGAATTGAAGGCAAAAGTATTTAGGTTTGATAAAACATACAAAAAGAAAAATATCATATGAAAATAAAACATTCTTCGTCAAGAGACTTCTCTGATTTCAGAGCATCACACATAGCTAATCTGCAGTACCAAACACCGGTGTATAAGGATGTATTTCAATTTCGGAGAGAGGATACATACAATAATTACACAATTCAGTCCTGTGGACCCAGGGAGTATTCCATAAGTGTTGCTTGATAACAATGTTGTTGTACAAAACAAATATTCTTAAGGAAGTAATTTATGTCGACATTTACTACTTACATATAAATAAATACCATCAAAAACAAAAAGTATTTGCTTGTTTCTTTACGAATATGTGTGGGAAAATCCTTGTCTAGGCTGATGGCTACCCACACATTGAGGCACTGCCATTGAAATTTGACCATGTGTCTCTGGATTGTCTGATACAGATCCATGTTAGGACTATATGTAAATGTCCAAGGGAGTTAAACTTTTATCGAACAAGAATAATCTTATTTAGTTATATTATCTTCTTTCAAAAAACTACTTCTTGTTAATGTTTGCCTACTAGTGTAACAAAACATAATCATATTATGTAACTAGAAATCCTATTGTCCTTCTTTGAGTACCTTGAGATAAGCAGATTTTTTATATAATATAATAGTTTATTTTTACATCATTTGTACTTTTTTTATTTTCATTTCAATTGTAATCCCCATGTGTTTCCCATCACCAAGTCACTGTGTGCCATCACCATAGTCCAGTGCACTTCTCTCCCCCCACCATTTTTGATCCCATTCCCCACTCCACCCCCATAAAATGTGTCTGGTATATAGCTGTTCATTATTCTTATTATTTTCTCACCTGATCCATTATGCTCCTGCTATGAGCGAAACCATCCGGTATTTTTCTTTTTGTGTCTGGCTGAGATAAGCAGATGTTTTATACAAAATAGAATATAAGTATATTTATGCAGACTTATATATATCAGTTCTAAATGAAATACAAATTTAAAATACTAATGAAATTTAATTGAATATCTAAAAAGCAATAGATATACATGAAGTTGTATGTATATATATGCATGTTATATATTCATAAATGTAACAATACAGAATATTTTTATATTAAATTTCTTTATTTGTATATATGTTACATCAAGTGTAGTCCACATAGAATTTCCAACACCAATTCTCCAGTGTACCATCACCGTAATCCCTTCTACTCTTCCCACCCCCGTTTTGATCCCTTTCCCTCCTCTTCTGCAGAAAGTCTCTAATTTATAATTGTCTGATTAATTTAGAATATTTAAAGTAAAACTGTTGTTCATTACAGAAAGGGAGATTTATTCAATAAATGATACTAACCCAACTGGTGAATGAAAAATAGTTAAATTATGTTCCCTTTTCAAACCATATTTCATAGAGTACTACATTTAGTAAAAAGTAAAGTTTGAAGGCACATGAAAAGACAGGAGGGGGCTCCCTGGTGGTGCAAGAGATTAAGTCTCAGCACTATCAAGTTATCACCAGCCACTGCA
>NW_004567102.1:20203393-20208410 GCF_000260355.1 Condylura cristata
CTCCAGGGCAGGCGGGAATCGAACTCATGCGGAAGTGGCTTAAGCTTCTTAGTGCTGTGCTTTAACCCGCTGCGCCACCAGGGAGGGCCCTATCTTCACTCTTTAGGAACATATATAGCTTATATTACAATTCTGTTCAACAGTAATACCCACATGGTGATTATTTTCAAATCTGGTTTTCTCAATTGTACATCTTATTCTTGAACTTAGTCAAGATCATTTTCATATTTAAATATGTGCAAAGCTTATTTACCATCCCATCATCATATCTGATTTTGGATAATGGTACAACCGTTGTCCTCATTGTTCAAACTAGAAACTTAAGAGACATTTGAAACCTATCTTTCCCTTCTTCTTCCATCATTTAAATATCTCTGTAATCTCTATTTCTTTCACTGTGATTCACTTAGACTCTTGTTTTTCTTGTTTACAGTACTATAATACACTACTAATAAATCTCCTAAGTTCATTCTTGCCCCTTCTTAATCCATCCACCACATTAACTCTATTATAAAATGGAATGGCCATTCTAAATATACATTTATTCTTATAGTTTTATCACTCAGAAAGACATTCCAACTCAGATAATAGAAAACCCAATTTAAATCAGTTAAATGGTTGTTTGTAATCTTGAATGACAGAAATCCAGAGGTTAAGTCAAGCGCTGCTTGATTAGCTCAGCGGTGTCATTGCTATGTTATCTGGGGTGTCTCCCCTGAACATGACAGCATGACAGGCACAATTTTGCCATGCTTCATTCAAGGAAAGAAGGCAGTGGGTGGCTCTAATTTGGACTCTCATCAGGAAATCAAACACTTTGCTTTTAGCCTTTCAATAAAATTTACTTTTCACTGAACAGAAGAACTATATCAATATGGTATCCCTCACTTCAAAAGAAGCTTGCAACGTGAGATTTTACCTTTCCTAGCTTCTATAGGAGAGGTCATAAGGGAGAAAGGGGATTGGATGATGAGTTAGTCTACAGAAAACCTTTTACTATTCTCCACTTTCTTCAGGATAGTGAAATTTGACCTTTCTGATTTCCTTTTAATAACAGTACGATGTTTTTGACTTTCTCCTCTAGTAAACAGCAAGTTTCCTAAAAGAAGTCTATAACCTCGGTTATTAGCAATGCTGTACCCATTTTGGAAGTTCATTAAATGTTTGCTTAGGATTTAAAGTTCCTAACATGTCAACTCATTTTTATGAATTGTTTACATTTTTAAATATTTTATTTCTCAGGGAACTTTGAAGAAAAATTAGTCTCTTCCATTTTTAATTTCAGACATACAGTTATGTCTTTTTTTGAAAAAGATTTATTTATGTATGCATACAAGAACTGGAGTACAGACCAGAGGTGCAGGAGTAAGAGGATTCACCAGGGACAGAATAGGGAGCAGACAGGCAGACACATTGAAATATACTGCTGAGGGTACTAGTGGGCAAAACAGGAGAGTTCTGCTATGCACATAAGTCACCATGCTGGCCAGAGATTTAACTCATGCAGAAATGGCTTTGGATAGCTTCCTAGTGTTGAGACTTAACCCCCTAGGCTACCAGGGAGGACCCTAAACTGCACTTTCTTGTACCCTCAAGTGGTCCGTATTGCCACCCAGCTTCAGTGCTTAAAAAACATGTTTAGATTATAAGGATATTGGTACAAATGATATTTATTTACTTGCCATGAGTTAATGGAAAAAGTTAAGAACAATTTTAATGTTCTTTATTCATCCATGTCAGTGGGAAATGACACACTTTGTTAATCTTCAAGTTCAAGTAGTTTTGAACAGTGATACAAATTTGACCCAAAAGCAGGAGAGGGCTTAGGGAGCCTGGCACAGTGGTGACTAGTGGGCATATGGGTACCCTGCCAGGACAAAGGAGAGAGGTATGAAAATGAAAAAAAAAAATCACCATGTGCTTCAAATGGCAAGAAAAGAATAAGGGCTGTTGTGATGATAGCTTGAGTCCAGGACTATATCCTGGGAAGAAAGTTAAAAGCAAACACTAGTTTCTTAGTTCTAATAAACATCTCTGCATTGGAGCTGGAAATTTATTCCCCTACCCCCCTCCAAAAGGCTGTAGTAATTGGTGACATGACCTGTTTTTGTGTTCTTCATTTTGAAGATAAATGACTTCTTAAATCCATCCCAGTGTACAAAGAACTCTTAAAAATATTATCAAAAAGGAAATTAATTAATTAATTAACTAATTAATTAATTAATTATCTGTAACTCAAAGACATAGTGTTCTGGGGAATGAAGATAGCATGCTATTTTAAGATTTATCTGTAATCCAATAAGTTTTAAAATCTAGTTTTAACACATTTTTCAGGGTTTTTGTAGAAAGAAATTGTTGAAAGGTTATTCTTTACCAAAAAGCCAGATTACTTAGTTGGCTAATATTCATCCCAAATCAGCCAGCCTCCTTTTCCTCCATCACAAATCTTTTCCCCCACAAACTTTTAGTATTATATTCCATCTTGCAAGTACTTCCTGTTCTATCAATAAGTAAATCTGGTAACGAATAAACTAGACATCATAGTACAAAAATTGACACTGAAAGTCATTAACAGTTTTTATGCTTTTATCAACTTTTCAGCTCTTTCACATTTTTCTTATAAAATCTTTTGCTAGAATTTGATGCTGTGTCCTAGCCCTTCCTGAACACTTATTTTAAGTGGCATGGTTTTTTCTGGACCAACTATTTGCAGGAGGGTTCATGGATGGTGGAGCCACCAGGTCTTCCTTCAGGCTTCAAACCTTCAAACCACTGCTTCTGGCCAGTGAAGCTCCTCTGAGATTTTTTTTTGTGTAGCTTTGCTCCCTCTGGTTAACTGAGCTAAGCTGAGCCTAGAAGGATCTCTGTCACCAGCCCTGCATCTCCAGGCCCCTAACCAGCAGCAGCAGACATGGCAGAGTCCTTCACCTTCAGGGAGGATATTTTTGCTGGCTCTTTCTGAATCTGCTAGCAGCCCTCCACATATCCTCTGCCTTTTCTCTCTGCGTTCCAACCTGGTGATTTCTGGTGAAGCTCAGCACCTCACCCCTCAGCTGTGAGATATTTTGTGTGATAGATTTGCCTTTCAGGATGAGATTCTCTTCCAGGAGATACACTTTTCTGTGCTTTCAGAGATTTGCCCACTCATGGTGTACTTTGACATTCTCTTGGCATTATCTGCTTAATTTTATTTGCTTTCCTTTCAGGTTCTGTCTCCCAATTGCTGAAAAGGTAGGGCAATAATTTTTAAGGCCTTTGGGGTTTTGTCCCTAATTTTTTCTGATGTTTTGTTGCACTGCTATGTATATTGCAGCACTATTTACAGTAGGTAAGACTTGGAAACAAGTCTTACCCAAAAATACATGACTGGATCAAGATGTACATATACACAATGGAACACTATGCAGCCAAAAAAACAATCTAATGCTATTTATGGCAACATGGATGGAGTTAGAAGGAATTATGCTAAGTGGATTAAGTCAGAAAGAAAAAGAAACATACAGATTGATTTCAATTATAGGAGGCTTATAGGAAACTATGTAAGGGTTCGGGGAAATATAATAACAGTTCAAAAAAGCAATATAAGAAACTGAACAAAAATAATCAAACAACTATAAACTAGAAACATTCTACAGGGGAGAGTGGGGGAAAGGGTACAAAATGTGGATGGGAAGAACACAAAGGACTAAGGTGATGGTGCCCAGGTAAATTGGTGGTGGAAATTCTATGGGGACCACATCTAATGTAAAATATACACAGATAAAGAAATTAATTATAAAAAAATAAAAATAAATTTTTTAGCTTTAATAATAATAAAAAAATCTGTAGGTTAAAAACCACATGTTTGTTTCAGGTGGAAGCCTCTTCCATCCTTGTCAAGGGAAGTGATAACCTTTCATACAACACTAGAGTAAAATATTTTGAGACAGAGGCCACATTCATATAATTTTTATGACAGCAATAAAATCATTCTATTTTATTAGAGTTACTGCTGCTAATATGTTACTGTGCTTAATTTATTTCCCTGTGTAGGGAAAATCATGCCACCTGCAGTGTGGTTTCACTTTTGGGAACTCCTTAATTGCTGTGTCCTTTCTGTATCCCATTATTCAATCTTCATTCTCTTTATGTTCCATTAACTATTCCAGGATACAAAGGTTGTCTTCTTTACCATTGGACTTGTATCAGTGATTATAAAAATACAATTTTGAACTTTAAATTTTGGTGAGTAGATTTTGAACCACAACAAAGATAGAGAACCATGTAGGAAGAA
Source organism: Condylura cristata (assembly GCF_000260355.1). NCBI lineage: Eukaryota > Metazoa > Chordata > Mammalia > Eulipotyphla > Talpidae > Condylura > Condylura cristata. The sequence goes on from NW_004567102.1 coordinate 20,207,667, forward strand.
TTCCTACATAGTCAGATATATTTGAAAAGTACTTTTCATCATTCCTAAGTACACAGAGTCCCTGACTTAATGCAGGGACATACACCTCAGGAGAAAAAGGTGCTTGGTTACATAAAATGAACTGGAAAAGGTCAGAAAATGACCTAAAATGTCTGGAGAACCATTAAACTGAAAAAATACTAAAAATATTCAGTTAATTAGATTAATTCCTAATAAGTTATACCTCCAACCTTCCCAGACAAAATTGACTATAAATTGATCCCATTATGAAACAAAGTAAAGTGGAATTCAATGGGTTTCCTGCTAACAATTTTTCAGCATATTCTGGCATGAATCCAAGGACAATATATCACAGAAAGTCTACCTCTTTTATTAATGGACATTTTTTTAAAAAAATTAATTAATTGGGCAAAAAAAACCGGGGAAAAGCCCAAGGGCAAGGAAAACCCTCAACAGAGACAAAGTGGGGAGCATAACAGACAGATCAACAAAGTACACTGCTGAGGGGAGAGAAGGCGGGCAAGGAGAGGTCTGCCACGCCATGTGGTCACCTCCAGGACATGCGGAAGTGGCTTTAGCTTCTTAGTGCTGTGCTTTAACCTGCTGCGCCAACAGAGAAGGCCATATTAATGGACATTTTAATGAGAATTTAAAATTAACTCTATAAACAAAAGAAGTGTGTGGCCAATCACCTCTTGGTTCAAACTATAACATGTCTCAGAATCCTCTGCAAATATCTGAGAA
>NW_004567102.1:20208510-20209916 GCF_000260355.1 Condylura cristata
AACTGGATATTTCATGAACTATCAAAATTCTGATTTAGAGAGCTACTTGATGTTAGTTATTTCTTTCTCACTAAATTCTGTTTCTGGATTGTATTCTGGATACCTTTTACTTTTCCCTTTGGGAAAAAATTTAATTATTTTCTTGGTATTTTTCTTTGAGTCAAAAGCCCCCATTATCTTAAAATTTCCTTTCCTATCCAGGGCCTTTCTATTTCACCTTTCACTGTTCCCTTATATTTAATCCATTACTTGGGGAATTTTGCTTGTGAAGCACTGAGTCAAGCCATCATTTTTTGATAGGTACTCTACATATCCTACTTATCAGTCAAGAATCCTGGTTGGAGAGACATTTTATGAGGATAGAATGGGGAACAGGATCAAAAATGGGGGGGAGTGCATGGGACTATGGTGATGGCACACAGTGATTTAATGATGAGAAGCCCATCGGGATTACAACTGAGATGGAAAAAGGCACAAAATGATGTAAAAATAAACCATTATATTATTAGAAAACAAAACAGAGTCCTGGTTGGTATGAATTGCTCTTCAGAATCCTTGGTTCTCCTGCCTGATACTATCATGATACCCATGACAGTAAAGGAATAGGAAGTAAGTGTTCTAAAAACAGACTTTAGTGGATTCTCTTTTGGGCTCTTATTCATATGTACAACTTCACCTGGTGTCCTGAGCTTTACATTTCTCCTTTTTAATTTAATTCAGAGAATGTCTTGTGAGAATATGTGGTGATGTGCAAGAGGAGGGAATAACAGTTTCTGCTTGCAGTGTTTCAATCTCTCTTGGTATGTGGAACCTGGTATCTGAGCCCCTCTTGGGTTTTCTGGGACAAACTATTTTGCTTCCTTTGTCTTGTGAAATCAGATACTATATTGTCTATTTTCTATCTCTCAGCTTTCTCAACTATCTAAAGAAGGTTGTTGTATGTTTCAAAAAAGTTAGGTATATGATTTGTATAACATAGTATCTGGCAAATAGTAATGATTTCATAATAGTAGGTATTAGTATTATATTACCTTTGGAAATGCAGGACCAACAGTAATATTAATTCCCTAGAAAATGGTACCCACAAAAGCTTCCCTATTGCTTCTTTTGTGGTCTGATTACTCTATACTCATTTCAGAGAAAAATGAGAAAGAAATTTAATTATTGCTTTAATTTTGCTATTCAATATCTTAATAACTAGGGAGTTATGATAAATTATAGTAGTTTATTTAACTCAAATATTTTTTTTTTGAGATTTAATTATTTATTCATACGGAAATGGGGTACAAGCCAGAAGGGCAGGGGCGGTGAAAGGATTCAGCAGAAACAGAGTGGAGAGCAGAACAGGCAGAGTTACTGAAATGCACTGCTAAGGAGCTGCAGGTGAGACAGGAGAGGCCTGCTGC
>NW_004567102.1:20210576-20212771 GCF_000260355.1 Condylura cristata
CTGCAGATAGGTGAGCGGATTCATCAAAGACAGTATGGGGAGCAAAAGGTGCAGATCTACTGAAACACACTGCCAAGAGGAGAGGGGGCGAGACAGGAGAGGTCTGCTGCAAGATGGGGGTCAGCTCCCGGGCTGGGAAATTGAACTTGTGCTGCAACGGCTGCTGATAGCTTGATAAAGCTGACACTTAACGCCTTGTGCCACCAGTGAGGCACAGAAGTTATATTTTAACAAAACTGATTCTATAATTCAGGAAAAAGGTCAGAAAAAAAATTACAGTTTTTTGGCCTTCTTAGTGGCACAAAGGAGTTAAAACGCATCACTATGAAGCGATCCACCGCCACTGTAGTATGAATTCAATCCCTGGCCAGGTAGATGACTCACATGTCACAGCAGACTCTTCTGTCTAGCCTGCTATCCCCTCAGCAATGTATTTCAGTCAGTCATTCTGTCCTGTTCCCCACTCTGTCTCTGGAGAATCCTCTCATCCCCTGTACCTCTGGCCTATACCCTAGTTCTTCTGCGAATAAATAAATCTTTTTTAAAAATTACAGTTTTTCTATTTCTCCACAAATATTTGCATTTTCTTCATATGATGATTAGACAAAGTACATATAAAAATTAGTGGACATTGATACATAGAAGTTAGGAGGGAGAGCAGAGGAGGAAAGGGTCAAGACGATATGGAATGGTAGTTGGGGAATAGCAATACAGATGTCTCAAATATATAAGAAAATGCTCAGACATTGATAAAAAAGAAATGCAAACTAAAATGATCATGTTCATCAGGAATTTTGGTCTGTAAGTTTCTTTCTTTGTTCTGTCTTCATCTAGTTTCAGTACTGAGGTAATTTTAACATAAAATGTGTTAAGGAGGGTTCCCACTTCTTGAACTTTTAGAAACAATTTGAGCAAGATGGTGATAAGTTCCTTACTCACTTGATGGAATACATTTGAAAAGCCATCTGGTTCTGGGCTTTTTTTTTTTTTTTTTTTTTGAGAGTGGACTTGGCTAAAGTTCATTTATTGTTGCAGGTTGTGAGCACCAATCCGCTGCAGCTTAGTGGTCATGCAAGGTTTGTTGACTATCTCCAAGGTGAACATTAGAGACTATGTGTTGCTTTCAGCTCCAGTTTGAACTGGTCTGTTCCCAAGGTCTGTGATTCTTTCTTTCTGGGTCTGCAACTCCCTTTTTATCCCCTACATAGCAGGCAACTTGATAAGCCTTAGAAAGATAGCTCAGAAATGTTAAAAGCTAAAGCAAACCAAAAACAAACCAAAATAACGGGCCAAGAAAATTTATAGCAGCAAGTATCCAGGCCTAGAGTCATCATGTTTTTGACTGTCTACCAGCCCATGAGAATAGCAAAATTTTGTCTTAAAGACCTGACTTGTCCCTATCCCAGGGCCCTTCCTATCTCACTCACCACTGAGAGAGCTTTTCTCCTCAGGTAGTCTCAATTTTCACCATCCTCATAGTGGTCTCAATTTTCTATGGCTATGTCCTGCTGAACAAGGATGTAATATCTGTCTGTCTCTGGGATGTAGTCTCTGTTCTAGTTTTGTAGGATCCTGGAGAGATAGGTTCAGAACTGGTAACTGTAACTATAATATTAGGTTGTCTGTGGAATAGTTTTAAGTTTTTCTGTAGACCTGATGATACAATTACAGCAAAAGCACAAGAGGACCCTGTGTCCACTATTAATGCCAGAAAGAGAAGGAGCTGCTGAAAAGGAGTTGTACCTGAAAATAACTTGTTTTTAATATTAAGACTAGATTCATCCCACTAAATAGTTGGGTTGGATTTTTGGTGGCAAGTTTCAAAGTTAATTTTATATTTCTATGGAAACAAAAGAAAAACTAGGGCTAAAGATTAAAGCAAACCATAAGTCCAATTGGGAGTCCAGAGAGTTGTCAGTGGAGAGATTTAGATGTCAAACTTGAAGTATCTTTAGACATCAGGTCTCCCCAGCTTGTTGCATTGATTTCAGATATTGTCAGGTAGTTACAGAACAGCTATTACTGTTAAGGGGAAGGATGTCCTAAAAGAACTCTGCAGTGTGGACCCCACCCCCACTCCAGCTTTCTGGGACTCTACCCCCTACTCCAGTGATTGGAAACTACAACTCCCAGCAGTTCCAGGGAAAGAACTGCGAGGACCAAAGGGTGGAGCTAGCAGGAATTCTGGGACATTG
>NW_004567102.1:20213021-20214613 GCF_000260355.1 Condylura cristata
CACACAGACAGGCGGCCCAGTCCACTCTGGACTACCCTGTAACAATACTTTTGAGGATTAGAATTTCTCTGAAGTTGTTTTTAGATTTTGATTATCAATTGATGCGTTTAGAAAGAGGCTAGTCCTCTTCTTCATAATCCTCCTCTTCTTCTTCCTCCTCATTATTATTATTAATCTAAGCCAAAATGATTAGGATAAGTTTTCAAACTCCTAAAAAAAATAAGATCTTGTCTACTTTATAGAATTTTTCAAAAACACCCACAGAAACATCTAAGAGGACTAGAATTTGATGTCCACAAAGAGAGATAGAACTGAAATATCATTTGCTCCTCTTTTAATATCATCAAATAACTATCACAACACTAAATTATTGCAAATTAAGTCTACTTCTAATCAACCTGGCCAGTTTGCATAAATTTAGCAAAAATAGAAATAACTATACTAACTAAATTTTGCTTTTCTGGAACTTCTAAGAAACCTCAGATTGAGTATTCTTATGTAACATAGTCACCTCCCTACAGGTATCTCACCCACATCTGCCTTAACCAGTCCAGGGTCAGGAAACAAGCATGGTTTCTTCATCACATACTTGGTGCTCCTCAGGTTCTCCATTCAGCTTCCTTCTCTTCTCTGATTCCTTCTTTTCTCTCTTATTTCTCTGCTCAGCTCCACCCTCCTTCTGGGTGAGACATGGAACCTGGAACTTCCCCTTTTCCTAGGGACCACCCTGTTACATACACTTAGATAGCTAGCTCATCAGGGCTTAGAACCATGCCAGTATCTCACTATCAGACTTCACCTGTAATACCTATTTTGTTGGGTAAATTTCTCTCCTCTCAAAGTACTCAAGAAGTCACAGGATTCCTGGACTTGCCAAAGGGTCTTATGCCAGGTCTTATGACTTCCTGACAGCCAGTCATACCCTTAAGATGGTGCCAGCCTATTTCCTTGTTGGCTCTAAGGTCAGTCTGGTTTCTGAAAGTTTAACTTACCAGGTACAGACTTGCTAAAACACCATGTTTCCAGTTGTTATAGAGAGGGAGAAACGAACCTTACTGGGTCTATGGAAACAAATATCTTGCCATGAGAAATCAGTACATAGTGAGTACAGTTGGGGAAGTGAAGCAGCACAGGCTCACGAGAAGGGAAATGGAAGAGGTGGAGATTTACTAGGAGCAAATGGTGTCTTGAGCGCTGCACTGAGGAGGCCTGTTTCAACAGCTGTCTGGACACCCCATGAGCTCTTGGGGCTGGTGTTGAGGTGGATCTATAATAAATATTTTTCAACTCCAGAATGTCCATTTCCCCGCCCAATAATTTCTAATTTTATCAATATCCTCTACTTGATGTGACATTGTCAATGCATTTTTTTTTTACTTTTTTAAATTGCATCTTTTCTATTTTGCATCCCTTAATTTCAGAACAAAACAAATACAACACACATAATCAATAGTTGTGGTCAAACACTGCAAGGGAGAGAATTTGCAGACTTCTGTTCTGTCATAGCTAGATGTCGGAGGCTCTTTGTCCCCGATCACGGATTATTGGGAGGCAGAACAGGCAGGGTCTCAAGGTGGGAATGGCGTCAGAGA
>NW_004567102.1:20214988-20259123 GCF_000260355.1 Condylura cristata
GGTCTGCCTCCCCATGTGGATCTCCTCCGGGCCAGGTAGGAATCGAACTCACGTGGAAGTGACTTAAGCTTCTTTGTGCTGTGCTTTAACCCGCTGCGCCACCAGGGAGGGCCCCATAATCACCTTTTTTCTAAGAATAGTCTGGGGACATTTTGACCTTTAGTTGAGATTATAACATTTTTAAAATCAATCTATCAAGGTAAGACAGGTACATAGATTCACAAAGTTTAAGACTAATATTACTATATTTACCACCATGAAGATTAACCAAAATAAAATCCCTTAAACATTATTACTTATTGGCTTTTTTTCTCATAGAGACATCCTAGGGGGTAAAGTAAAGTGAGGGCAGGAAGAGGAAATTTCTTGTAAATCAAATTAAGGTAAGGTTCTTTGAAAAACTTGTTAGAAAGTTTAAGTGAGTTTTCTTGAAGTTTAGATGGTAGAAAACCTGATTAACTCTGAATAGGCGGCTTGGGTGAATTTCCATATCTAAAGACTAGATAGTAGAAAGCTTGAGTGGTTATTTAGAAACTGAATAGAAGGCTCCGTGAGATAGAGTGATAAGGTTTGGGTTTTCCTCTGTCTAGCAGAGAGAGATACTTTGCATTAACAGCCATTTGTTTTTATTAATCAGCCAGTTGTTTAATGACTTTTGACTTCAAGAGGAATTTTTCACCCTGGTGCAGTACTTGCTTGTCAAGGCCAGGTAGTGCCTTCTGAGGCTGAGGCAATTCAATTGTAAACTGAAGGTTGTTCAGAATATTTTGATATTACGATTATACAAAAAAGGGAGGTTATAACATAAGTTAGCGTGGAAAGTCTGGTTTTTTGAGAGCATTTCCCTCCATCTGTACTGTGTCTGTCGACAGAGTTTGCATAGCTTGTGTCAGCTAGAAACGACAGGAGAGGAAAACTCTCCTGCACACCCGTGACTACACAGATGCCTCTCTTTTCCTTTCTCCTTTTCCTAATAAGCCTGTCCTTTTAAAATGTAAAAAAAAATAGAGGGCCCTCCCTGGTGGTGCAAGGGATAAAAGCATAGCACTTAGAAGCCAAAGCCACTTCAGCATGAGTTTGATCCCTGGCCTGAAGGTGACCCACATGACACGGCAGACCTCTCCTGGCCCACCTGCTGCTCCCCTCAGCAGTATACTTTGTTGATCTGCCTACTCTGCTCCCCACTTTGTCTCTGGTGAATCCTCTCACTGCCCCTGAACCTCTGGCCTATACTCCAGCTCTGTATGCATAAATAAGTAAATCTTTAAAAAAGAGGAGAGGGGGGGAAAAAGCACTAGACATCATCAAGAAAGAACCAGATTGCTATTTGAGTGGGGGTTGGGGAGATAGAAGTGAGAGAAGGACACAAGTTCTATGGGTAGAAACTCTTAGTTTACTACTTCCAGGCAGGATGCATCCTCATTACTGTCAAAGGAATAGAGGCTTCATCAGGAATAGCACCAGGTTTCTATGCTCTCATTTCATTTTTGTAAACACTGAAGGCTAAATTGATTATATTAAAGTTGTAAGTGTGATGATGGTGACTATATAATTCCTTTAGAGAAATTTCTGCACCTAAGAGTTCTATTCTACAACTAGCTTTCCACCCAGGTTGACTTCCTATCCAAGACCATGTCATTCTGACTCTTTGGGAGGATACAGCCCCCTGCATCTGGTGATCAGTATTTACCAGTCTCTTAGGATTGCCTTTATTTGCGGCAAGGAGATGATACTACTTTCTCCACAAGAGATAATGTTTCTCCTCAACAGTTTATTTTCAGTCATGTTTACATCTTATCTAGACTCTCTTTGGCATAGGTGGCATAATGTTCAAGACTAATGAATACTACTACTTTTAATAATGAATACACTACTTTTAATAATTTTTGGTTATTTCATTTAATGTATGAGAAAGGGAAGAGATATGATTATCTGGGTTCACACCACAGTTCTGCTAAGTTTGACTTTATTCAAATACTTACCAAGTGACTGATCTTGGGCAAGTGACAGAATTTCTCTATGACTCAAAATTTATCCATAAAGTGAATGATACATAAAGTTAAATAATGGTGAGAACTGCAGCGCTTGGCACAGTTAAACTCTACTTAAGCCTCTGCCATTTTAAAGCACACAGGATCTTGAAAATATGTGAGAGTCACCACTTACCTGTTTCTGGCAACCTGAAATGCATTATAAACAGTTAGAGCAGGCAGTTTGATTGAAAACATGACAGAAATATTTTTGTTTCTTATTTTAAAGAAATATTGGAAGGAAGAAGAGGTACCCATCATTGCTAACATTAAAAAAAAAAGTAGTTCTGGGGCCCTCCCTGGTGGTGCAGCGGGTTAAAGCACAGCACTAAGAAGCTAAAGCCACTTCCGCGTGAGATCGATTCCCGCCTGCCCCAGAGGAGACCACATGGCGCGGCAGACCTCTCCTGACCCGCCCGCTGCTCCCCTCAGCAGTGTACTTCGTTGATCCGCCTGTTCTGCTCCCCCACTCTGTCTCTGGTGAATCCTCTCACCCTCCACACCTCTGGCCTGTACCCCAGTTCTGTATGCATAAATAAATAAATATTAAAAAAAAAAGTAGTTCTGGGACAATTCGTGGGAGTTTTATATAAATGGAACACATTACAAAACCATGTTATGAAGATTAAGAGCATGACAGCAAAGCACCAAGAGGCATAATGCTATTGGATGCTGTGATTAAAGGAAACATTCCTGTGTAGCTCCCAAAATGAATGTAGACTATGTTCAATGTTCTCAAGGCATATGACAGGAAAAAAAAATGTTAAGGTCACAATCTTTAAGGATAGCAATCATTACAGAATCTAATTTCTTCATTCTGGTTGCAATATACTTGTTTTTCTTTAAGGGTTGTTCTAATTCAGAGAATCAACAAAAGTCACCTGAGACCACCCCAGAACACACAGCTAGAAACAAAATGAGAAATGCTGATCTATCCTCTTTTCAGGAAAAGTTTCCTGACCAGAAGCTGGGAGTGTGGGAATGAAGGGAGAACATTTCATGGAGCAAGAACATTTCATTCTTCATTGTGGCAACCTGGAGCCAGTTTCTGCCTCCCTGAGCTGGGAGTGGTCGGGAGTTATCTTGGTTCAAATGGGAGGGATTTGCCTTTGTTACAAAATCTTTCATGAACAAATACTTCTTCAGTTGCTTCTTGTCCATTTGTTACAGGTGTTGCAATGTGTTGTCTAGCTCTTATTTCTTGCAGGCAGGTTTTTGTACTCTGCCATGAAAATTGAGGACACGAACAGTAAGGTTTATCACAAGTTTATTCAGTGAGAGGAATGCAGGAAAGCTCCCTGAAGTAACAGGGAGGGGACACCCAAAGTAGGAACACCTGCAATTCTCATTTCTAGGCTCTTATACCAAATATAATCTGCTAAAGGGCCTCTGTCTGTTGAATATACATCCTGGGAGGTAGCTTGCTAAAGATTAATACACAGGCAGCTAAAAGTAGGGAAGCTTGCTAGAGATTAATACTCACAGCCCAGAACACAGGGTCATCACCCCCTTCTTTCCTGCTCCTTTTTTTTTTTTTTAATAGAACTGGGGTACAGGCCAGAGATGCGGAGGGTGAGAGGATTCACCAGAGACAGAGCAGGGAGCAGAACAGGCAGATTGACGAAGTACACTGCTGAGGGGAGCAGCGGGCGGGTCAGGAGAGGTCTGCCTCACCATGTGGATCTCCTCCTGGGCAGGCGGGAGTCGAACTCATGTGGAAGTAGCTCAAGCTTCTCAATGCTGTGTTTTAACCCGCTGCGCCACCAGGGAGGGCCCTTAAGATTTATTTTTATATATGCATATGAGAACTGGGGCTGTGGGCCAGAGGTGCTGGGATGAGAAGATTCACCAGAGACAGTGTGAGCAGAACTCACTTATATACTGAAATACAGTGTTGAGGGGAGCAGTAGGTGAATCAGGAGAGGTCTGCTGTGCCATATGGGTCAGCTCCCTGGTGGGGGATCAAACTCATGTGCAGTGGCTTATGATAGTTTGATAGCACTAAAACTTTAACCCTTGCTCCTCTTCTTATCAAACATTTTTTGTTAGTCGCCTATTCACAGATGTAGGGCCTGTAAATTTCCGTTTTTCTATATTTTTTCTTCTGCCACTTTCATTCTCCCTGGAGCCTCTAACCTTTCTACCTAGGCAGAATCTGTCTCACCCGCCTCAACCCAAAAGAATGGTTGGTTCCCTTGCCCTCTAGGGATAGACTTCACCAGAGCACACTGGTGAAAGTATTGTTTTACTAGAGACTCATGCATGAAGGACTAGTTCCAGGATGAAGACTTACCCTGGCTCCTTGAAAATGAGTTAGGAGAAGATATTTTTGGAGGGGGGAGGCAGAGGAGTGCACCATCTGGGTTGGGTTATGTTCAGGCATATGCAGACAGGTTACATTCCACTTGTGGACGGGGGCTTTCCGCCTTCTTCATCCAGGAAATTTGAGATAATCATTACTTAGGATCTAACACTTTTTGTCTATCACACTGCATCATGGCCAGTGTGGTAGGCCAAGCTGTTTGGACAGGGCTGCCAGGCCATGATTTGGTCCACCTGTTCAAACAGAACTTGGGGGGGTGGGCCTCCAGCTGGCCAGGGGTTGAGTTTCAGGGCCATCACCACTATGGCCTGAGTTTGATCCTAGGGCAGGGAGCTGACCCACAGATGGCACAGCAGACCTCTCCTGTCTCACCCGCTGATCCCCTCAGCAGTGTTTTTCAGTCAGTCTGTCTGTTCTACTCCCTACTCTGTCTCTGGTGAATCCTCTCATTCCCTACATCCCAGCTCTTGTAGGCATCAATCAAAAATCTTAAAAATTAAAAGGAGACACCTCAAAGTTTGCCTTTCTCTCTACTCTACATTGTGGAGACACAATGAGAAGACTTGAATGGAGAAATGTGCCCTTATCAAGGACCAAGTGTGCTGGCATGTTGATCTTAGATCCCCAGCATCTGGTATTGAGAAATAAATGTTGCTTAAGCTATTCAGTCTATGATAAAATGTTATAGAGGCCCAAATCAACTGAAACAAGTACTATGGTTACATCAATTCTTAGGAGACACACATTGAAATATTAAAGAAATTTGCATGAAACGTGCAACCCACTCTCCAATCATTCAGGGAAAATGTTTATACATGTCTTTCTGTAAAGAGACAGAAGACATGATAAAATAAATATTCTTGCAATTTTTCCGTAAGCATGAAATACAGAGACGTCTTGCCTTTCAGAGCTTTTTTGCCTCCCTCAGCTTGTGGGGAGAAAAAATATTAGAATATTACTGTGTTAAATTCCTTCATAGTCACTACTCAATAAGTATATTTTGACAACTAAACTAATATTATCAGAAAGCTAGATTATCAGAAAGCGATTAGACAGATCTTAATACTGAGGGTCTGCTGGCAAGATTGTTACAAATATACCCACCCTTACACTGCAACAGACCAATTCCATTGATAAGTACAAATCAGTTCTAGTTCTGGTTGTACATGCTGTTTTCAAAACTCATGTGATCTACAAGTTGTGCTATCAGAAGTTTCATTCAGTGGCCTCACATTCAGGAATGTACTACTATGATGAATGATGATTCTGCAAATATGTCTAGAAAGAGAAAGTTTGTAAATCACTGACAATATATAACAACAGCACCAAAAACTACTGCCCCTAGTTTATTCATAAGGGCAAATTTATTATTGCTTAAGGAAAGAATATCCATTTTCTGAAGTAGTAATTATTACAGCTTGCTCTAATAAGAAAAATGGCTTTTACTAGTAAACCTACCATCGAAACGAGTTGCCTCCTTTTGTCCAACAGGCTTCTTTTCCTTTTATATAACATCTAAATGGAATTCCAGACCTGAAAGGAACAAATAAATTGCACTACAGACCCGTGGGCTAATCTTTTATATTTTTTCAGAACCAGATGCTCTCAATTCTGCTCCCATAACTTCCAGAAAATGACTATGACCACTAGCTCCCTAGAATCTTAAGAGCCATCTTCTTCCTTGGAAAAAAAAAAAATACTGTTTGGCAATAAATGCCTATAAATCTAGTTCTTTTTTTTTTATCAGAAATTGTGAAAGAGATGATTCCAGTAACCATGTCTTTAAATGAAAGCTTTTAATACAAACCAAATAAGGTTCTTAATAATGGAATTTCATTGGAAGTATTTGTGCTTTTGCTAAATCATAAGATTTGGTGCTGACACAAATGTTTTTGCTTAAGTCAAATATCTTTTAGATAAACCACCAGGTCATACTCGCTTCCTTTTTTAGGGTTTATAAATATTAGATAGTAGTTCCTTACAAGATCTTGGGGCTTATTAATATATTTAATTTGTCTCTCAGTGGCAAGAACCAGATCTCTACAACTTAAATGCCACTATACTACTAATGCTCTGACAGATGGTTCTATAAATAATAGTTGGAAAGAAAAATCAACATAATGCCACTGACATAGTCTTGCAAATCTTTTATGATGTTGCTTAGGGTGAGTCTAAAAGCAAAAAAGTGGAGAGGTTATCAAATACATTAATGGGCTCTCTTAAAATTTTTAACTCATGAAGCAAAACAATGTGTCATTGACCTAAACAGAACATAATAGCATTTCCTCTGTCACACAAAAAACATTTTCCTACAGCTAAAGGCTTCTACTTTGAACCCTGAACAATCAGCAAACAGCTTCTAACTGGTTCCCCACTTTACTTTAAAAATCATCCAGCCCAGGTGGTCAGCACAACAGACCACTCCTGCCTGGCCGCTGCTCCCCTCAGCAGTGTACTTGAGTAGATCTGCCTGTTTTGCTTTCCACGCTACCTCTGGTGAGTCCTCTCACACTCCCCTGTGACACACACACCCACACCTCTGGCTTATATCCCAGTTCTTGAATGCATAAGTAAATAAATGTTTTTTTAAAAAGAATATAATAGTTTATTTTTACATCATTTTGTGCATTCTTTCATCTCAGTTGTAATCCCCGTGGGCTTTCCATCACCAAATCACTCATGTGCCATCACCATAGTCCAGCGCATTTCATTCCCCCGACTATGTTTGATCCCATTCCCCCAAGTAAATAAATCTTAAAAAAAAAAAAAACCCAATTTCTTCTGAGTTTTCTAAAATTGAAATACCCCTAAGCTTTGCCTGTGGTTTGTTACTTGTTACTATGCCAAGCTAAATAGACCTGGTTCTGAGAACTACAGGCATATCTCTAAATCTGTTGGTACAAATAAACGGATTTTTTTTTTAAATGAGCACATAATCCTACTATCTGGACAAAACTATTTTTATTTAGTGGGCTCCTGTTTCAGGCATAGTTTGCTAGCTGATTTAACATGGTTCTTATCATATTAGATATATCCTACATTTCTGAAAAATGTGTTTTTGGAAATTTTAGCTAAACATTTTCATTCGAAGTAAAACACTTTGGGGTCCTCCCTGATGGCTCAATAGGTTAAGGAACAGTGCTGCAAAGCTGGCAGCAGCTGCTTCAAGTGAGTTCTATTTACTGCGATTATGGCCAGTAATCCACAGTGATCCACATGGCACAGCAGACCTCCCCTGATCCACCCACTGCTTCCTCAGCAGTGTACTTCTCAATCTGCCTGTTCTGCTCCCGTCTTTGGTGAATCCTCTCACCTCCCCTGTGCCTCCACTTATACCCCAGTTCAGCATGCATGCATAAATAAATCTTTTTAAAAAGGAAAAAAAATGTAAACTACTTTGTAATGTAGAGTACAAGTCAACGTTTAACAATTCTATTCCCTAATCATTTGACATTTAGATGTTTTCCCATTTTTGCTATTATTAAGAAACCTGTGATAAACAATACTTAGCATAAAGCTTTTCCTAGAGCTTACATTATGTCCTCAGGATAAATCCTTGCAATGACAACAACTGCATTAATTGAAGAATGAGTATTAAGAGCTATAGTAACAATTTGTTTGTATTCCAGGAGTTTTACCTATTCTACCTGCAACAGGTTCAAGTAGATGTTTCACTTAACTCTCACTAGCACATTAGGTGAACTTTAAATACCAATTTTGCCTAGACATTTAAAAGTTTTATAAATATTTACACATAGATTTTTTTAAGATTTATTTCTCTTTATTCATACAAGAATTGGGATATAGGTCAGAAGTTGGGGATATGTGTGAGAGGATTCATCAGAGACATAGTGAGGGGCAGAACAGATGCATTTACTGAAATACACTCTGGAGGAGGGGGGGTGTTGGAGAAGACTGCTTCCCTGTGTGGATCAGCCCTGGTCGGGGATCAAACCCACGCACAGTGCTTGGCTTGATCGTGCTGAGACAACCCCCTTGCACCACCAGGCCCTATGTAGTTTGTGAGCAACTCAGCAAGCAGGTATTTCATTTTCAATTTGCCTCTGCAGTTCTCAAACTTAATAAGTAGAAAAGCACTTAGTGAAAATGCAGGACATATCAAATATTAAGCCATAATTAATAAAGACATAGGTAATCAGATAGTAGAGTTGTATATAGGCAGGCAAAAACAGATTTCTAGGAATTAAATGACTTTTCCTTTTCAAAAACTTTGTTGGCAGTTGTTGATGTGTGATTTTTTTTTTTTTTTTAAGCCTGGTGCTTGTAAGGCATTAAACGACAAAGGCATTAAAATCCATAGCTGCATACTTGAGTGAACTACTTTATGGACTGCTTTTTGAGTGTATACATGGAAAAAAGGCCAACTATTCTATTTAAACAAGAGAATATCTTTTAAAAACACATCTTAATATCACTAGTCGAGAGCTTAAGAGAGGTAGGTATTTATAAAATCAGCTCACTTTCTGTTGGACCCTAGTTACTAATCGACTCAGTTTCTCCAGGTCAATCTTGAGAGTGGAGCTTTGTTCCTCTATACTCTTCCTCAAGTGTATTAATCAACATCGAGACTGTTAGATGGAGGCTGGGAAAGAGGTGAACAACAAAGACACCTCATCTTTCTTTCCTGATGTCAGAATTCAGCAAAATTTCCCTATTCCAGGCTCTGGGATGGGAGGAGGGGAAAGGAAGAAAAAATAGTCCACTGGCGCATGTGGGACTAAGAAGTCAATGAGTCGCGCTTTCACAACCATACCACAGCCAACTCTAAATGCTCCTCCACATCCCACCCTTTCTCTATTGAAGTAAGACCTATTTAGCTACAGCTAACGTCAGCCTGAAGAAAGGCTTGCGCCTTACTTTGGGTTCCTTCCCCCACCCACTCCTTTCTACCCTTGCGAAGGGCGGGCCCGGGGACGACTAGAACTACAACCCCCAGCATCCTTCGCGGCGGGAAAAAGGAAGGCTCGGATTTAGCGAAGAACTCTGGGGGCGAGCGAGCCAGAGGGAGCTGCTCCTCCTTTGAAGCGGATTTGCACCTCTTTCCGCTGGCGGCGTCGGCGGCGTCCGCGCTCACGCAGGGGCGGGTCACGGCGGAGCGAAGCGGTGCTGGGCGGGAAGGGAAGTCGTGGCGGTGGTGGCTGCCGCGGCCGAGACAGCGGCGGCAGAAGGCAGCGACGACGGCGGCGTCGGGGACAGGGAGCGGTGCTGCTGTCAGTTAGACCGTCGGAGAAATGGGAGACCCGGGGTCGGAGGTGAGTAGTGGAGCGTTGGACCGTGGCGTTCTCGACCAAGCCACGCTGGGTTTGAGGCCTGGGGCTTTGGCAGCAGCGGCGCGACGATCCCCTCGGCGTTGGCGGAGCCCCGCTTTCGGGCCTGCTGCGTGGCCGAGCGAGGTCCCAGCAGCAACAATGGCCGCCCCGCCGCCTCCAGCCCCCTGCACCGGGGTTCCTCGTTGCCGCTGCTCTGCCAAAGGGAGCGACATCTTGAGACGTGATCGTGCTTGGGTTTTGAGCTTGCATTCCCGCTGGCTGAGTAGAAAGGGGGTGGGGGGAATGGAGGGTGACTCGAGGGGCCGGGGAGGGTTATTGGGTCCCTGGTGCCTGCATCGAGCTCCGGGTCTGCAGAGACAACAGCGGATTCCTTTGCGTTGCTGGCAGTCGGCATGGCGTGGAATTGTGCACAGTTAGGATTCCTGAAGCGCTTTCATTGTTCGTTTTAATGGTTCCTTTTGGAAAGATCTCTTTCCCAAGTATGTGGCCGTATAGATGAGCGTGTTTTGACTTATTTTTATAGATAATAGAATCTGTCCCTCCAGCTGGACCCGAGGCAGCCGAGACAACAGCGGAAGAAAATGAAGATGACATTCAGTTTGTTAGTGTAAGTAGCGATGCTATTTGAGTTTTTCCAAGAGTCAAAGACTATGCGTGGTAAGCCATTATGTGACTAGACCTCACCTGCTCTTTCATCTTTCAGCTCAGAGGTGTATGTGTCTGGGAAGTACTAGACAGGAGGGCGGTGGAAGGTATGGCAGGTTAAGAAAGGTTAGGAAATTCGTGGACAGAGGTTTCTGAGCAAGCACAAGAGGCATCACAAGAGTGGTTTAACCTGCATGTTGTACTCTTGTTCTGCCTTCATTTGGAGCCGTTTTTTTTTTACTTAATCCATCCAAGGTTCTGTTCTCTTAAGACTGTATTTTCAGAAAGGGCCAGAGTAGCTTCCAAAAGATGACACCCAAGTAAAAAGGGAGGCAGGCAAATGCTAAGAGATGAGGTTGAATACTTAAATAAGGGTTGTGAAACTTGAAATGTGAGCATTATGTTGTTTCAAAACATGAAGGCAAATAGCTGGAGGACTAGTAACTTCTGAGATCATCATGTTACAGCATAATACAGTTGATGCTCATAATGAGTATCCCTCCATCACCAGGACATTCAATGTTTTTTTAAAATTTATTCTTTTTGGATATAGTAGTTTTCAAGCATTAGTAAGTGTAAATGTGCAGATTCCTGGGCCTCACTCCAGATCTGCTCAATCAGAATTTTCAGCTATGGGACCCCAGAATCTTGATTATGGCACACATGCAGGGACATGTGAATCTCTGAACATGCTGTGTAAAAAAAAAAAAACTCATTTAGTTGAAAAGGTTATGGCATAATTTGGAACATTTTCGTAGTATTTTTATTACCTCAAGAGTACTTAAAACTACTGTTTTTGAATAGGTAGTTTGGAATTTGGTCTAAGAATTGTACTTTCTTTTAATGGTATTCAGTGTCTGGTGTGCATTTGTGTTGTTGGTCATCTATTTAAAACTGTTTATTAAACAAAATTTTCTGTGTACCCCAATTGGGGTCGTTGTGTTGCTCTATTGTTGTATTGTGTTTCCTGTAGCGGTTTCACAAGATCATTTTCTTTGCCATTACCAGTGCATGTGGTACTCTGTCCTTGTCATTTAAATTCTTAAAGGATTTGGGAATGGTGAGTGATGTAATTGTGTCCTACTCATCCTTTGCTGTGGACTAAAGCATGTTTGGTAACAGCATGAATTTAGGACATTTATTTCAGGTCCTTCCTGAATGAAGAATGTTTATCTTGATATTTTCTGCAGGTAAATATGAGATGGCTTCACTTCTTTATGAACTGTGGGCCTTTGAGAATCACAGATTAAATCTACCAATCTACCAGATTAAAAACTCTCTCTTTTGTACATGTACTGAAGAATTATATTGTAGGTAGTGACTAATACCAGTCTAATTTTATGTGGCTATTATTAGGCTAATAATAGCTCATATTTTAAGGTGAAATCCAGAAATAATCTAAATTTTGCTTTATATGTACAGCATCTCATATCTTTACATCAAGAATAAAAAATTCGCTATCAGTGTATGATGCATCTTGCTTGGTATAACTTATGCCTTTTTCTAAACCTAAGTTCCAAGGTTTGATACTTCAGTGAATTATATATATCTCACTTTACTTGTAGTACTAGGAGAAAACTATTAAAAACATTGCCTTTACCTTTAATGAGAACACTAAAAAAAAAACAACCAAAAACCAGTTAATGATACCTTTAAAATTATATTTAAAAAATACATTTAGAGACAAAATCTTATGCTGTTTCTGTAGCCTAATCTTATAATTGACCCTACCAGGTAATTCTCATCCAGTAAAGATAGTAAATAGTGATTTGTTTACAGTTTTTTGGGATTATTAAAAATAGCATTGCAGAGCCACTTCTTGATTTATTCTTTATTTCTTTATTTAAAGATTTGGATTTCTTTATTTAATGTAATTTTTCCATCATTAATCCACTAGCACAGCTGTCTTTTTCGTGGGTTGCAAAATACAGAACCTGAAATTAAACATAGCTTGTTGAAAGAAAGGAAATATATAAATGTGGAGGTACAAAAATGAACCTTTTCATTTAAATTTTATTGGAGTATAAAATTTATACAAAGAAGTATACAATCAACAAGAGTACCGTTTGAATTTTGTGAAACCAGTATACCTGTATATAAACAGCACTCACTGAACAGATAGTTATCATAACAAAAATTTAATTTAGGTTCTTTGTTACCATTTTCTGTTTAGTAATAAGATTCCTTGTTCAGCAACCATCTTTTTTCTTGCAAACTGGAGGTATTTTAGTTAATTTATCCTCAAATAGAAAACTGATAAAATGTTCTAACTATACATTAGAAAAACAGCTGAGTCAGCCTATCATTTTGATAACAGATTTAGAGTTCAGCCAAGATTATTGGCATAATGTAGAATTATTGAGTATGTGGAAATAGTGAAGGAAATTAGATATAATTTTATAACTTCAGGAACTTTTAGATTAAGGGTTAATCCTTTAGCTACACTAGAAGGAGGTCCAGGGCAAAATAGTTACCTTTGGGCTCTGTGTTTTTGGGCTATAATTCCAACAGAAATGTTAGAACTCTGGCCTCCATGGTGGTTTAGGGGTTAATTCTGAGCACTGTCTCTACTGACTCCAGAGTCAATTCCTCACCCACATATGGATGCAGCAGACCCTTGCTCCTCCTTGTAGCAGTGGCTTTCAGTAAATCTTCCTGTTTTGCTCCACACTTGGTCTCTGGTGAACCCTCTCACCTCCAACATGTCTGACCTGTACCACAGTTCTTTTATTAAAAGAACAAATTTTTGGAACCCATAAAATGCAGTCATGAACCTTAGGTCTACAAAGATTAACTGAAATACATCCTACCCATAAATCTGGGTATTCCAATATAGTAAGTAGAACTATGTAATTATAGTACAAAGTAGAAAGTTTTTCTGTAAAGGCTATATGGAAGTATAAAAAATGGTGAAAGTCAGATTACTACTATTGCATAGGTAGCCTTTAATATTTTTATGTGTTTACAAGGCATTTTTAGAAGAAAGAAAAAAAAAGGCTTTAAAATGGGAAGACAAGAGGATTATGTGTAGTTCAGGAAGATTTTTTTTTTTTTAAAGTGAGAAAGGGAAAGATGGGCTAGATCTTGAATTTTGAACTTAATGTTGGGAAACCTTTGAAATTTCTGGACTGTTCAGGGCTATAGAAGTAAACTTTATCTCTAATTTCTCTAGATGGAGAAAACCCCTACATAATTACTTACAGTTTTATTGTATTTATTTATTTATGCATGCATGCATACAAGACCCTGGGGTACAGGCCTGAGGTGGTGGTGTAGTGAGAGGATTCACCAGAGACAATAAGGACCAGAAAAGGCAGATTGATTGTCATACACTGCTGAGAGGAGCAGTGGGCAAGGCAGAGAAGTCGGCTGCACCATATATATGGCTTATGCTCCAGTGGCTGCAGATAGTTTAAAGTACTGTGCTTTAACTCCTTGCACCACCAGGGAGGCCCTGTTTAAAGTTTTAGATTTTTGCATTGCACTTAAATTCATATTCTTCATTTCAGACTAAAATAAGTACTTTTTATCTTAGTGTGTTGACATTTTCCAATTGGTAGGCAGTTTGTTTTGTCTTTTTTTTTTTTTTTAAGATTTATTTATTTATGCTTACAGAACTGGGGTACGGGCCAGAGGTACAGAGGCCGTGAGAGGAATAGTGGGAAGCAAAGCAGGCAGGTTGACATCGTACACTGCTGAGGGAAGCAGCGGGCGGGTCAGGAGAGGTCTGCCACACTTTGTGGGTCAGCTCCCTGACCAGGAATCAAACTCATGCTTCAGTGGCTTCGGAGAGCTTCATAATGTGGTGCTTTAACCCATTGCGCCACCAGGCAGAGCCCTGTTTTGTCTTTTATGAAAATAAATTTTCTAATAACAGGAAAAAATCTTTATAGTTCATTAATTTTCTTAAAATGGCAGTATTAATTCAACTCTGTTCCTACACTGTTTTGCTTGTACCCTTACTCCTACCTTTAGATAATGTGGCTTTGAGAGAATTGTTTGATTTTGTTTTGGTCTAAAGGAGAAATGAAAATGATAGTTTGCTAGTTGTTGGGTTAGAACAAATACAGATGAATATCTTTAATTGGCATACCATGTGCATTTATACATAAGAATGTAAATAGTAATTATAAACATAAGTTACTTTTTCTTTATATTTGTATTCTAAATCTTTTTTGGGGGGAACTAATGACTTACTTTTTGGTCTGTATTAGGAGTTATCCAGAGCTTGGACTATAGCACGTGGTCCTTTTCTCTTAAGAATATATTCCCTTAGAAACATAAGTAATAAGCACTGATTTGAAAATTGAATGTGTACTCAGAGCTAATAGTGACAACACAAACAATTATTGGTTAGAGAACCAGGGATACGTCACTTGGTTTTCTCCTTTGTTATATGGTACAATAGTAATAATTATTTTATAGTTATTGTGGGAATTAAGTAAAATAATATACCTTAAAAAATTGGGCCTCCCTGGAGGCTTAAGGGTTAAGTCTCAGCGCTATTACCTCTGCTGTCTGAATTTGATCCCAGCCAGGGAGCTAATGAACAAGGCTGCCCAGCAGACCCCTTCTCTCACCTGCTGCTCCCCTGAGCAGTGTATTTCAGTGGATCTGTATTCTGCTTCCCACTCTGTCTCTGGTGAATCCTCTCATCCTCTCCCCTCACCTCTGGCCTATAGTTCAGTTCTTCTATGCATAAATCAGAAAAAAAATTTTTTAAGGGTTAATAACTCTTGGCATGTACAGGGTTTATTGAATATTGATAATCAACAGATTGGGGAGTACAAAAAAGTTTGGATTTCTTAAGCTTATTATGGTTCAAGTTTTTCCATGTCCAGTGTAAAAATTAGTGAAGTATAGAGTATTTGTTTATAAGTATTCGTTAGGACACTTCTCTTTCCTTATCTTTATATTCAGTCTCTTGCCTTTTTTTCTTAGTTGCAATCATTTATTGCCTTATCCTCCTACTACTGTCGTGTCACTTGTAGTTCAGTAATTATTTCTGGAGTGAATGAGTAAATTTTGAGTGGTCTTCCTTCCATCATTTATCTTCATTCCTTATCCTTCTCTTTCTGCATCTATTTTTCTTTTCTTTTTTTTTGAAGATTTATTTTTATTTAGAAGAAATGGGATATAAGACAGAGGTGCTGGGACGATTAACCAGAGACATAACAGGAGCAGAACAGATAGATCTACTGAAATTCACTGCTGAGGAGAGCAGCAGTTGAGTCAGGATAGGTCTGCTGAACCACATGGGTGGGGCTCAGACTCAGGGCTTTAGCTATCAGTGATAGTCCTGAAGTTTAACCCCTGCCCTGCCCCATCAGGGAGGCCCCCTGCATCTACTTTTTGTAATCCTATTTGTGACCATTATCTTGTCTGTTTTTTCCCTCTCTGTTCTACTTTTTACTTCATGCCTTGTTACCTTTTTTCACCAGCTACTAACTGTCCTTGGAATCTCTGCCTCTGCTTCTGGTCATTCCTGATAATTTGGAGATTTTCTTGTGCTTTTTCTGTGGGCATGTAATAAAAGTTCCTAATGTATAATTCTTGAAGAACAGAAAAATTACTAAATTTTTATTTCCTCTCCTTTTTGGACTGCCCATATGATTTTGATAATGTTAATACCAGTGATAGGTTTTAGTCTTGAGGTAAGGGGTTCATCTCTGTTGACCATACATTAAAGGATACCCACCCCAGTTTCTTTAACTTCCACTTTTACAGGTCACTAAAAATTGCACTTATTTTATTGCATGATTCCTGTCTCATTTATGGCTCAGTTTCTAGTTAATTTTTTAGAGCCTAGCTTTTTTGTTCACTATTTCTTGAAAGTTGCTTTCTCAAGGGCATTTAAAATCATCTTATTGTCAGTTTGTTGGCACTTTCTTGGTGCCCAATACTTAACGTTTCTGTTTAGCAGATGACTTTTCATTGAGGGATCTTTGCCTTAATTTATTTGATTTTATGCCTTCCTGATTCTGTATTGATCTACTTAACTCTTTTTGAATTGTAAAATACTAATATTTCCCTCAAGGCCTCCTTAAATATCCTTTTTTGCCTTTTTCCTTGGCAATATCATGGTTTCAATGTAGTTCTAGAATTTATTGATCTTCTAGGTAGTGGAACAACTCGCAGATCTCTTAACTTCTCTTATGTTCATACATCTGCATTATGTTGTCTGGTAGATTTCTAGCTGTCTACCAGACACCTCTGTCTACCTCTGGCATATCAACTCCTTATGCTCAAAAGAACATCAGACTTATATTCCTGTATTCTACATTTTACTAATGGCATTAATAGGCCTTCCAGCCACACATGCTTGGAATCTTAGGGATCGGTTTGATTACTTATTTTTGTCAGACTTTTGTTTTTTATAGCCAATTAAAAAAAATACCTGTGTATTCTCTTCTACATACAACCCAGCAACACTCTTGTTATCACCACAATATTAGTTCTGCATTGTTGTGTCTGGACTATTTAATGATCTTACTTTCCCTATAGTCTGTACTCTTATGTGGTTACTTTATTTAAAGTATAGCTCATCTTAGCATTTGTCTAATAAATAAAACCTAGGCTTTTTTTTAAAAAAAGATTTATTTATTTATGCATGCAGAACTGGGTTACATGCCAGAGATGGAGGGGCAGTGAGAGGACTCACCAGAGAGAGTGGGGAGCACAGCAGGCTGACTGATGAAGTACACTGCTGAGGGGAACAGTGGGCGGGTCAGGAGAAGTCTGCCAGGCCATGTGGATCACCCCCGGGGCGGGGATCAAACTCTTGCTGAAATGGCTTTAGCCTCTCAGTGCTGCACTTTAAGCCCGCTGCACCAATAGGGAGGGCCCCAAAACCTAGGCTTTTAAGTCTAGTGTTGAAGACTTCATTTATGGCAAGTCCATATGGATGGGAGAAATGGAGAAGAATGAGGTTTGATATTTGACTCTATTGGAGTGGGAAATAGGCTGTTGTTAGTCAAGGAACTTGATGTTTTGGAACTTGTATAGCCAATAAATAGTTGGTAATTTATGCCATCTGAAAAGCACTGGATCATAATATTTATGTCCTTATAGTACTATTCCTGTATTAACTTATCTTTTCCCAAAGAATCAACAGTTTTAATACTTTACTGTGTTTTAGTGTTTTAGGCCTTTCTTTTCAGTCTTGTCAATATTTCTTACGGATAGGAGGCTCTCAAATATGTCATTTTTTCCAGTCATTCTGACCTTAAATGAAGCAATGATATTGAAAGACCAGTTTTTGTTATACATCATTTCACTTAAAGTCACAGATTTGAAGAACCTATTGATAGTGTTAAATGAGGACTTAACAATACTCTGAATAATTTTCCTTTGCATTAATTCTAGTTATTAGTAGAATACAATTAGTAGAATATAGTAGTTATTAGTAAGGCTGCCATGCTACCAAAAAAAAAAGGGAGATTATATTAAGTGTTAATTTGATTGACTGTTTTTAACTTATTAATTTGCTCAATTCTCTCATTAGGAAGGACCATTAAGACCTGTCCTTGAGTACATTGATCTGGTCAGCAGTGATGATGAAGAACCTAGCACCTCTCACAGTGATGTAAGTACATTATATTTGACTTGCATTGTTTCACTTCTGCCATTTAAGAGGCATTTTCTGAAGAGAGTTATTAATGATGGTTGTCTTGAGGAGCTATAGCACTTTAAAAGTCCCTTTTTTGGGTTGGAATTGGCCATAATAGATAGTTGAAGGAGTCCTTTACCCACAACATCTCCTACTTCCAGTTTTACTCCTCTACTTTCACTGAGTATGTGAATGGATAACAAGACACAGGAAAATTCTAACCCTTGAAGATACTATCTCATAAAAAGAAAATGAAATAATAACTGTAAGCTTTTTGGTTCCTGTGCCCCTTCTCCTTTGCTGTCTTTTCCTTAGGTGCCCTATAGAACTGGATCCTTTTTTTCCAGAACCTTGTGATTCCAGAAAATTTGTTTTATGTTGGAAGAAAGGATTTGTCAAGATCCTTTAGAAAATGGAGTGTGGAGAATGGCTTATAGGTGATACTTTACTGTAGTCATCATTCCTTTTAACTTCCTCTGTACAGTACATTTTTGAATTTACTTCTTGCTGATTTATCGGTTGTGACTTTGACCCTTAAACTAATACTTGCCTTAATCTGAGAACATTATTAGCGGAGCTTTTTGTGCCAGTCTTGTCTTTTGTTTGTGTTACCCCAAATTTCTGTTAACAGACTACTTTTGATGGATTACCAGAGTCCTGGTTTTTATTCAAGGTGCCAGAAAGCTTCTGGCAGGTTGAAACTCTTCTTTGCAGTCAAAATTACCTAGAGCTTAGTCTTATTTTTATTGCCTACTAGTTCTGTGCCTGTGGATAAAATTAAGTCTTTTAACCTCAGTTTCTTTATCAAATAAGACTAACAACCTACCTCACAGGGTTGTTGTGAGGATGAAATCAGATATTAAATATCTATGTGAACTTGCAAAGTACAGCCAAAAAGTAGGACTCTACAATTGGAAAGTTTTGTTATTCCTAGAGAATGACTGAGAAATTTTTAAAAAGGGCTTAAAAATGACTCTGAAGTGGGGGACTTTTAAGTCTTTTTTTCCTTTTCATTGGCACTTTCCCCCAAATTCTCTCTGCCATTATTAGCTTCCACTTGTTAACATATAGTAGATAGGATTTTTAAATTCTAGTTATCATCACCAGTAGGCTTACCACCCATTCTTACCCTAGCATAGTGTGCCAAGCAGCAGACTAGGATGGCACCACTTCGCTTGAACTGGGCTAATTTTTACTCTTTTTTTTTTTCACAGAGTGTCAGATTAATCCCAGTAGTTGTTATTGGGCATTTGGGGGGTAGTGAAGCTTGTGGATTTGACTTTTAAAATCCCCTTGTAGACCTGTAGTGGATTGCATCTTTCTTTGTTAATTATAATAATTAAAAAAATTGAGTTCTACTTACTGGACATGCATCTCTGCACTTGAAAGTTAATATATTAAAAAGCATATTTTTTTTCTTCCTTGGTTTTCTTGTTCATGTGGATAACCCAGAGAATACCTGAGTCTAAGGTGCCATCCTCTGAGAATCATCGCCCAGAAATGTGCTCTAGCTGCAGTGTTCCTCTTCTCATTGGAGACAGCAGCTCCTCCTCTGGGAGTTGCACCAACAGTCCACAGAGAATAGTTTCTCAACTTCCTTCTGTTGAGAACCCATTGGAGAACCAGAAAAATGATCACAATAATTCAGATATTAAAATCTGTGAGACAGAGACACTTAAATCATCACACACTTGTCAGACTCTGCCTTCATCTCCACTTCTGGTTCCCCAAGAATCTTTGACCTCTTCAGAGGTTAAGGAGGATTTACCTATAGAATCTTCAGCTTCACAGCATGGACAAGATGCCATCCTCTATCTCCAGACACAAGTGGCTGAGATGTCTCGAGTGATACGTGATCTTCAGTCCAGGAGTTGTTTTAGATTTCATCATTCTAGACCAAGTGAAAACTCATCAGTTCCTTGGGACATTTCTACCTCCAAAGAAGAAAATTTATCCACGGTTGAAGAAGAAACTGACTGCAAATCTCCCTCAGCTGATGACAAAGGCCAGCCAGCTGACCCCAGTCAGTCTAGTTTCACAGGTCTTTTGAAGAGAATGGAACAAAGAGGTGTTATAAAGAGAGTAACATTACAGTCTGAAGCAGAATCTTGTGAAGGTAAACCTGATTATGTGACTTCTAAGAAACGTTTGGTTCCTCCCTTGCATCCTCTTTTGAGAATTGCCACCACTGAAGTTTTTAAAGATCCTGCTGATTGCCATCCTTCTTCCTTCATGGGACATAGGGTATATCCTGTGGCCAAGGACACCTCTCCTTTCCAGCCTAATCCACCAGCTGAGGGCCCCATTGTAGAAGCATTAGAACACAGCAAAAGAGGCAGCACAACATCCCCTCTAGATTCTACCTCAAAAGAAATGGAGGTCATGGGTTGTAGGTTCTATCATGCTGCTTCTATTGCAGCCCGCGCTGCTAGCTACATGGCCTATATGACTCAGTATCAGCGTAAACTCTGGGAAGACATGGAGGATCTGGTCCATGACCCAGAGTTTGATCGTGGAAAAGCAAGGTGTATTATAGCTGATGGTATGGATGCGGGCCTCTGGCAGCTTTGTACTACTAGGGACATAATGGACTCTGTAGTCAGAGTTATGGCAATGGCAATAGACTACAGAAGGCAAGCCTGGCTCCGACTTACATCTCTCACTAAGAAAACCCAGGAAAAGATCTCACACTTGCCCTTTGATGGTACTTCCCTTTTTGGACAAGATGTGAATGCTGTTGTCGCTGAAGAAAGCAATATAAAAGAGAATGATTATAAAGACCACAACAAATACTATAACCAGCATCGATACTTTTATAGTCACGATCAAAAAGCACACTATCATAATAGAGGATACTCTAAAGGAGATTGGTACAAGCCCCGGAACCATCCCTATAGATACAGAAAAAAGGGAGAATCTCCAGAACGCCATGGGTACAAGAATTAATAACCTGGTCATGGTCAGCAGAATAAACATCCAAGAACCTTTTTCTTGCTCTTCCCCACTCAAACAGGATCTACAGGTAGGATTACCTCAAAAACTGAACATGTGGAATTATCACCGCTGACATTTGAATTCTACTTTTGGAATGAAGTACATAGTAAAGAGACTCATGCTTTATTGGCCAAGTAACAGTAAACAGACTTACATATAAGTAGCGTTGGACAAAGATTTATCTATTATTTTGGCCCAAACTAAATCCAGAAGAGGGTACTCAGGAATCTAAATCTTGTGATAAAGAAAAATACTAAGATTATTCCTCAGGAAAATCTTACTGGAAAACTGAAAACTAGCAGATTTTGAATCTGGGGGAAAAAACCTACTACTACATTTCTGTTTACTAATGCCAGAGGTAAATCCTTTTCCAGGTCATCATTGCTTCCTTGTTCAGATCCTCCAACAGTGACAAAAATCTGTTAAAATCTATGTCATAAGATCACGCCAAGAGTCCATACTGTATCAAGTCCCATGAGACTTCAGACTCAGCATTGAAGCTCTCTGTCAAAAACTGGAATTCAAATCAGATATTGCCAAATCTAGTTGCTTCAATGGAATGACCATATGTCACAGTTTTTTTATGGGTACCAAATGGAAAAAGACTTTCCTACCTGGACCATCTCTGTGGGTATTTATGTGATAACTGTCTTCATCAAGACTGATTGCTACCATAGCCATCACTACTCAGCTTCACGTGAATGAAGTCTTTATGGTCATCAATCCTAAACCTTTGACCTAACAATCTGTCACATATCAACAGGGTGTGAGACCCAGTCAAGGTGGTCTCAGGATAAACTGGGCCTTTCACCAAGATGACTTCTTAAAACAAACTTGCTTCTAAAGTGTTAACTTTTTGAGCTTGAGAATTCACCATGCTGAATACAAAAATGATAGGCCATTACACCATCCAGGCATGCAAATATGAACTCTTAAAAGAGCAAGAATTCTAAACATGCCTGACAATCTGATCTCTTATTGTAATAAAGAAGGATGCTATCGATGTAGATGTTATTGGGTATAACTGTGAATGTAGTAAAAAAGAGAACATCTCACACAGTTCTGTTCCTGGATGTCTTTTTAAATGATGGAATCCATTAACTTGCAAGTACAAAATCAAGACTTCAGTGACATGCTCTTGGTTAACATAATCAAACTTTTACAGGAGAAGTGACTTCTCTTTTGTTCCTGGTTGGTTCCATTTATATTCACCGTACTGGAACTGGCAGCAGATACCTCAATTATGTGTTCGGTAGTATCTTTTTAATCTCATGACAGTGGCTGTACAGTGTACCAGCCCTTAGATCATGTCTTTGCAGCATGGCTTCAGAAATGGAGAAATTTGTCAAGTTTGAGGGGGTCTGAATATGTCATGTAGTGTTATCTGCTTGGCAGCCAAAAACAAAATATACTGATAGAATTAGTTTTTGATTGTTAAACATCTGCACTTTTTTTTTTTTTTAAATCTGCTTGATAAAAGTATTTTGGGTCACTGTTAGTGAAATTTCACTGTCTTGGCATTCATGTGGATAGTTTCTTGTCAAAGTTTTTGCACAGTAATGATTGACATATTCCCTGGTACCCTTTACTGGAAGCTGATCTCTCCTTCCTATCATACTCAGCTCCGTTTTGTCTACCTTTCTTCCTTTCCTTATTTTTGCTATAGAAATTGAAAACACAGATTTACCTATTTGGAAGCAATTATTTTGTTGGATAGCTTCAGAATTGATCTTGTCCTATTTGTAGATTATCTTAAAGCAGTTTGATAGAGGACCTCCATCATGGAAATTTGTTTTAAGTCATGTCTTAACATTTACCTTTATTTTTGTTCTCCATAAAAGTTTACTTCTGCTTCTTTCTATATATATTCCAGTATTCTTGAAGCTGTCAAATTATACTCTAGGATAGAGCATCAACTACCTGAAAAGAAACAGCGTCTAAGAATTCATACAAAGATTTTGCAGTTCCTATGTGTTAGACCAGTCAGGTATTTTCATGTGCTCTAGTCATGACATTGTAGTTTCTACTATGGCCGTATGAGTCTCTAGGGAACTCACTGGAGAGAGACCTTGCAGCTATTCTACATGGCTGCCTATAGGTGTTCCAGTTTACTCAGACTTCTTCAAACTGTTGCCTCTATTCCATTTTTTTCCTTTTCCTTCCTGAATTAGAGTCTATGTCAAAGGTTGATGATTTTTGGGATCTTATTTTCAGAAACATCAAACCAAAATAGATGTTTGAAGATTTAATTTTCTGATGTTGCTTTGGCATTCCACTCACTTAACACATTCTTCACTTTTAATTTTTCAGTTGTGGTTTTACAGAAACAAAAACTTTTATCATAACCGCTTTCATAGCCACATATAAGTTACAGTTTCTTAGTGTTAGCTAATATATATGTTGTACAGCGCCTCAAATATTTATAGACAGCAGTGCTGTTATCTTTCTCTTTCGTTATTTAGGTTGCTCAGTAAAGAGTGAAAAGATTTTGAGAAATGAATAAAGTAGGTGACTTCTGAAGGGATTTGGCAGTTGAATAGGGATGGGGACAGAAAGTAGTAGAGTGGAAAATGTTTTTAGCTATAGATTAATTTGACTGTAGAAGAAAAATAGATTTTTAACCTTTTTTTTTTTAAATTTAAACACTTTCTCTGACATACTTGAATCATGATGGTGTTATAAAACTGAAAATGGGGATTGGAATTAGGGAGACAACCTACTAGACAGCCCCAATAGCTTATAGAACTCATAATTAGATAATATGTTTTCTATTGTGCCTGCTGTGTGCAGAGCCTATGATTAAATTCTCCATTAGGCCAACCTCTGACGTTTAAATACCTCTAGGTTTTCTAAGAGGCCTTGAAATAATCACAAGTTTATTGATTTGGTATTCTCAAAAGGGATACCTCTAATAATGTTTTTTCTTCAAGATGTTATTTCTTAACTAGACTTGATATATGTGGAGACAATATGATTTCTTAGTTAACTGTGTACAAAGAAATATTGTTTCCATTGTTTATGAAGTGCCTTTTTAACTTTCATACTATTGTTTAAAACTTAACATTTTGATGTCTGACATGTTCCTGGTGATATTTATGTTAATTCTGTGCATTGGTTTTTAATTTTGTAGTTTTTTTTTTCATTTGTACAATTGCACTATCTAAATGTACTCTCCTTCTGAAAATTACTTTTTCTTTATAGCACTGTTGATCCATTCAGAAGGTTGTAGAGTATATCCCTTACCCTTTATTTAAATACTTTACAGAGATTCTTTTTAGATATTAGAAATTAGTTTAGTTTTTCTGGGCATGAAGTAAGCTTTGTTTTCTGATTGAATTATTTGTTCCATATATAACCTTTTTCTTAGCCATGGTATACCACTTATATTTGATAAGTGAAGGTGTTTACCTGGTAAGAAGTAAAAATATTAGAAGAAAGCAGTAAATTTGCTGACACTTTAGCTTTTATTTTTGTCGGATTCTGTGACAGCTCTATTATCAGTGAAATTGCATTTTCCATTTTTTAAAAATTCTGTGACAACTTTTTGACCAGCATAATTAATTTACTAAATCCTTACATATTTTGAGGGAAGCGTCAACTTTCAGGCTACTTGGATACTGTTTAGTACTTTATGTTAGTACTATTGCTAATAGATACTGAATGCTACCTAAGTGACCTGATTGAATATGTCCTTAAGGGCCCACTACACCTGGATAACCTCTCAGGTACTATAAACAAGGAGGTTGTAACAAATGATACAGAATCCATTCTAGATATAAAATGGGATACTAACTTAGAGGAACAGAGTTAAATGTCGGAATCAGTGTTGAGGCTATAATTGGGATTCTGATGAAGTTTAGATAATATGGATCAAATCTTTGTAGAACTAGTTTGAAAATTGCAATAACTGAAAACTTTTTTTTTAATGTAAGGCAAATTTGCCTCAGACTTGTACTCCTTAGGTTGCTTCATCTTTGGAAACAGCATTATTTTCTTACAGTTAAAGGCTAATTTAATCATTGCCATGTCTGATTGCATTTCATGTATGTCATTGAGTTGGCATATCCATTCTGTGTAGCTTTTATTGATACACAAACCAGTCAGCTCTTCATTTTTCATATGAATAAACAAAAATACCAGTAAATCACTATTTGGATACAAATGTTATTTTTCCAGATACAAGCCATTTAAAATATTCTTTCAAGGAATTTGGCGGATGATGATTAAAGTGTTATTTGTTCTACATTGATTAGTAGGTTATTTTTGTATCATCTTGTCTTTTCATTTGCTTGACTTTATAGCAATGAAAGCTTTTTTTTATAGTAGTGTTTAGGTCCCATTGAGATAATCTTGAAAATTAAGTTTGCTTCTGATGGGGGATATCTAGAAGTGATCGCAGTCCAACTATGTCTTTCTGATGTTTGCATATCAGTTATTTCATTCTTCATAACTAATCTTTTTTCCCCTTTATGTAAAACACCTCTCTTTAGAAGGATGTCTGTTTTTTCCCTTAGTGTCTTTGACATAGCTTATATTTTTCATTCTACCTGTATAAACCAGCCAAGATTTTGTATATTTAAATACAATATATTTGGCATCATTATAAGAAATTTTCTAGTTTTGTCTTACAGGTTCTTTAAAAAAAGTAGCAGTTTAGTCTCTCAAATTATTTCTTGGCTCTTGTCTAATGACAGTATTATTTCCTCATTTCTACATATTCTTTATAGAAAGTGTATTATTACATATAGTTTATGGTTAATTGCATCTCTTCATAAAATTTTTAAGCTCATCACCATTAACTTATAATATAGCCCTGGCATATACTATATCTTAAAGTTAACAGTTTTCTCTAGGTCTTAAGGGCTTTACTAATTTTGTTGCAGTAACTGCCTATTTCAAGTGGTCTTGTGGGTTTTTTAATGCCTTGTCAGAAATTCGATGAGCGTTCTCAGGTTGTTTGTACTTTCTTTTAGGATCTTGATAGGCTTTCAAATTATATTGAGTTTTGTGGTATTCCAGAGTATATTCCTTGGTAGAATAAAAGTGAATGCTTTATGTCTGATGATACTTAAAAAAATTTTCTCCTTTAACTTTGACTTTTTAAGTGCTTTAAGTGTTATGAGTTCTATTGGTAGCAGTCGCTTTTAAGACAAATTTTCATGTGCTTTTTATTTCCTGTGGTTGATCATATGCTTTCTATTTTCTTTAGTACCCACAAGAATGACTTATCACAGCATTCAGTTTTAAGGACCACATTAGACCTCTTGCTAACTCCCACTCCTCTTTAGGTTATTTCATACTTGATTTATAATGTAGTGTGTTGAATTTATGTTTGTGTTTCCATTTTGTATTTGCTTTTCCTTAATAAGACAATGATGTAGATGGTAGGAACAAAACACTTTTTTAAGTCAGTAAACAATTTCAAATATTGGGTTCCATTTTTATAAACACTTTTAGTTACATTTCTGCCTTTGGTAGACTATAGTTAATTTGTGATCAGTCTTATTAGATTCTTATTACAGAGTTGTTATGAGTAGTAGTCTTTATTTAATAGTTTATAACCATTTCTATTTTACTTTCAGCCAAAATACATTTTTAAAGATCTTGGAAGTACCTTGATAGGCTTGGGTCTTAAGGCTATCTTCCTGCTCAGGAAGGAAGTATTAACCTACATTGATAAAGCTTGTTCATTAGGCTCTGTGCTAGTGAATATGCAAGGTACTCTTGTGGCAGAAATTCCCCCTTAATTTTCCAAATGAGGAAATGAAACATTAACATTAAGCAACTTGTTTGTGGTAGAATTGAGCATTGAATATAGACTTTACCTTTCTGATTAACTTGACACGTAACTATTCTTCCCTGAGCATTGGTGTTTATGGCTGTACTTTCATTCCATAGTGCTTGATATCTTGTATTGAACTAGATCCTGGTCATTTCACTGTGCTGGACTAAGATGATTCTTGATGCATAGTCATGGGCTTCTGTTTCATATATCGGTTGCTTGTATTGCATTCACTTTCAGCACTGATCAATTTAGTTATGCTTCTTATGGATGGTAGAATTTTCTTTGTTCTACATTTTTGTTTGTTATGCCATTTTCTTCTAGGTATACAGTTTATTTTATTTATTTATTTATTTTTTGCTGACATCTTTAGGTATTAATGGAAGGTAGGTAAACGATGCAGACCACATGGTATTTGAATTCCAAAGATTTTGATCTGAGTGTTAGCAAGTCATTTTTTCTGAGTCTCAGTTTTCTTAATCCCAAATGAAGTAGTGTCAGAAAGTATTTTGAAAATTCAAAAACTATAGATTTCTTTCCTTAGTAGTTGTGCTGTTTCTATACACATTGGTAGGTTTTTTATAACTGTGGTGGTACTGAATATAAATACACATACATTTTAAGATGTATTTGATGGCATGTAATAATTCATTTTATGTTACCAGATTGTTTCCCTTGTTTACATTTTAAAGAGGCTGAGCTTACTAAGCTTTATTGCAAACCCATCAATGAAGTAAGTCATTAAAAGACATTTTAAAATAAAATAATTTCTCAAGCGCAAGCTAAGAAATGCTTATAATAAACAAGAAAGAAATTTTAGAATGTAGAATGAAAAGCTAGGGTATATAGATAAGTGTGTACGGTTTTTTGATAGTATTTTGTCATTTTGTGTCTATATTGGAAATAAACTTTCATTTGTCAGCTATCTTTTTAAATACTTGTTTTGTGAAGGCAGGCATTGGGAAGATCTGGGGATACTGGGATCTCATAAGAGATAGTACCTCTTAAGAAAAGAAAGGAAATTGTCCTGTTTGTAGGAATACCTGTTGTAATAAAAGATGGGGTCATCTAGAGGAGGGTTCAGGTGAGCTTTTCTTATCAAATGTGTTGAGATGAGGTTGAAACCATCATTAGGGGAGAGTTGGACTGGTGGACACTGGAACCATGCATTCAGGTGAAGGAAATTAACATGTGCAAAGATGTGGGGGACCATGTGTCTGGCTTTTGGATTGATAAGGAATATCTTTTCTGGGCATAGAATTGGAGGTATTTGAAGGAAAGATAAATTAACTTTGAAAATGTATTGGTTCTTACCTATTCAAAGGTACCTAGTTTGAGTACCATGGTCTACTATGGACAGGTATTCCTTGTCTTTCCCAAACTGAAACAAATGGGTGCTCTCATCATTGTACCCTTAAACTGGAGTGTGACTTCCCATTGTATATACAGTTGCCACTTCAGGACAGTGTAGCTAAGTTTGGCTAGTGTCCTTACTTGTTGCCTTATGGATAATTTGGCTTATGACTTGGGGAAAATGAAGATATCTTAAAAGATGTTTCATTGAAGTTTAGAGATGTTGTGTTGAGGACCTGTAGACTTGTACCAGTGGAACCTCCAGCACACCCAAACCACACTTTGTTCCTGTTTCCTTTACCTCTGGTGTGAGTTCTTGTTGCCACTTTGACCTTCAGTGTCTCTAATGCATCCTTTTTCTTTTCTGTAGCAGAAATAGAACAATGGCACTAAGGACTAGGAAGTCACAATTTCACTTTCAAAGATAATTAGAACTACTTTTAAGTTCCAAAGTTGGTAATTCCTATACTGTACTGAATCAAAGACATTTCCCCCTCAGATTTTAGAAATAATATTGGCAATTTACCCAAAAGACAATACAAAAGGAATTGTATTTTACAGGTTTGGTGGTACTAGCCTTCTTAAATGAGTAAAGTATTTTATGGAATGGGATGTAGCTGTATGTATGTTTTTAAATTTGTTCATATAAGACATGTTCTGTGTACTTTGTAATTGTAAACAATAACTAGTTGGGGGTGGGAGGAGATTGCTTTGTACAAAAGGGTTGTTTTTTGGTTCCTATGCTTTGCTGCTAGAGATGGTAAATAAATATTGTACTGCTTTGTTGTGTGTATCTCTTCTGTACTATCTGTATTTGAATATAAAATTCTTGAGAAAAATTGTTGCTTTCTAAATGTTATTTGGGATGTGATTTGAGGTACAAGTTGTGCTGAAGAAGCACCTACTAAACAACTCCTGGGAGTGCAAATTCACACCAGCCATGGGCCAAGGCCTTAGATTGGGCAGTAATAAAAAGACTGTAAAGCTTGAGTTTGTATGAAGTAATGAAGTTGTTTAAGGAACTCTTCCTATCAGGCACTTTAGTCAGGATAATTTTTGGTTACTTCTTTGAGATTTCTCTGAACCTTGGAGTCACTTGCATAGAAGATGAAAGAGAGAATAATCATTTTCCAAAATGGTACCATTTTGACTAATCAGGCTTGCTGGCATTCAGGAAGACGTAATATACCATGGTTTAGTCTATCTTTATATCCCCTTCCAATGCTTTACTCCCCACCCACAAATTTATTAGTACTTATTGTTGTCTTTTCTCAGGAGCCAAAAAGTGCCTTTGGCAGTCAGGGACCTAGTTGTTGTATTAACCTCTGGATAATAACTATTTTTGCAGAATGTTTTCTCCTATATTATATTACTGTATATTACATGTCAACTGAATTACTCCATTTTACAGAGATGTCCAATGGCTATATAATTATTTCCATAAAAAAAGTAATGTAGAAAATGCCTACTGGGAACTTTTAGTTAAATAAAAACTACAATACATTTTAGAAATTAGTAATGATTTTAAAATGTTAAGTCATTTGCTTACAAAAAGGCCACAAAGTGATATAAGCCACTGGCTATTGTAAAATGCTAACTTATTCTGTGAAGCAAACACTTTTTCAAAGACAATGCTTTACAAAAAAAGCAGAGTTACTTTTTAATTTGTACTTTTTTTTTTTTTAAGATTTTATTTATGCATTCAGAACTGGGGTACAGGCCTGACGTGCAGGGGCGGTGAGAGGATTCACAAGAGACAGAGTAGGGAGCAGAACAGGCAGATGAATGAAGTACACTGCTGAGAGAAGCAGTGGGCAGGTCAGGAGAGGTCTGCGCACCATATGGTCACCTCCAGGGCAGGTGGGGATCGAACTCATGCTGAAGTGGCTTTTTAGCTTCTGAGTGCTGTGCTTCAACCCGCTGCGCCACCAGATAGGGCCCCTTTAATTTGTACTTTTCCTTTTTTTTTTTTTTTTCACTTGGGAAGTAGTTCTGTAAAATTTCTGTAAATAATATGGCAGTGGCCCTCCCTGGTGGCACAGCGGGTTAAGGTGCAGCACTGCAAGCTAACAGCAGCTGCTTCACACTCTCCAGCCTTGAAGGTGATCTGCTTGACTCAGCAGTAGACCTCTGTTGACTGGCCTGCTGCTCCCCTCAGCATTGTACTTCGTCAGTCTGCCAGTTCTGCTTCCCACTCTGTCTCTGGTGAATCCTCTCACGGCCCCTGCACCTCTGGCCTGTACCCAAGTTCTTTATGTGTAAATAAATAACTCTTTAAAATATATATATATATGGCAGTAAGAAGTGACCTCAACGTTTAGATAGCCAAATGGGTGAAAAGCTGCCTATATGTAATTGAAATTTATTTGTGGTTCCTTTTTTTTTTCCCCAAGTATTCAATACTGAAGCTGGTTAGTTGGGAATCCTGTGACTCTTACCTTCCTAAACCATGATACATACTAGGACTGAGAGTAAATGGTTCAAAAAGAAGTATTTGGAAATGAATTTAAAAGGAAAGTCCACTTGTGAAGCCATTTAAGTATCTATCTGGCAAACAAATTCAAGTTCATGTAAAAACATTTTTTTAGAGATTTATTTACTTATGCATACAAAAACTGGGGTGTAGGCCAGAGATGGAGTGGGGAGAGGCTATACCAGACAGTGGGGGGCAGAACAGGCAGATCTACTGAAAGACACTGCTGAGGGAACATGGGAGTGAGACAGGAGAGTTCTGCTGGGCCATGTGGGTCACTCTGGGAATCAAACTCAGGCCTTAGGCTGCAGTGGTTGCCTTGATATCTCTGCGACTTTAACCCCTGTGCCATAAGGGAGGTTCTATAGTAAACATTTCTTATTAATTTCAGATTCTTGCTTTTTTTATTTACATTCCAAACAGGAAAATAAGTCTACGCTGAGTAAGCTAGTAATTTTTTAATTTGAGCTTTAATTTGACTGTACTTATATTTTAACATTTTATTTTAGAATATAAATCAGTATTTAGTGCTGTGTTTTTTTTAAGCACATATGTAATGTAAAGCCAATTTTTAAGTATGTTTTAGCATAATTAGTGATAATGGTGCTTGTCATCAAAATTAAAAATTACTTTTAACAGCTATGAAGCTATTGAGCTGGAAATGAGTTGCCCTAATTTTTGTTAATACCAATTTTTATCAGGTTTGAAAAATAATAAAATGCTCACATTATACTTCTAGAAACAAAAATCTGGGGAGGAGAGTTAAATAAAATTTACTTAATCTTCCCATTTAGGTATAAAATTTCTGACTTTATGATAGATGTTAAGCATTTTTTATACTATAAGTTAACCTAGTTAATCACCATTTCATACATAACTGAGATCTGCAGTACTTTTTGTCTATATGGTCTTAGTCACCAATAACAAATTTCATTAACAATTTTATTAACAATTTTATTATGTACACTGAATGTAGAAAAATTAGAAAATATAGATAAGGAAAAAACTCAATGTAATTTTTATATCTTTACCTATTTTTGTAAAAGTGGAATCATTTTCACTTAATATAAGTGATAGGGGAAAAGACACTAATATAGCCATATTATAACTGTGCTTTAGTGGGATTTTGTATCATTAATTTGTATCATTAAGTTTTGTATCCTTTATAGTTCATATGGCATATCATTTCACAGCAATGTTGGAAATTTTAAGTTTCCAGGAAATCTTTACTAGCTCTTTAAACTTGATTGGTAAATGAAAGTATTAAATACTTTGGGATACATTTCATTTAAAGGGAAATCTTATTGGATGTGACTTAATATTTCATCGAATTGGTTCCAAGTTCAACTATAACTAATTTTGCGTTTGAAGTGTTACTCATCTGTAATAGAACAATGCAGCTAGTTTTTCACAGGATTAAATTTGTTCAATATAAGACTAGTGAGGGTAACCTGAAATAGTGTCCTCTTATGAAGTAGTGTCCACTCATATGAGTTACTTTCTAAAAATGCTCTTACTTTGACAAAAGAACCTATATCTGGCTTTCCTTCTCCATTAGCTTTACCCACTGAATCCCACTATTCCAGATTTTATGTAACTAAAGAAAACCCTCTTTTCCTATCCAAGTTATACCCTTTTTCTAGACTTGAAAATTTTGTTGTAATTCTACTATATTAAAAGATAAAAATCATTCTCCGGAACAAAAGATTTTCTCTTCCTTTTACATTATATACATATTTTCATAAATATATATGTTCAGATTTGCCAGTATCCTTAATCAGTTCCCTTATTAGGACACCCAGATTTGTTTTATATGTATTTTACTTAAAAGTTTTAAATAGATGTAAAGAGATGTTCTTGATAATATAAGAATTTACTGTCCAGAATGAATAGCCCATTGTTGTGAAAAAGGGCTATATTACCTGGCTCCTGAGGTTCTGGAACAGCTTTTCTTCTAGTACCCATTGTTACCTACCCATTGTTATAACCTAACTGCTGATCAGCTACAGATTTATTGCTTTATTTTGGTATGTTAGGTGATGTAACCACATTGTGGTTCCCATTTTAAAACCATTAAAAAATTTATATATGTTTTACATCTTTTTTTTTTTTTTTGCAATGTTTTCTTTCCCAGGTGTAGTCCCCACAGAATTTGCATCACCAGTTCACTCTATTGCCATAATCCTCTGTGCTGGCTTTCTTGTTCTTATCCCTTTGCCACCCCTCCCCTGCAGAATGTCTTTGGTTTATGGTTGTCTGGTTTTGCTTTGTAGTGTAAAAACCATTGTTTTAGTTAAAAAAGAAAAAAGAAAATTCATGCGGATGAAAATAGAACCAGCTTTCTTATACCTTTTTTGGCTTGACAACTTTCTCCTGAGTTTCAAGATCCACACAACTTCCTTTATAGGGAGGGAGGGGGCAGAAGAAAAATTGATGCATAGAGCAATCTAAAATATAGGCAAGTAGAGATTCTCCCCTGTCTAGTATATAAAAAAGACTTTGCTATGCCGTTCCCCCTAAATAACTGATTGTGTAGCATTTTCTTATTGCTTACTATAATTGTAGACTTTTTCAGTATTACTCTTTAGGAGAATCTAATATAGAAATTAGCCCAGGGTAACCCTAAAATCTTGTAACTGTTAATAATTCTAAATGAAACTTTAAAGTTCATGATTCTTATCATTGAGAGCCAATTCCACTACTAGCTTGAGTTTTACATTTCTAAAATCCTGTATCTTAGGAAAGATCCAAGGACCAAAATGCTTATTTAAGACACAGGTTTTGGAGGAGATTGGCAAGTCCAGAGCAGTCTAGGGTTTCATGGTTACATATTACAGTCATTTTGCACTAAGGATGTGGTAGGAATCCCCAAACCTAAGAATAGGGTGACCCCTTTTCACCTTCTACATGAAACGTTTGACAGTTTCATCTAGCCTGAAATCAGTTCATTTGTTTATGTTCCTGACAAATAATGCCAGAATTTTAGGTTTGCGGATAGATCTGTTATAAGATGGCATGGCAATACATTTTCGCTTCTCACATTCTGATCATTTTAAAATTTATGTTCCTGAACAAACTGATTCCTTAAATTGCTTATTATCAACATGGCAGAGCAGAGAGGTTAGGGTCCCTAAAAACAACCAAAAAAGAAATACTGTTTGCTCCAGGGAAGATTTAGGACTTAAGCTAACCATTAGATACTGTTTGTTATGCTTTTGTGCAAAAAAAAAAAAAAAAAAAAAGCCCTGTGTAAACTGTTATGTAAAACCCTAATGTGAGTTTTAGTATTAATGATCCCTATTTTTTTCAGTATTGTGTTCTTTCAGAACCATTGCAATATACATTAATTCAGAGCCACTTTCCAATAACAGTACACTACTTAAGAGTAGTGCACATACTGTACAATAAGAAAATATTCCTTACCCCTGTATCATTGCTCTCATCCATTATTTGACTTAAATATAAGCATACACATACACAAAATGGAATGGAATGTATTGCTCTTGTTATTTTGAACAATTATTGTTTGTGAAATTAAGAATAAGGAAAAAAAGTCTTAGTCACTCTCTTAGGTTCTTTGTATATCTCCAAGTTTCTAACTTGATCATTTTTCTTATCCTTGGGATATCTTTTTGCTTTCCTTGCAGGGCAAATCTAGGCAAAAAATTCCCTAAATTTTTGCTAGTTTGAGAAGGTCTTTTCCTTCCCTTTTGTAAAGGATATTTTTATAGGTTACAGCGTTCTAGGTTTGTGCGTTTTTTCCCCCCTCTCAACATTTAATCATTTCACTTAAGTGTTTTTTTGCTTATGTGATTTCTGAGAAGTCAGATATAATTTTATAGATATGAATTTTTTTCTTATCCAAAATTTATTCTTTCTTGATTTTCTGCAGATTATGCATGACACAGCTACATTGTGGTGGTTTTTGTGTGTGTGTGTGTGTGTGTGTTCTCTGATATTCCTTAATTTGTGCTTTCATATTTGACAATGATTTAGGGAAGTTCTCAGTTACTGCTTCAAGTATTTATGTTCCCTTTTTTTTCTTTCTGATGTTTCTATTATGTATATATATTTTGTAACTGTCCTACATTTTTTAATCTTTTTACTCTTTGGTTTTCAGTTTTGGAAATTTCTGTTGATGTAATTCTCAAGGGCATATTGTTTACAGATTCTATACTGTCTGATAATGAACCCATGAGAGGCATTCTTCATTTCTTGTAAACTGATTTTTGACTTCTGGCAATGCTTTTTGGCTCACATTTTCATCTCTATTGCTTACATTACACACTTTTTTTCTTGAGTATTATATGTCTATTCATTAGAGTCTTTAGCATATTTATCATAGTTGTTTTAATTTCCTACCCTAATAATTCTAACATCCCTTCCATGTCTGCACCTGTTTTCCTTACTTGCTTTATCTCTTCAAGTTGTTTATTTTTGCCTTTTAGTGTGCTTTGTAGTCTTGTTGAAAGGTGGACATGATATATACTAGGTGAAAGGAATTGTAATAAATAGGTCTTTAGAATGTAATGGTAAGACATAAAGTAAGAGGTAGCAGTCTGTAGTTCTCTGATTAGAGCTCAGTTTGATGAGCCTATGCCCATCGACTAAACTTCACAAAGCTTCCTAGTATCCCTGAAATGAAACAGGGTGGCCAGATGGTATTGGGATTGGGTATATTCCTTCTGCTAGTAACAATCAAGCTTTGATAAAACTCTGGCAGGTTAAGTTTCAATAAAATATTTCCTCTTGAAGAAGGTAAGAACAAAAAAGGATAAGAACAAAGGATATTGTGTATTTCAAGATACTTTCTTTGCCTCTCCATTGCTAGAAGTACAAGGAACTTTTTTCCAGTTGTCACTCTAACACTATGATATAACTCCTGGAGTTTAAAAAAAAAAATAGCAGGAAAGCATGAGGTTTACCCCCTGTCTGGATCCCCTCTTGAATTATTGTTATTTTTTAATCCAAAAGGACGGGTTTATTATAAGAAAGCAAAGGATGCTTATGCAGATACGAAGGGGCAGAAGGAGCTGCCCCTGAAAGGGACAGGTTTGCCAAAAGAGATGCCCACATAAAGACTACGTGTCTAGGCAGTATTGGGAGGAGAGCTGCCTGTATATACCGCTTTGCAAAGGGAGAAGGTTGGTGAAGCAAATACCTGCATAGTCCTAGGGGGACAAAAGAGCTGCCCCCCAACCCCTTACATTTTTAATGCATACAGAATTGGGGGTACAGGCCAGGGGTGCAGGGGCAGCGAGAGGATTCACCAGAGTGGGGAGCAAAACAGGCAGATCGAGGAAGTACACTGCTTGAGGGGAGCAGCGGGAGAGTCAGAAGAGGTCTGCAGCTCCATGTGGGTCACCTCCGGAGTGGGGGTTGAACTCATACTGAAGTGGCTGCTGGCAGGTTCATAGTTGCAGACCAGTGAGGCCCACCCATCCCCTGAGTTTTTATTGGTTTGGTTTTTCACTGTGCCTCCAGGAATTAATCATTTAAAATTGTTTTCCTACTCAATACTGGTTCCCATTTATGTTTCCATTTATGGGCTTACTAAATTGTGATTTTTCATTCTGCCTGCCTGTTACTCTAATTTTTGGATTATTTGTTTCCACTGTGGTCTTTCTTCCTTTACTAATATAAGAAGAGCTTTAGCTTTTCAGCTTGTTTAACTTTTTATTTATTGTTAGGTT
This sequence comes from Condylura cristata, assembly GCF_000260355.1. Lineage (NCBI taxonomy): Eukaryota > Metazoa > Chordata > Mammalia > Eulipotyphla > Talpidae > Condylura > Condylura cristata. The sequence goes on from NW_004567102.1 coordinate 20,251,182, forward strand.
GGAGTAGCAACTTCTAAACTCCTTTCACATTGGACCAGAAAACAAAAATATGTATTTTTTTAAATCAGTAATTACCCTTATGTAAATATGGTTGTGTCAAAAAAAAAAAAGAAGAGTCAAGTAGATGTTTTGAAAAAGCAGAGCCAGTCAGATGTTTTTGGAGAAAGGGAGAAAGTGCTTTGAGACCATAATCATATGACTCATGAAAAAAATCCAAAACTTTTTAATGTCCCGATAACTATAAAATCAATAAAGGTGATAAATGTCCTGACAACTTGTTAAAAAAAAATATAAAGATGCTGATAGATGATTAGATGACCCACAAAATGCTATTTAAAATATAAAAAAGGGATCTTTTGATGGTACACGGGTTAAAGTTCCAGTCTTTCAAGCTATCGCCAGCCACTGCAGTATGAGTTTGATCCTCGATCTCAGGCCGGGAGCTAACTAACTTACAAGGTGAAACAGACCTTGCCACTGCTCCCCTCAGCAGTATATTTCAATGGATCTCTCTTGTTCTTCACTCTGTCTGTGGTGAATCCTCTCATGCCTCCTCTCACCCCACCACCACCTCTGACCTATACCCTAGGACATGTATGCATTAATAAATATATCTTTTAAAAAAAATAAAAAGGGCCCTCCCTGGTGGCGCAGCCGGTTAAAACACTGCACTGAGAAGCTTAAGCCATATCCGCATGAGTTCGATTCCCGCCTGCCCCGGGAGGAGTCTACATGGCATGGCAGGCCTCTCCTGACCAGCCCGCTGCTCCCCTCAGCAGTGTACTTCGTTGATCTGCTTGTTCTGCTCCCCACTCTGTCTCTAGTGATCCTCTCACCCTCCGCATCTCTGGCCTGTACCCAGTTCTATATGAATAAATAAATCTTTAAAAAAAAATATATATATATAAAGGACAGGTTCTTTAAAATTTTGTGATAAAAGTAAATGCTTCTTTGATACAATTGCTATTTAATAAAGGGATGCATGTTATTTTGTGAACAAAAAAGAATGAAGTTCTTTTTTCAATTGTAGGATAATGTTAAGCATAAAGACTATCTTGACCATCAGAAGGATAAAGTTGCTTTAACTCTGGCTCGGCTGGCCCGCCATGTTGAAGTGGAGAAACAACAGAAAGAAGAGAAGAATAGAGCATTCAGGGTATGTGGCTATTTTAATCGATGCCTTACTAAATTACGGAGTTGTTTATAGTACCTACCTCATAGACATTGTAAGAATTAAATCTAAACATTTCTGGTAAATGGTAGTATTGTTATATATCACTTGAGTAGAAAATATGCAAATTGTGTATAGATAATATAACTAGAAAGAAATAGAGATTTTAGCAGTGTAAATTACCCTGCTGTCTTTTGAATAAAGTTTTATTGGATCATACTGTTTTTTTTTGTTTGTTTGTTTATATATTATCTATGAATACTTTCATGCTGTAACAGTGGAGGTAATTACTTGAAATAGTGACTTTGTAAACCTGCAAAACTTAAAATATTTACTGTTTGCATTTTATAGAAAAAGTCTGCTAACTCTTAATCTAGACAGTATTAATATTCTATGTGGACATATCAAACTAATGAATACTTGTTCTTATTAATACTATTCACTAATCAAATATTTTATTAGACTTCTGAAAACTTAAGGCTATCTTTGAGAAAATGTCTAAAAGTTAAAAAAATGAATGTAGCCAGTCATATTTCCTTTCCTAGACATATTTATTGATGTGTTTATTTTCAGTCTTTTCTGCTCCTGCAGCTACAGTGACATAAATTTTTGAAATTATCTTTATATTTGGTTTTACTTGTTCAACACTATTTTGTGGCTTCCCTGATATCTAAAGTAAATTCCAGCTTCATTGAGAAAGTCAATTAGCATTTCTTATGATTTTCATCAAATGTGCACACCATAATTTATTTTGATAATATCCTCATATTGGATATGTAACTTTTCATAAATTTTGAACTAATATGGGTAATATTAGGATCAACACTTTAGAATATAAGCCTTTGTTTTGACTTACCTCCTTGAAATATAGTTCTGGATATGTAGATCTAGGGATAGGGTAATCACTGCTTTCTGATCACTGATGTGCCAAAATTGTTTTTCAAGGAAACTTAAGTTTTAGTAATCATGGGTTAATTGATTTTTTCTTAATATCTAGGAAACAATTGATTTTCAGCATGCACACGGCTTACAGGAGTTGGAATTTATTAGAGGACATTCTGACACAGAAGCAGCAAGACTATGTGTGGACCAATGGCTAAAAATGTCAGGTATTCTTTAAAGATCATAGTGGAACACTGAGATTACAGAATGTCTTTAAGACAGAAGTTATGTATGTTTTATTCTTTTTTTATGGAAAGATTTATTTATGCATACAGAACTGGGGCACAGGCCAGAGGTGCAGGGGTGGTGAGAGGATTCACCAGAGACAGAATGGGGAGCAGAATAGGCAGATCGATGAAGTACACTGCTGAGGAGAGCAGCGGGCAGGTCAGGAGAGGTCTGCCGCGCCATGTGGGTCACCTCCAGGGTGGGGATTGAACTCATACTAAAGTGGCTTTAGCATCTTAGTGCTGTGCTTTAACCCATTGTACTACCAGGGAGGGCCCTATTTTATTCTTTTATGTGTTGCTAATAAATACATAAGGTATTGAAATTTAGTTTCAGTGAAACTTAATGGCCTCATTTACCAATTGCCTAACTACTTGGGAAAAGTTTTTTTTTTTTTTTCCAGTGCACGTAGGTTATCCTTGAACTCACTAGATATTACTTATTTACTCATTCTTATTATTGAATAGTTATTATATGAAAATACATATATTATATGAAAATAACCATGCATAGCAGGTTATTTGAAGACAAGAAAGGCTTCTCTAATGAAACGAGATTTAAGCCGAGATTTAAAGGATTAATGTTTTCCTTGTCAGTGTTGCCTATATTAATCTTTTTAAAGAGGTGTCTACATGGAAGGCTCATCTAAAGCCTTAGGTAGCTTCTTCTTTACTAATTTTGTAGACTTGACATTCCTGAAAAAGTTTCTATGGATCATTTTCCCCTGTCACTAGATAATTTGGTGGCATTTTTAAGAGCTCATAGCACAGCTTATCCATGACAAATTTTAGCCTATTTTGTGGCACATTCTCTGATTTTCCCTTAAGGCTTAGTATATCAATAGAAACTAGCTGTGGACTTAATCAAACAAAAGGTTGAATTGGAATATCTATGTCATCCTTAAAATTATCTATGTCACTTTGAATCGAAACATTTTGTGGCTATAAATTAGTTTTCAGGAGGATTTTCTTGAGTAAAATAAAGTTATTATTTTTAAATAGTTCCAATAATGTGAAGCTATATTGACAGTTCCTGAAATGCAAACATTTCCTTATTGTTTCCCAATCTGTTTGTGTCTGGCAAACTCACTTTGCACCATCCTCCCTTTTAAATACATTTTTCTTCTTCTTTTTTTCCTACAATATTAACTTGACAAATAGTCCTCAGTAATAGAGGTTACTTACTAGGTTTGTTTATTCTACATACATTTGATTACTAGCCTTTTTTGACCCCACAGTGTTTTTTTTTTAAAGATTTATTTATTTATGCATACAAGAACTGGGGTATAGGCCAGAAGTGCAGGAGGGAGAGGATTCACCAGAGACAGAGTGGGGAGCAGAACAGGTGGATTGAATGAAATACACTGCTGAGGGAAGCAGCGGATTGGACAGAGAGGTCTGCTGTGGAATGTCGGTCAGCTCCCCAGTTGGGGCTACAACTCGTGCTGAAGTGTCTGAGGAAAGCTTCATAATGCTGCTTCTTAACCCCTTGCCCCACTAGGGAAGCCCCCACAGTGTTTCATTAATGTTTCTGACATAGTGTTTAACCTCTTATTTTGGATTAATAAATTTCCATGTCTGTATCCTAGATTACTTGCTCCATGGGGACTGACACCAAGGCTTAATAATCCTTCTCAGAGTCATTCTTGGAAATCTTTAAATCAATGCCAGGACTTCATCTTCAGAGATAATCCTGGGGCATCTGTAGTTTGGAGGAGATTCCCAGGCAATTTTGATAAGAAAATAGATTGGAACTGTAAGGCTTTGTCATTTCTAAAATGCCTTCTAAAAATCATTTATTTATCCTAGAATTTTAAGTCCTGTATTGAATGGTTGTCGGGACAGTACTATGTCTCTTTAGGACTTCTCCTGATTTATGTAAGAATGTTTATTTTATTGTAAATTGAATTTATAAGTATCTGTTCATGTATTTCTCTGAGCTGAGCAAAGTGTTTTCCTAGTACATGGCGATACTTAAAATTTAATTATTTTCAGGTTCCATGTTGTTCATTGATGACTACTAAGTATGGAGTTTAGATCTTTAGTTATGCTCCTTTTCTGTGACTTTTTCCGTGGTCTGTACTAGTATGTTCTTAGTCCATAAATGAGCTATAGAGAGTGCTAAGAACTTTGAATTGTGTAGCTGGGGAAAACAAAAATGAGTCATTGTTTTCTTTAGTTATTAAAAAGATTCTATTTTTCAGTAACATTAAGAGACTCATTCAACTATTCTAGAGTATCTAGCTATTATAATTCAGTTCTTTGATTTACTTTAATTAATCATTAATTACTCCAAACTCTGGAAATGTGTATATATATTTAAATATTTATTTGTTCATGCACACAAGAGCTGAGGTATAGGACAGAAATCAGGGGCCATTCTGGTGAGAGGGTTCACCAGAGACAGTGTGGAGCAGAATAGGAGGATGGACTGAAACACACTGCTGAGGGGAGCAGGGAGCAGTAGGTGAGATGAGGGTGGGGGTTGGGGGGAGCGGGAGCTTGTGCTGTTCCAAGTGGGCTTCCTAGCCTGGATGGAACTCATGCCACAGTGGCTACAGTGGGTGAGATAGGAGTGGTCTGCTGCTTTATGTGGGCCAGCTCCCCAGCTAGGGATCAGACCTGTGCCAGTGGCTACCAATAGCTTCATTGTGCTGAGACTTAACCTCCTGTGCCACCAGGGAGGCCCCTGGAAATTCATCTTTTATAGACATTTTAGTTGGGTGAGTTTGCATAAAGTCAAATGCTTGTAATTTTGAAAACAATGCTGTCTATACTATTTATGGGAAAACACTGTTTAAATCTCCCTATATTTTGCTTCTCTGTGGGTTAAGCATATTTTCTTTGAATTGATGTTTTCTCCAACTTTACTTTTTTTTTTTTTTTTAAAGATTTATTTGTACATACAGAACTGGGGTACAGGCCAGAGGTGCAGGGGCAGTGAGAGGCTTCACCAGAGACAGAGTGGGGAGCAGAACAGGCAGATCGAGGAAGTACACTGCTAAGGGGAGCAGCGGGTGGGCCAGGAGAGGTCTGCCACGCCATGTGGTCACCTCTGGGGCAAGGGGGGATCAAACTCATGAGGAAGTGGCTTTAGCTTCTCAGTGCAGTGCTTTAACCTGTTGTGTCACCAGGGAGGGCCAACTTTACTTTTTAATTTTTTTCCAAATTTATTTTTTATAACTATACAGTTCTCGGAGACAATAATACTTTTTGTTTTGTTTAAATTATTTTGTAAAGTGAAATTGCCTTATAAAAGCATATAACATTCAGATGTATTAATTAAATAAAAATCTGTATATACTATATAATGTTCACTATTGAAAGTTCAGATTTGGCCTTCACAGTACACCTCTTTATAATTAATCCCTTTCACCCAATTTACCCACCCCCTTTCCACCCTGTCTAATTTTTATTCAGAGCTTCTGTTTGGTTAAGATCTCAATGGGAGACATCTAGCATGTGGATAGACAAAAATTAAAGATAAAAATTATATTGTGATTTAATAATTCCTGAAGACTAAAATATAATTAATGCTTTGTTCTTAAAGATAAAGTGTTCTAATCCAGGAGAATTAACAAGAAGGGTTAGGAACTTTACTGAAAAACAGTAACTCAGAATTTATTGATACCAAGTCACCCATGAATGAAATTCTACTGTGGTTATAGTAAAGCTCAGAACAATGAATATAGAGCCAAGAGATACCTAAATCACTTTACATCGGAGAGAAAAAGGAGGAGGAAAGTAACAGTGTGGCCCAACAGAATGAATCAGAGACCAGATGGCCCACTGGGCCACACTTATAGCTCATTACATACTAATCTCAGTAGAACCCTCCAACAAGAATTAGTAAAAGTGACCCATCAGACAGTAGAAGTGGAATTTCAGTAAAACAATGGAAAGCCCTGAAAAAAGAAGATAAAATAAAACATACCAGAATGGGAAGGAGTAATTATATCTTAGTAATCATCTTATATGTAAACGATCTGAATTCAACAGCCAAAAGATGGAGAGTGGCTGAATGAATTTTAAAACATCACCCAACCTTAATGTAGTTTACAAGAAACTCAGTTTATTAACAAAAGCAAGCACAGGCTTAAAGGCAGGAGGCAGTTATATATAAGCAAATGGCAACCAAAAAAAAAAAAAATCTGTATGACTATAATCATATAGATTATATAATAACTGAAAATACATTTTCAGTTAAGAAAGGTAACCAGTAATAGCAGCAATCACTATATTATGATTAAGTGTCTAAATAACACATAAATATATATGTATCATGACAGAGTACCAGGATACATAAGACAGTAAAAGAACTTGAGATATTGATAACAATAATAGGAAACCCCAATTACAACAATGGGCTGATAAACAAGACAAAAAATAAATAAGGAAATTATATGAAATAAAGCTAAAACATGCTATACCACATGGTTAAAACAGACATTGCAGTCACTCTACCGCCAAACCATTGCAAGACAGTTTTTGAAGTCTGCATGTAACTTTTTCAAAAACAGATCTTGGGTCACAGGTCCTTTGCAAAGATTGAAGTTTTACATGGTATTCTCTTTGACCATAAATTCACAGTTAGAAATACACTATATATAAAAAAGGAAAAACTATGAATATATGGAGACTAAACAACTTGGTGCTTAATAACTATTGTATAGAAGATGAAATCAAAGCAGAAATGAAAAAATACCTTGAAGCAAATAGAAATAATGATATAAGCTAGCAAAATCTATGGGATGCAGTGAACACAGTCTGAAGACGGTATCTAATTACTACATAGGCCAGTCATGAATGTAAGAGGAAAGATTACTTCAACACAGAAATATGAAAGGTCATAACAGACTACTATGAAAAACTGTGTGCCAATAAACTCAAAAACCTTGACAAAATGTCTAGTTCAGTAAACACATGAATTGAACAAATTGATCACAAACATGGAAATTGAAACAGTAATAAAAAATCTTCCAAATAACAAAACCCCAGGACCAGGATAGCTCTACAAATAACTTTGTAGAACTAATGCCCATTTGCTGAAAGTAAAAAAAAAAAAAAAAAAAAAAAAAAAAATATATATATATATATATATAGGAGTGCTTCCTAATATATCTTAGGATGCCAACATTACCCTAATACTGAAACCAGAAAAGACAGCACAAGGAAACAAAATTATAGGCCAGTATCCCTGATGAACATTGAATCAGAAATCTTCAACAAAATGCTAACAATCTAATTCAATGGTATATCAAGATTGTACACCATAATCAATTGGAACTTACCTCAGGGATGCAAGTATGATGTTTAATATATGTAAATCAATTACTGTACTGCATCTTATCAACAATGTTGCTAACAATCATCAATCAGTGCAGAGAACCATTGCTAAAAATTGAAGGCTTAATGTTTAAATTCAGGAGAAGGATAAGGGTGTCCATTAACACTGTTGTTTCAGTTAATACTAGAGGTTTTAGTCAGAGCTGTCAGACAAAAACAGGAATAGATGGGAAACCAAGTCAGAAAAGAAGTTAAACTGTCACTATTTACTGATTATAAATGTAGAAAATGCTTAAGACCATCAAAAAGTTATTGG
>NW_004567102.1:20259713-20260853 GCF_000260355.1 Condylura cristata
TCCGGGACAGGCGGGAATCAAACTCATGTGGAAGCGGCTTTAGATTCTCAGTGCTGTGCTTTAACCCACTGCGCCACCAGGGAGGGCCCAAAAATAAACTTTTAAGTGAATTAAAGATTTACATATAAGATCTGTAATAGTAAAATACATAGAAGAAAACACTTGCAATATGTTCATGATATCAATGATAAAAATACTTTTTGGTGTCTACGTCTATGACAAGGGAATTTAAAACATATTAAACAATTGGGATTAATTCAAGTTAAAAAGCTATCCAGTGAAAGAAAATATAAATTATTAAAAGAGGACACTATTGAATGGGGGAGAAAATATGCAATATATAACTAATAATGGACTAGTATTCAAAATATATTAAAAACTCATGCAATTCAACAGTTAAAATATAGACAACCCAATTAGTAAATGCACAGCAGACATGAATAGACAGGTCACCAAAGAAACTATCCAAGAGGTTCAATGACACATGAGAATGGCACATATTCAAAAGACTTCCATCAAGTGTTGGAGAGGTTGCATGCAAAGGAAAAGGAATTCTACTTACACTCTGATGGGAATGTAAACTGGTGCAACCACTATGGAAAACAGTTTAGCCTAACCCTAAAAAAAAAAGGAAATACAGTATGACTCAGTAATCCCACTTGTAGGCATTTATGCAAAGAATAAGAAACAATCAGCACAAAACCCCACATGTCCTAAGGTGTTCATAAGAAGCATTATCTATAATAGGTAGGTCATGGAAGCAACTTACATGACCATCATTTGGACCAAAAGATGTGGTATATCACGCCATAGAGTATTATAAAATCTTAGGAAAGGATTAAATACCACCATTTTCAGCAAAATGGAGGGATTTTGAGAATTAATGTATAGCGAAGTAAGTTAGAATGATAATGGATGTTTACACAGGAGACAAACTTTATGAAACACTTTAAAAAACCAGTAGACATTAATGAACTTCCTGAGGACTGTGATGTTAAAGGGGAGGATGAAGGGAACGGACAAGGAGATATAAAGGATGATGGGTGAAAAATAAATGTCTATCGGGCCCTCCCTGGTGGCGCAGCGGGTTAAAGCACTGCACTGAGAAGCTAAAGCCACTTCCGCATGAGTTCGATTCCC
>NW_004567102.1:20260971-20266472 GCF_000260355.1 Condylura cristata
GCTGCTCCCCTCAGCAGTGTGCTTCGTCGATCTGCCTGTTCTGCTCCCCACTCTGTCTCTGGTGAAGCCTCTCACCGCCCCTGAGCCTCTAGCCTGTACCCCGGTTCTGTATGTACAAATAAATAAATCTTTAAAAAAAAAAAATGTCTATCACAAATAGTAAATTTGAAGGGATACACAGACAATATTATCCTCAGTAGAGATAAGCTGAAAGCCTTTCCTTTAAGATCAGGAACAAGACAAGGGTGTCCACTATCGCCACTGCTCTTCAACATAACATTGGAAATTCTAGCCAGAGCAGTAAGACAGAAAAAAGAATTACAAGGAATCCAAATAGGGAAAGAAGAAGTAACACTGTCTTTATTTTCAGAGGACATGTTAATTTACATGGAAAACCCTAAAAACTCCACAGAGAAACTAATCAAAGCCATCAACCAGTTTAGCAAGGTAGCAGGATATAAAATCAACACACAGAAGTCATAGGCCTTCCTGTACACAAACAACCAATCAGAAGCAGCAGGAAAAAAGAAATCCTCTTTTCAATTAAAACAAAAAGAATCAAATACCTGGGAGTCAACCTAACAAAAGAGGTAAAAGACCTATACAAAGAACATTACAAAATACTGTTAAAAGAAATACAAAAAGACACCATGAAATGGAAAGACATCTCCTGCTCATGGATCAGGAGAATTAACATCATCAAAGTGGCCATCCTACCAAAAGCGATATACAGATTTAACAGTATCCCAATAAAAGTCTCGATGACATTCTTCAAATAAATGGAAGAAATGCTGATAAGATTCATATGGAACAACAAAAGACCTCGAATAGCCAAAACTCTCATGACTAAGAAGAAAGAGAATGGAGGCATTACAATCCCAAACTTCAAGCTATACTACAAAACCATAATAATCAAAACTGAATGGTACTGGAACAAGAACAGACAAACAGACCAGTGGATTTGGTTAGAAAACCCAGATATAAACCCACAGGTTTATGGGCAGCTAATCTTTGACAAAGGAACAAAGAAGATACAAGGGAACAAAGGAAGTTCAGCAAATGGTGCTGGGAAAACTGGGAAGCAACATGCAATAAAATGAAACTAGATCACTAGCTCACACCATACACAAAAATCAACTCAAAGTGATTAAAGACTTAAACATAAGAACAGAAACCATAAAGTGCCTGGAAGCAAAGATGGGCCAAACACTACACGACATACACTTCAGCGACATCTTTAAAGATACAGCACCCAATTAACGATAGTGAAGGCAAGGATAACTAGATGGGACTACATCAAGTTAAAGAGCTTCTGTACAGCAAAGGAGACATGACAAAAGACAAACAGACATCCCACTGATTGGGAAAAAATTTTCTCACACAAAGCTAGCAATAAAGGATTGATCACAAAGATATAAAAAGAATTGATGAAACTCAACAAAAATAAACAACCCCATCAAAAAATGGGCATAAGATTTCCAAAGAGGAAATATAGATGGCCAACAAGCATATGAAAAAATGTTCAACATCACTCGTAATAAGGGAGATGCAAATTAAAACCACAATGAGATACCACCTCACCCCAGTGAGAATGGCACATCTTCAAACAACTAGCAACAACAAATGTTGGCGAGGATGTGGAGAAAAAGGAACTCTCCTGTACTGCTGGTGGGAATGCAAACTATACAACCACTATGAAAAACTGTTTGGATGTTCCTCAAACTGCTAAACATGGAGCTGCCCTATGACCCAGCAATCCCACTCCTGGGTATCTAACCAAAAGACACAAAAACACTGATTCAAAAAGATACCTACACCCCCATGTTTATTGCTGCTTTATTTACAATTGGAAAGACATGGAAACAGCCCAAATGCCCCAAAATGGATGACTGAATTAAAAAGATGTGGTACATATGCACAATGGAATATTACTCAGCAACCAAAAAATATATAAATAAAAACATGTCGAAATTTTGTAGCAACATGGATGGAAAAGATTGTGCTTAGTGAAAGAAGCCAGAGAGAAAAGGAAAAATACCAGATGGTTTCACTCATAACAGGAGTGTAATGGACCAGGCAAGAAAATAATAAAAGAATGAACAGCTACATACCAGAGATGTTTTATGGGGGGTGGGGTGGGGAATGGGATCAAAAACTGGAGGGAGGGAAATGCACTGGATTATGGTGATGACACATGGGTGATTTGGTGATGGGAAACTGAAGGGAATTATAACTGAGATGGAAAAATGCACAAATTGATGTCAAAATAAACATATTTTAAAAAAATAAAATAAATTACTATCTATGTCAACAACAACAACAACAACAAAAGTTGAAGAGATAATCCAAGCTAGATGGTTAACAAAATCTAATAGCAGTCTCAAGGACAGATTTTGCTTTTTAATTTTCATGCTATAGCTTTAATTTATGTTAGCACAAAAAGATGCAGGCACAAAATAGGATAAGTAAAAAAGAGATAACAGCACTGTATTTTCTTGACACCTGCCTAAACATTTATCAGTAGCTGGGTTCTTCAGAAATCATTACTTTCATACTTTTCACCTATTTGTTCTCATTCCTCCATAATTTCCATAGAACCCCGATTCTTTGTGATATATCTAAACTTTATGATGTGGAGAACTAAGAATTAGAAAAGGAAATACTTGCCAGCTTACACAAAAGAAAAGGAGTTTCTGTGGAGTAACTGATTTTTCTAATGTATTTGATCTTTCATAGTGTTTGGCTGTGGAACTTAAGGAAACAATTTTTTTCCTTAGAGAATGCTACTTCAGTTAAAGGCCTTTTCTATAACTACTGTAGGTTATTAACTTTTCTAATAATGGTTTTAAACATTTAATTACAGTTAGCACCACCAAGTTCAGTATAGCATTAACAGTTTTCGTTGTTTTGTCATATCAACTGCTAGTCCAGAGGACAGTTAGCTAAAATAGAAACTTAAGAATTTATATTCCAATGATGCAGGACTCAAAACAACCACAATTAGTGGAACAAAAAGCTCATTCCGAAGAGGAGGTCAAATGTGGATGTCTGGAAAGTCGATTTCATGTCCCATAATGCACTGCAACAAAGAATTTGATAATGGGCACCTTCTTTTAGGACATTTGAAAAGGTAAGTGTGACCTTCAGAATAGTAGATGCCAAAGATCAAATAAGTTGTAAAGTGATTTCATATAATGAAAGTACAGTGCATCTATACCACTGTGAGTTTTGCTTTATATTCTAAACTTATACTCTTTTGTGCTGTTATGGCATAGTTATTTCTGATTTACATTTCTTAGATTTCCTAGAAGGCTTGATGAAGTCAGATTTCTCTTGTGATATTCTGTCACTAAAAAAGTATAGCCTTTAAGTATATATTTCTTTCCAATATATCTCATAAATTCTAACAGACTTTTTGCATTGATATAAAGCTGGGTCAGTTTTGAGAAATCAGCACATAAATGCTATTTTTTAAAAAAGATTTATTTATGCATACAGAACTGGGGTACAGGCCAGAGGCACAGGTATGGTGAGAGGATTCACCAGAAGCAGAGTGGGGAGCAGAACAGGCAGATCAACGAAGTACACTGCTGAGGAGAGCAGTGGGCAGGTCAGGAGAGGTCTGCCACACCATGTGGATCACCTCTGGGGTGGGGATCAAACTCATGCTGAAGTGGCTTTAGCGTCTTAGTGCTATGCTTTAACTTGCTGCGCCACCAAGGAGGGCCCATGAATGCAAATTTTAAGAGAGACAAAAGCACAGGTACTGGTGTGGCTTAACAAAAACTAACGAGGTATTACAAAATAAATGCTAAAGGCAAACCAAATGTAGGAAAATGAATAGTAAAGATCTATTCTAATTATTTGACCAATCTTATTAATTAACTGAAATTTTGAATCTCCCCTTCTGATTGTGTAAGGCTGGGAATTGAGTGTTTTTCATATGCCTTACTGTACTTAATAAGCTTTACCTTAATAAGAGAGTCATCTAAAGGGAACTTCAGTATTCTACAAGCATCTGGGTAGTAGGTACTATATCTTAACTATTTTTTAAAACCTCTGAGACAGTTTAAAGTGGCCCAAATGTGTTAAATAGTTAAAACAAACATTAAAGGAACTTAAAACCCAGGTATGCTAGAAATTGTGACATAAGATTATTTCAGTAATTCATTCAGAATTTTTTTGTGATTTTTATGGCAAACAACTCAAGAAGGAAAACAAAATATACTTTGTAATTTTCAAAATGGAAGTTTACCAGTTTGGCAAAAAACTGTAAATCTATTTTAGTGGACCTTGAATATATATATATTTAAAGATTTATTTATTTATGCATACAAGATCCTACCTGTAGGCCAGAGGTGCAGGCTGGGGTGGGAGGATTTACCAGAGACAGTGGGGAACAGAACAGGTGGATCTACTGAAATACACTGCTGAGGGAAATAGCAGGTGAGTAGGGAGAGGTCTGTTATGTCATGTGAGTACTCCCTGGCCGGGAATCAAACTTGTGCTATTTGTGGCTACCAGTAGTTTTATAGTGCTGAGACTTGTTTCCTGTGTCACCAGGGAGGCCCAGATTTTGAAACTTCTATGAAATCTTATATGTTACTGTCTAATGGAATTACATGACATATGGGAGCCACTTGCTAATTTCTTGATTATGAAATTATTTAATACTTTAGTAGAAAAGCTTAAGTTCTAAATGAAGACATTTAATTCAGCTCTTACAATGTTGTTTTTTCTAATGTCTCTTTTGTCAAGTAGGTTTGATCACTCTCCATGTGATCCAACAATTACACTACATGGACCTGTCTTCAGTTCCTTTGCTTGTGTAGTATGTAATAAAATTTTTGTTACTCAACAACAATATAGGGAACATCTTTTTGCAAAGGTAAGAATATGTCTTAAGTTAAGAGTAGGCATTCTTTTTTTAGGGAAATATGGAGTTGGGTGTTTTCTTGCTGTTCCTATAATTCCAATCACCAGTGTTATTAATAATGTCAAAATTAACTTTCTATTGATAGTAGGATGGTTTGAAACATTGAATTATTGTGGGCAGGTAACTTGATAAATGAAAGGTGGTAGTCCTTAAGGTTGTCATAGATAACTTCATGTTGCTCTATAAAAATAACTTTGTTGAAGTGCTTAGTCACGTAAAAACCTTATTCTAAGGTTCTGCAATTGCTTGTTGAAATATTGCTTGTTGAAATATTGGAGACCTTTAGTAAATAATTTCTCAATCTGAGCAAGAAGAAATAGTTACAATATTTAAAAGACTATACTATGTAACTCTAATATTAAATCAGGGAATATTAACTGATTCATGATACATACAAGTTCATGTAATACAGAACTCTAATGAATGGTCATCATCTTTAATGACATTACTATTATAAAACATGTCTGTATTTTAAATCTGAAGAATATTTTACTTAATTGGTAGCTATTTTTTAAAAAAAATTTTAAAAAGATTTATTTGTGTATACAGAACTGGGGGACAGGCC
>NW_004567102.1:20266572-20293989 GCF_000260355.1 Condylura cristata
GGCCAGGAGAGGTCTGCCGTGCCATGTGGTCACCTCCGGGGCAGACAGGAATCGAACTCATGCGGAAGTGGCTTTAGCTTCTTAGTGCAGTGCTTTAACCCGCTGCGCCACCACGGTTCTATTCTGTATTTAATAGAATATAGTAGCTAATTTAAAATTTTCTATTATTAAACAATACCACTTTAATATCTTGGCAACTAAAAACCTGTAAGATCCATATTTGATGTATTTGCTAAATGAATGTTAATTTTTGAAATAGTACATTGCTAATCTCCAAGGTTTTTTTCTTTTAAATTGTTTTTTCAGATTTTGTTTGTATCTGGAATTATGCTTCAGAAGCAGTGTAGGTAATAAATTGTATTCTGTATAGGTTTGCATCAGAGAACAAAAGCCTACACTTTTGAGTATATCTTGATTGTTTCCGATGGCCTTCCTACCCTCTACCTAATGCTTGCGACAATTTCCAGAATCTTGAAACATTCTCAAAATCTTAGTGGATTCTGTTATATACTTAGTCATTGGTTTTTAGGAGCCTGTCTCTTGTTCAACACTAACTAGTCTCTATAGTATGGGAGAAATCAACTATAGCTTTTACACAAAGGAGATATGTGCTCTAGAACGAACAAGGCTTCATGGAAAAACAATGAAATTGGAGCTCAGCAAAAGATAATCATTTGGATAATTTGATAAGGCATTATGGAAGGAAAGAGGTTTTCATGTATTCGATTTGGGTAGATGGAAAGTAGAAGTGATCAAATTTTAGGAAAGATAGAAGAGCCTAAACATAATGGTGAATAGGGAAGAGGTAGTGTGCAGAAAAGAGTTAACACAACCGTTTTGAGACTGCTAATCTCAGAAAAGTTTGAATGCAGTGTTAGCTCTTGGATGATGCCTGGAAATTTGGATTTGGATGGAGTAGGTTGCTATCCTTCTCTGTTGTGTTTAGCTAAACGGTTGATACAACTGTGTAGTTTATGCTGAATATATGCTTTTTTTATGGGAGTCTGAAATTTTGATCTATACTACTTATATAGGACAGCACTGAGTCACCAATAAGCTTCCTTCGTAGACATAGTTCACATAATCATTTCTGAAGGAATTAATATAGTTGTCTCAATTCATTGCTGGAGGTATTGTACATGACCTTTCTGACTCTACAAAAAGAGGACCTTTATAGTCTTACTCCTGGTGTCCTCTGGACTTTTAAACCATGTACCTTTACCCTCTGAATCCTTTCACACTTACATACCATAGCTGTGAATACAAGTATATGCTGAATTTTGTGAGACCTGGCAAACCATAAACTGCAGGCTTAGTATTAGGGATTCTCAAACACAGATCAAAACCCCAACTGCAATGGGTTAGAATTTTAAATTGGATATTGGCAAGAGGGATACCATGACACAATGAAAATAATGTTCTATATAGCATTAGAGACTGAAATACTAGAACCCAGTCCCTCCCCTTTCCTTAGGGCAAGCACATATATTGAGTGATACTAGAATTCCAGCAGTATTTAGGGTGGATTCAAGAAGTAGATAAGAAGATTGTTTTAGTTATTTTTGGTAGTAATTTAACTTTGATCTAAATTGGCATTTAGAATAAAGTTAAAGTGAAGCCACAAGATTTATTGAAAGAAATAGTAGGACTCATCTGTTGCTGTGACAAATGGAAGATTTTTTTTTAAAAGATTTTATTTATGCATACAGAAATGGGGTACAGGCCAGAGGTGGAGGGGTGGCGAGAGGATTCACCAGAAACAGAGTGTGGAGTGGAATAGGCAGACTGACAAAGTACAGCACCGAGGGGAGGGCTGGCAAGACAGGAGAGGTCTGCTGCGCTATGTGGGTCACCTCTGGGGCAGGGGTCAAACTCACACTGAAGTGGTGTGGGCTTGGCTTAGCTTCACAGTGTAGCACTCTAACCCGCTGTGCCACCAGAGAGGGCCCGACAAATGGAAGAATTTAAGAGAGAAGGAAAAGGAGTACAAGAATACTGCATTTCATAATTTTTTAGTGTTCTAGTAGGTCACTAATCTAACTTTTTCAGTACTAGAGTTCTTTCAGGGCATGTTTCCCTATTCCATGCTGTGCATATTTATCTTTAGTAAATCTGAAAAGTAGTTTAAACTTCAAATTAATTAGGGTTCTTATTTGTGTTTCCCCAAATTTCACTAATTTGTTCTATTTTTCTGGGTCTCACTCATTTGAAGTTTTGCTCTCTCTTGCCTTCTCTCCAGGAAGCAAATTTATGTAGTCTTTGGGAAGTAGTATGTAAAATGGAAAAGAGGCTTTGATGTCAGAGAGATCTGGATTCCTTTGTCGCTTTATTAACTATACATTTTTAGCAAATAACTGAATATATGCAAACTTAGTGTTTTTGTCTCTAAAGTAGAATTTTTATATTTAGTTACCAGCTTTTTAAGGTAAAATATAATACTGTATAAAGTTTTTAGGGACTGACATATCCTTAGCAAATGCTTCTTAGCGCTTAATTCTTTGAAGTGTCTTGTCACAAGGATTTCAAAGGCAACTATTGGTAGTATGCATTAGTAATTACCTATTTTAAATTGGCCAAAAGAGGTCACTGGAAGATTGTATACCTTTGACTTCTGTTTCATAAAGATGACTTTCTTTAATGAAAGAATATGAAATCATTCACAGTTTACATTGGTTGACTTGCTTTTCTTTATTTACATACCCAGTTTCTTTCTGCTCGACTTGTACTTCTCAAACTTTTAATATGCACACAGCACTTGGGAAAACTGTTAGAATGCAGGTTCTGAGTCAGTAAGTCGTGGTGGGCCCTTACATTCAGAATTTTCTAAGAAGCCAAAGCTGCTAGGCCTCTAGTCACTGAATAGCAATCTGGCATTGTTTACCATTAAGGCCATCTAATGGATATATCACTTGATTCTTGCTTTTTCTTCTCTTTTGATGTTGGGACTAGGGGTGGTGGAAGGGGATATATTGTAAGGTTCTGTGTGTTACTGTGCATCACTAGATACTTCCACTTTTTCTCATTCTGTTCCTAGAGGCATTTCTGTCATCAAAGATGAATTATCCTCCTTGCTAGACTTTTCTGGACATTTAATATAAAAGGAAGCATGTAATGTTTATTTTAGTGACAAAATTCTTTCACTTATAATGTGTTCAAGGCTTATCCATATTGCAGTGTGTGTCAGTACTTCACTTCTTTTTACTGTCAAAAAATATCCCATTGTATGTATACATGCCATTTTTTATAAGTTCATCAATTGCTGAACATTTGGGTTATTAACACTTTTGTCTGTTGTAAATACGGACAAACTTAAAACTCTGGACATATGTTTTCACTTTTCTAGTAAGTTAAACTGTTGGGTCATAATGGTATTTATG
Source organism: Condylura cristata (assembly GCF_000260355.1). Classification (NCBI taxonomy): domain Eukaryota; kingdom Metazoa; phylum Chordata; class Mammalia; order Eulipotyphla; family Talpidae; genus Condylura; species Condylura cristata. The sequence continues at coordinate 20,269,950 of NW_004567102.1, forward strand.
TTTTCTTTTTTTCAAGAATTGCTAAACTTATCCAACAGATTGTATTAATTTTGCTTTCCCAACAGCAGTGTATGCAGGTTTGAATTTCTACACAACCTTGTTAACATGTGTCTACTATCGTCTTTCAAAATGGCATCTTAGCATAAAGAGCTCCCACTCTTTTTTTTTTTTAAAATATATAAACAGATTTGTATAATATATTTTATTTTAATGTGGCCAGAAATTAGTGGGAAAAGAAATTGACTATTTTAATTTATCAGACATCCTGTTTTAAATGATTTCTCTTAGCTTATAATGTTATTTACACATATACTTTTATAGTTGGTATATTCTTATAAATTTTATGTAGAATCACATTTTTCTTCTTAAGCAAACTATTTTTATGACTACAAAGTAATTTTTATTTTTCTACACTGTTTCAAAATTACCAGTTTATTTTTTAAACACAAAGTAGATAGACACTAGTGGTCACTAATCTGTATGTTTCTGCTAGCAAACTGTTGTATATTTATGTTCCCTGGTAGCTTCTGGAATTGTGATTTAAATAATTTTCCAGTTCCTTTGCTTTAGTTTTCCAGGTATACGAACTATATAATAGATAATTTGTAGTAATTTTGCCATATTTTTTCTGGTTTTATTTTATTTTACTCTTTGTTTTTTGGGTGCAAATAAAGCTCCCAAATCCGATATAAATGTTCCAAAAAATAAAAAATAAGAACTTTGAAAGTTAATTTTAAGAAATTGATTATTGATTTTTACTTGTCTATAATACAGCTTTACCTTATATTTTAGGAAGCTGCCGATGATGGACACAAAAACAATCTTCTTCCTCAAATTATTCAGTGTTTTGCATGTCCAAATTGCTTCCTTCTTTTTAGCAACAAGGATGAATGTTTGAAGCATATGTCTGGGAAGAACCATTTCCATCAGAGTTTCAAACTGGGTGGTATGTTAATATTCTCTCCTGCCGAAAGTTACTGAACTTAATCTTTGCCAGTGTACCACACCTCTCAGATATTTTTTTTTAAGATTTATTTTTGTTTATTTATGCATACAAGAACTGGGATATTGGCCAGAGGTGCAGGGGATGAGAGGATTCACCAGAGACAAAGTGAAGAGCAGCCCGGGTAGATCTACTGAAATATGCTGTTGAGAGGAGCAGCGGGCAAGACAGGAGAGGTCTGCTGAGCCATGTGGGTCAGCTCCCTGGCTAGGGATTAAATTCATGCTGCAGTGGAAGGCAATAACTTAATAGTGCTGAGACTTAAGGCCTGGGCCACCAGGGAAACCCTTCTCAGATAATTTTTGACATTACTTATGCTTATATTAGTTTGAGAATTAATGAAGATTTTTCTTGACTTGTATTTTTTTAAAGGTTTTCACTGGCTATCTATATCCAAGAGTAAGATTTACTTTAAATAATAATGAGAAATTTGGAAGGAAAACTTTTGTTCAAAATGCTTTTATTCTTATAATCTGTGAATGTAGGTGTTTTTCTGCATTTAAGACTTAATTTGAGCATGAGTTCAGCATCCTCTGCACTTCCAGCTAAAAAATTACTTTCTTTAGATTTTTATTACATAGCTATCTTCTTACTCCAATTGATGTTAGTAAAGCAAAGGGAAAAAAGCTTGGGTCACTATTGAAATAACTGTTATAGTTTATTTTGTCTTTTCAGATGATGGGGGAATAGCGCATCCAATATCACTTCCCTCTTTTGCAAAGAAACTTTTGATCTCCCTGTGCAAAGATGTTCCATTTCAAGTTAAGTGTGTGGCATGCCACCAGACACTGCGTTCCCACATGGAGCTTACTGCCCATTTCAGGTTTGTACAGTTTCTAATCTTTAACAATTAAAAGAATTCCACCTAACAAGCTCTTCATTATCAGGAAGAGTCAATGAATAAATACTTTTCTATATTTCTTTTTTTTTAATGAGAATGTACATTTGCTAGGAAATTAACCAAATTTAACAATGAGAGGAGTTAGAAAAAACTTTTGTGAAAAAGTGAATATATTCTTACTGCTATGAATGTAAAATAACACTTATAAGTTCTGTGTATTAGTATGTAAGTATGGAAGGGATGTTAAAATATAACTTGCCTTTCAGTCATCCTGAATAAAAGTGTCATATACATGTTAAAGATTAAATTTCAGTAAAAGGCAAAATTTACCAAATAATGAAGAAGATACTGTTTTTTTATTTTTTTAACCTTTACAATTGGAAACTATATACAAAACTAAGGAGACTGGATAATGAACTAAAGTAGCTATTTACAAATGGCAATTTTTTTCATTTATGTTCTTGTTCTCTGCAAATCCCCTGCAATATCATGTCACTTTATCCATAAATATTTCTACATGTATCTATAAATGGTAAGAACATTTCTTTTAAAAATAAATGTAATAACATTGTCCTACCCTTAAAAAGTAATAGTCTTTTTTAATACCAAATATCTAGTCTGTTATAAAATTTCCCTGATAATAGCATAAAGTTTTTGTATATTTCATTTTTTGGAATCATAGTCTAAATAAATAGACTATTTACATTTCAGTGCTCTCTTTTTGGTTTCTTTTTCATTCAGTTACTCTTCAAAAAATGCTTTAAAACTTTTTATCTACAAAGTGATATTATTGCATTTATTTAAATAGAGCTCTGGCTTTTACAAATGTTTAAGTACAGTATTTATTCTCAATAAAACTGAGGCAGCAAAGTATAATTATTCCGTGTATCACTGGTATAATTACTTATACTAACAGTCATGATTCTGACATATATTTTACATACAAGTTCATTTCCTAGTTATGCTTTTTATTTTTATTCTTAATTTTTTGTTATGTGAAATTTCACTATATAAATGCCAATAAAATAGTATAATGAACATCCATTTATCCATCAGTCATCTTCAGTAAAAATAATCAGCACTTCCATTCTTTTTTTTCTTCATTTGATGTTCCTTACTCTCCTTAATTACTTTTTAAAGTTCTATGTTTTTTGAGGTATCATTTAAATTCATTGAATTGTATAAATTCTAACTTTTATGATTATTAACAAATGGATGTGTAGATGCATCTGTTTGACCCATACTTTTCATGTCTTACCTGCCTGTGGAAAGAGGGTTATGTATTATGATCTACTTACTACTTGCCCTCTGGCATTATATAGTTGAAATTTCATGTAACAAAAATTAAGAATAAAAATAAAAAGCATAACTAGGAAATGAACTTGTAAAATACATGTCAGAAACATGATTGTTAATATCAGTAATTATACCAGTGATACATGGAATATTATCTGTTGCCCTCAGGTTTTGATAAGTTTTTTTCCTTTTCATTCAGTTAAAAAGATTTTACTTTCCCTTCTTAATTTCTTCTTTAACCCATAGATTAATTAGAGATACCTTAATTTCTGAAGATTTAGTGATTTCTAAATAGGGGTTTTATGTTTCTAATTTGTTTCCACTACTATTAGATGCCGTATTTCCCACATTTAAAATAGGTTAAATATATATGATGCTAAAGTTCTGTTATCTTTCCAATTTAGTAGTAGAAAAAGGAAGATAGTTGAAACAGGTATTTCATTTTTCTTTTCTCCATAAGGAAGTTGATTTATTTTCAATTAATTTTAGAATAATGTATGGTTTTAATTGAGCCTGGTTCTTCAGTATAAAAGCAACTATGGGCTTGAAATATTCCTTACATAAAGGTAATAGTTCTTAAAGAATAGATAGTAGGCTATCAGGCTCTTACCATAGTGTTCTCTTATGGAGTAGTTCATTTGCTTTTCTGATAAGATCACGTATCAATGCATTTGATACTGTTCCTGGTTTTCCAAAGTTTAATTTTTAAAAAATGTTTTGATTCTAGCTGTACTCTTTAGAAATGTGTTAGAAACAGACAAATAAAGGTAAAAGGTATTTCTAGATGATAGAATAGTATATGTCACCTGCATCTTAATGAGCTACATCTTTTATTGCCTATGTATAAATTGTTTATTTTGTAATTACTTCAGTAAAAGCAAAGATACTATATTTAGAAAATACTTATGAAAGAGTTTATTTTTTAAATCTGATTCAGAGTTCGTTGTCGAAATGCTGGCCCTGTAGCTATAGCTGAGAAGAGCATTGCGCAGGTTGCGGAGAAATTCCTATTGAAGGGTTATTGTCCACATTGCAACCAGATCTTTGTGGATGAAACCAGTACCCAAAATCACCAGCAAAATTCAGGACACAAAGTCCGGATCATTAACTCAATGGAAGAATCAGTTTTACTCTATTGCCACAGCAATGAAGGGAACAAACCTCCTTCTGATTTGCATCCATTGCTACAACAATCAAAATTTTCATCGCTTAAAAGAACTATGTCCATTCAAGATTCTAGCGCTCAAGATTGGAGCACAATTCCAAAAAAGAAGATGAATTTAGAAACTAAAAACCATGAAGATACGGTTTGTGTCCGGAAAAAAAAGTCCATTGTTAAAGCTTGGTTTTGTGAATGCCATCAACGTTTCCTAAGTGAAGATGCAGTAGAAAAGCATGTTTTCTCAGCAAATACTATGTGTTACAAGTGTGTAGTCTGTGGAAAAGTGTGTGAAGATTCAGGGGTCATCCGCTTACACATGAGCCGTTTTCATGGAGGGGCACATTTAAATAACTTTCTTTTCTGGTGTCGGACATGCAAAAAGGAGTTAACAAGGAAAGAGACTATCATGGCACATGTGACTGAATTTCATAATGGGCACAGATATTTTTATGAGACAGATGAGATAGAAGAAGACACACTGCCTACATCCTCTACAGCAATGGTGAATAATTTGTCTGCCAGGACTCCCTCATCAACTATTACTATTATTGATCATTCTCCAGTAAACAGTCCTACCAGGGGCAAATGGCAATGCCGAATTTGTGAAGATATGTTTGATTCCCAAGAGTGTGTAAAACAGCACTGCAAGTCTTTAGCAAGCCACCAATTTCATAGATATAGCTGTGCCCATTGCAAAAAGACTTTCCACAAGATAGAAACACTGTACCGACATTGCCAAGATGAGCATGATAATGAGATAAAAATTAAGTATTTCTGTGGACTTTGTGATCTCATCTTTAATGTGGAAGAAGAATTTTTGAGTCATTATAAGGAACAGCACAGCATAGATTATGTGTTTGTGTCAGAAAAGTGTGAAACTTCAATTAAAACTGAGAATGACTTTCCAGTAATGGAGACTAGTAACCTGTTAACCTGTGGTTGCCGTGAGAATTACATTTGTAAAGTCAACAGAAAGGAAGATTATAGTCGATGTCTCCAAACCTTGCTGGATAAAGGTAATCTGTGGTTTCGCTGCAGTTTGTGTTCAGCAACCGCACAGAATGTAGCTGACATGAATGCTCATATCCATCAAGCACACAGAGGACAAAAGAGTGAGGAGGAGGAACAGCAGTATGTAATCAAGTGTGGCACCTGCACCAAAGCATTTCATGACCCTGAGAGTGCTCAACAGCACTTCCATAAAAAACACTGCTTACGTTGGAAACCCAGTGTGGCTCAGTTTGGATCTGAAAAAACAAGCCTGTACAAGTTCACTGGCAGTCCCTCACGTACAGAGAAAAAACTGAAACAGGCAGTGAATTGTCCAAAAAATTCTGACATGGAGAAAGGATCCCAGAATGACCCAAGTTATCAGAACATAGGTATGGTTTTACGACTCTATGACTGTGCAAATTTCACGTTAATAATAGAAATTTAGGTGTATTGTACAATCATTTTTTGTGAAAGCTAATAATGGCTTGATTTTGAACAAGAAATAAGATAGGATGATACATTAGTCAGTTACTATAATATATACTTTTTAAGGATTTGTATTATCACTCAACCACTCTTTAAGATATGTATTTTAGGTAACTGTTTCTTTTACACAAGAAGTGGGTATTTTGAAAGATGAGGAAATTGATAGTCTTTCTGAAAGTCAGATTTGAAAATTATCCTGGACATTATCATCACCTAGATTTTCTTACTTAGATTAAATTCATTGAAAAAAAAATCAAGTTTTTATTTCTATTTTGGCCTCACTCTGTAAGTATAGGAAATATTAAGGTCATTTCAGAATTTGCATACTTTTAGAGGATTTTTATGGAAACACAGCTTTTACTATAACCAATTAAAATATCAATAAAGTGGGGAAATGCAGTTAGTAGTGGAGTTACAAGGGGGTAGCAAGGAACCAGGGAGAAAATTGACATGAATCCCATGTTAGGTCTTCAGGTGTTCCTTTTTCCTTGTGATAAGATTGAGTCTAGAAGATTGAGTGTTTTTATTTTGTTCAAAAGTTTTTTTGTTTTATTATAGTATAATTTTAAGTTTGTATCCTTTTAAATAAATATTAACTCTTGGTGATATGCCATTTAGAGTGGAGTTAATGAAGACAAGTGAAATTTTGATTAATCAAATTTTTTTTGTGAACACTACAAGTTTTTGTAAGTATGTTCTAGGCCATATGTAGACTTGAGCATCACCTTTAGAGATGGTATATGGTTTTATGTAAGAAATAGCTAGATGAAATGCTGCAGACCCATTCTACTCCAAACAGTGAAACAGTGGTCACACCTTTTTTTTGTTGTTCTCTTTAACTTTTCTTATATCTTCTCATTACTTTTTTTTTTTTTTTAAAGATTTATTTTATTTATTCGTACGGAACTGGGGTACAGGTCAGAGATGCGGAGGGTGAGAGGATTCACCAGACACAGAGTGGGGTACAGAACAGGCAGATTGACAAAGTACACTGCTGAGGGGAGCAGCGGGCGGGTCAGGAGAGGTATGCCACGCCATGTGGATCTCCTCCGGGGCAGGCGGGGATCGAACTCATGCGGAAGTGGCTTAAGCTTCTTGTGCTGTGCTTTAACCCGCTGCGCCACCAGGGAGGGCCCTCTTCTCATTACTTTTTGCAACTTGAAATGATCTGTTTGATAGATGACTATAGTATCTAAATAAATCTACAATTACTGAGATTTTAAGAAATGGTAGTAGAAAATGGGAGGTTGGAAATGAGAGAGGATGGCAATAGTATATTTGAAGGAGTCTCTGTTAGGTGGAATAGAAGTGGTTTTTTTTTTTTTAAGATTTATTTATGAATATATGAACTGAGGTATATGCCAGAGGTGTGCGTGAGGGTGAGAGGATTCACCAGAGACAGAGTAGGGAGCAGAACAGGCAGATCTACCAAAATAAATTACTGAGGGGAACAGCGGGAGAGACAGAAGAGATCATGTGGTTCAGCTGGCCAGGAATGAAACATGTGCTGCAGTGGCTGGTGATTGCTTGATAGCACATGATTGTGCTGCAGTTGCAGTGATTGTTTTAACCCCTGCGCCACCAGGGAAGCCCCAGGTGGAGTTATTCCTTTCAAAAATAATATAGGCACCTTTATGGTAGTAGGATTGTAGGCTATTCTTTTCTGCTCTAGGGTACTTAATTATAAAGCCAGAGACTAGTTACTAATAATAAATAAGACTTAGTAAACCATCTGGATTAGGAAAAGAATGAAATCTTGATGGGGAAATCATTCTTAGAAGATATAAATTTTTTTTTTTTTAAGATTTATTTATTTGTGCATACAGAACTGGGGTACAGGCCAGAGGCTCAGGGGCGGCGAGAGGCTTCACCAGAGACAGAGTGGGGAGCAGAACAGGCAGATCGACGAAGTACACTGCTGAGGGGAGCAGCGGGCGGGTCAGGAGAGGTCTGCCACGCCATGTGGCCACCTCCGGGGCAGGCGGGAATCGAACTAATGCGGAAGCGGCTTTAGATTCTCAGTGCTGGGCTTTAACCCGCTGCGCCACCAGGGAGGGCCAGAAGATATAAATTTTTATTGTGTAAGTGGTTCAAGTTTTTGGTTATTTAACTTAAAACTTGGTCTTCTAGTTCTTTATATTATCTTTAAAATTTTTTTCTTTTATAAATGACTTCTTTAAAAAGTCTCAGAATCAATGGCATATATTTGTAGAAAGATAAAATCAAATTTCTAAAATATTCGGAATTTTAAAATTCGATTGGAATATGCTGAATTTTATGTAGATTTGGATTTCATGAAAAGGTTTAAATAGAAATGAATGACATGCAAGATTAGCATTTTTGCATATTAGTTCCCTAATATCTTTCAGTGTTAACAATTAAAATGTTTTTAGCTAATATACTGAATATATGGTAATGTTTCTCTCTTCTTAGATGAAGAAGTTGTTGAACTTCCAGATTTGGATTATCTGCGAACAATGACTCACATTGTCTTTGTAGATTTTGATAACTGGTCAAACTTTTTTGGTCATCTACCAGGGCATCTTAACCAAGGAACATTTATTTGGGGCTTTCAAGGTATGGTTAATGAAGAAAAGATTGGAACAATCCCTTTAATTATTCTACATAAAATATTCACTTTTTAAAAAAGATTTATTTTTATTTATGCATACAAGAACTGGGGTGTAGGCCAAAAGTACCGGAATGAGGGGATTCACCACAGACAGAGTGGGGAGCAGAACAGGCAGATCTACTGAAATGCACTCCTGAGGGGAACAGCAAGTAAGACAGGAGAGATCTGCTGTGCCATGTGAGTTAGCTCCCTGGCCCGGGATCGAACTCACGTCACTGGCTGGCAGCAACTTGATAGTGCTAAGGTCCAACCCCTTGGACCACCAGGGAGGCAGAAAATGTGATTTACTTTAAAGGAATCCTCTTTTTGAGTAAGACATGGAAATGTAATTGAATATTGTCAGTTTGCATTATAGTTGCTTTGCTATTTTACTTTAAATTTCTCTATGGTAAATGTTAGCTGCATTTGGTGACCTCAAAGTCTGTGGATCTCCAAAAATATTTATTCAGTGTACAAGGTGCTAACAAATAATCTCTTTTTTTAAATCTAATAATGTGCGCTGAGACATTTTTTCCAAGTTATATAACATATAGTAGAGTCAGTTTTTCAACTTTGACTTTGTAAATTATAGAACTAGTGCTATTTTCAACATGCTGTAACTACTTCTTCAGTTTATCTTTAATATTAATAAATAAGTACCTGGAGGAGATGTTTCTTTGATTTAAATTTTAGTAGTGAGCATGTGACATACTTCAACTTTGATAGGAAACAGCATATAAAGAGGATTGTGATTTAAGATACAAACTTTCTGACCTGGGTAAGTTAATATAACCTTTTAGTAAGCCTAACTTTGCTACTGTCCATTACTTTTATCTATTGAAAACCTTTATATAATTTAAAAAAGTAACTAATTCATGTAGAATGATAATCATTCAAAGAATTTTCATGAGCATTCCTTTTAATTTCTATGACAGCCTTTTGAATTTGTAGATATGCAAATTTAAGGAAGTCAGTTACCTTTCCAAGATTGTAAAATAACAAGATGGCAATACTGTACTAGAACTTTGTTCTTCTGCTTCCTGATCTAGTACTTTAATTCTAGAATTTTTTTTCTATTAAGTGTTTTTACTTGATAGAATTTTTAGTTATCTAATATTTTGTTTTATTTCTTTTCTGCTTGACTATTTATACCTTTTCTAAAAATAATAGGAGGAAATACCAATTGGAAACCTCCACACAACTGTAAGATCTATAATTATCTGAATAGGATTGGATGCTTCTTCCTTCATCCCCGCTGTAGTAAAAGAAAAGATGCTGCTGATTTTGCCATATGTATGCATGTGAGTCATTGTTTTGTTCAAGATAAGAAAGTAGGACCCACTGGGATCTTTTAGCCACTTGAATGTCTTCACATTGTAGATCATTTCTTTGATGCTATATTTTTGAATGAAACCTTCTGTATCAGGTTCTACTTTTGACTGTTTTGAGGGTAGTTTCCCATAGCATACTTACTCAGTGCTATATCTTTAATTCCTTGCAGACTCTCAGCTATACGTAGTATACCCTCAATTATTAGTAAAATAATCAAGAGGGAACATTGTACTTGTACTTGTTGTATGCTGAGACACTTTAACATTACTTTTAAGATATATTTATTTAAGTATCCAGAGCTGGGGTATAGGCCAGAGGTGCAAGGGGTAAGAGGATTCACCAGGGAGAGTGAGAAACAGAACAGGCAGACTGACTGAAACACACTGCTGAGGAAAGCAGCAGGGGTGACAGGAGTCTTAGGAAAATTACCAATCCAAGATTCAGCTTAAATTAAATAATTAAATTACTTGCTTAAGAGCTAATGTATCACACTGATAACATGAATTACCCTGTAGATTTGATGACTGCTGCTTGTTTTAAACTACAAGGCCTTCTTTTCTTCATCTACTTAGTGCTCAGGTTAAGCCATGCTAATTACCTTGCTTGCTTTTTCTCTGTGGTAAGATTTATTTCTATATTAAATATGTAGTTGTTTTGTATTCCAGATTTATTTATGTGGGGGTTCCTGTTGTACTCCTTTTGTGTTTTTTTCCTTTCTTAATGACATGTAAAGTAGTTTACCTTTTAATTGGTAACACTTTATAGTTGAGAAAATTTGGTATATTTCACTTATAAAGGGGATGTTTTAATGTCATAGTTGGTGGGAACTAAGTAACAAGCTAAATACACCTTTCAAGGCATACTTGTTCATCTGAAATGATACAACTTGATTTTAAAATCAAATATTGATTTTCATCAATATATATACCATTTATTCCTACTTAGGCTGGCCGTCTAGATGAACAACTACCCAAGCAAATTCCTTTCACCATCCTCTCAGGAGATCAAGGATTTCTGGAGCTAGAAAATCAGTTTAAGAAGACTCAGAGGCCAGCACATATACTAAACCCTCACCACCTAGAGGGAGATATGATGTGTGCCTTGTTAAATAGCATATCTGATACCACCAAAGGTACGCAACTGCAGTTACAGTGCACACCGCCCAAGAGGAGAAGATTTCACTGCTGAGAGAAAACAATAAACTGCTGTCAGTTAGTGAACAATGTTGCCTGTGCGCTAAACTATCGTGCCTTTATACTTCGATCTTCTTTCTTTTTCCTTTATCTCATTTTCATTGTTTGATGTTTTAGAAAAAGTATGAATTCTTAATTTTTTGGAGCTTTCTTGGACTTGGAGCCTCTTTGGATATACTAAGAGTCTGTGTTCATGTTACAAAATATATACTCATGATTTGAAATATACTACTTCAATTTTGCAAGATTCAAAATCCAGATCCTCACATTGTTTCTGAAACTTCTTATTAAACTTTTCAGAAAGCAGTGTGCTTATAGGTGAAACCAAAAATCAGTGCATAATAATAAAGCAATACCAAAAACAAAACTAAACCAAAAAAATATTTAAGATGTTGACAGTGACAAAATGAAGCCCTAAAAGAGCTTTAGTTTTTTGGGGAGGTGTAGGTACCTCCTGTTAGTTCCAGGGACTTTTTGCTCTCTTTGTTAACCTTTCTGGGGCTGCTATATGAAAGGGCAAGTTGATGTGCAATTTTACCAACCATTATTTTAAAAAGATTTAATTCTAGAAGTTCAGAAGGTTTTTCCCCCTGTAATTTCTGTAATAAATTTTAAATATCCTGATAATTGGCAGTCATAAATGAGAATTGAAAGGCATTTTTGACCTCAGCAGAAAACTTTCTACTCTTTAGCATTGTTGTACACGCCTTTAAATTTTCAACTCAGTTTACCCCTTTTCTTTCAACATATATAGAGCTTCATTTTGAGTAAAAACCTATTCTGAAGAATTTTATCATTCATTACAGTGAGTCCATTCACTTCTACAAAGTTAGGAATCATTACTCTACTATGCCAAGTATGTTTTTTAAAGGAAATCAACTGTTTTTCTTATACATATCATTTCTTAGAACTGACTTTTATCTTTGTTTTCTAATATTTGTTTTTATCTACTTTTTTTTTTACAATCATTAGCTTCATTTACAAAAAAATCTTCACCTGTGCCATTCCTTCCTTTCCTAACCCTAAACAATTTCTATTTAATATCTTTAAAATATTTATTTTTACCTTGCCATCCTCAGCCAATCCCCTTATCTTTTTTACTGCTGGCTTTAGGGAACAACTTATATGTCACATAAATGTGAAACCCATTATGGGTTTGCTTTTTATTTTTATTTTTCAGCTTTATTTGGAATGAGAGCTGTATATGAGTATATTTACATGAATATATTTGGGTTGTATAGATAAGATATAGGTTATTACATGATGATTGTTCCCCCACTGAATGCCTCTTCGGCTTTAGGTATTCTTTTTAGTTATTCATTCACAATCAGTGCTCTTTTGAACTTACTGCTATAAGGGGGTACATATGTACTTTATTCTGAATTTTTGTGAAATGCAGATGTGCATAAAGAAGGGCATGGGCTTTGGTTCAGTTGCTTAATTTTGTGGCTTCCCAGCTGTGCAATTTCAAGCAAGTTACTCAAGTTATTCTGTTTGACTTCAACTAAGATTGTAAGAATTAGTGGTAAGTATAAAGTATCTAGTATAGCATATAAAGCACTGTAAATAGTAAAGTAGTAATTGCTGTTATGAAATTTAATACAAACTAGGAGTTAGAATGATTATCATCTTAAGTATTCTGAAGTGTACTGTTCGATGGCATTAACTGGATTCACACTGCAGCCAAACCACTGTCCATTCTCAAAGCTTTTTTTCATTTTGCAAACCTGAAACACTATACTCATTAAAGAAATAATAATTCCCTATTTTCACACCCCCAACGAACACCATTCTACCTTTTTGCCCTGATTTTGACTATTCTTAAATACTCTATATAAATGAAATAATATAGTATTTGTTTTTGTGACTGTCCTGTCATATAACACTGTTCTTAGGTTTTATCCATGTTCTACCCTATATCAGAATTTCCTTCCTTTGTAAGCCTGAATAATACTCTATTGTATGTATGTGTTCTGTTTTGCTTGCCCATTTTTCTGTCAGTGTACACTTGGCTATCATTCTTGTTTTAACTGTTGTGACTAATGCTGTCATAAAATTGGGAGTGCAAATATTTCTCTGAGACCCTGCTTTAAGTTCCTTTGAGTAAGTTTTCAGAAGCAGAATTTCTGGATCATACAGTAATGCTATTTTTAATTTTTGAGAAACCATCATATTGTTTTCCACAGGAAATGTGCCATTTTACATTTCAACTGTACACAAGGTCATTTCTCCATATCTTTGCCACACTTGTTATTTTCTGTATTTATTTTGTTTGCCTGGTTGGTTGTTTTGAATAGTACCTAGCCTAATGTATGTGAAGTGTTATCGTTATTTTGAGGTACATTTTCTTAGTGAAGTCGAGCATCTTTTTTATGCTATAGTTACTATAGTTTAAGGTTGATGAAAATTATTAAAATCAAGTAGCAAAAGAAATATATAATTGTTAAGTCATATTTCACTTAGACCTAGATTTTAAAATGCTTTTGTAACTTAAGGAGAATTAAACTAAATCACAGTATATACAGATTTAATTTGAGTTAAGATTTTCTTTTTCTTTATAGAAGACTTAAAGGCATCAAATTGCCTGGTAGTGAACTGGAGAATAAGATCATAAAGCAGTCATTTTTTTTGGGGGGGGGGTGGATAACTTTATTTCAAACTGTATCTACATCACCTTTCATAAAAAATAATTTTGTAAATAGTGAAGTGGTAATTACTATTATGAAATTTAATATGTATTAGGACTTAAAAATCTCTCAGTATCCACAAATACTATAGTTCTTGGTAGGTCTTTAGGGTGACTTAGGTTACCACAGGGATACCATGGTAATTCATCCATCTAGCTTGGCACAATGTTCCTATCTTCAAATTGTGGGACAAGTTTCTTAAGGGAATATGGTTTTAGGATGGGAATCAGTGGAACTTCTTGAGGCTCTGATGAAAGTCTCTTAAACCTCTTTCCCTGAAAAATGAACATGTATGCCATATGTAATATCACATATAATTTAGGGAATCTATGGTCTCAAGAATCCAAATTACCAACCAACCAACCCACAAAACACTCCTATCTTTAGGATATGAGAAACATTCATACTGTAACATACAGTGAGACATTCTCTCACTTATTACCATTACTTTGCAATCAGGTTGATTTCCCAAGTTTTGAAGGTCACCAATGCATAGACAAAACATTAGTTTGAACTGCTTGTTTCTAACATTTTGGAAATTTTATTAGAGCAGAAAATTATTTTTCTAAACTGAAACTTCTTATATAAACAGGAGGAGTCTGTTGAATATTGTCATGAAGATTGGGGGTCATATGGTAATTAATACTAGTCACATCCAGTTTTTCAGTTAATTAGAGGTACTTTCCTCAAAACAAGTAGAAACATTTGGAATTGCTAGTTCCAGCTATAGATGCCCAGTCATTTGGCCATAAGATATTACAGTTTTGCTTGGTAGGGAGGGCACAGGTAAGTACCTTACCTACTGTTACTCTTAGTTCTTTCATTGGTTAGGATACATCAGCTACTCTTTTTTTAAAAAAAAAAAAAAGATTTATTTATTTATACAAAAACGGATATAGGTCAGAGATACAGGGAGTGAGAGGATTCACTAGAGACAGAGTGGGGAGCAGAACAGGCAGCCTACTGAAATACATTGCTTAGGGTAGCAGCAGGTGAGATAGGAGAGGTCTGTTGAGCCATGTGGACTCAGCTTCCTGGCTGGCCAAGGATCAAACTCATGCCACAGTGGCTGGCAATAGCTTGATAGTGCTGTGTCTTTACCCCCTGCATCACCAGGGAGGCACAAGTCAGTTTTTCTTTGTAGCTAAGTGAGCAGTTACAGACTACATTTGAGATTTGAGTATGTCATGGTTTTTCCCTATAAGTTCTACCAACTTCTAAGCATCAGGGTTCTATCACTAATGTTTTATTATAGCCACATTATATGTATGAAACTTTGTAGAGATACTTAAAACTATTAATCTGTCTGATTAACATCATTGGCCCCCTTGTTCTTAATCAATTCTGCTTTATGTTGGACTCATCCTCATCTTTAAATAAACTTAACAAAATACATGGATCCTTTCTTGTAAACCTAATCAGAGGAACCTGGTAGATTTTCTCTTTAGACTTTTTATATTAACAAATACATGTTCATTCTAATTCAGTTTCATGTTTCAAAGATAAAGACAGTAACTTTGCACTTAAATATAAGAGAACTTATTAAGAGCCTATTATGTACTAGTCATGCTAGTTGCTTTTTAAGTTTATAGTGGTTGAAGATGTTTAAAGAATTCCTTTAACCTGTTCTTTAATCCCCTTCACAATACTATGAGGTTTAGATTGCTCCATTTTATAGATGATTGTATTTAATAGCTACTTGTGGTCACTCAGAACATGATTTTCTGAAGCTGCCAATGCTGAAGTTTTCTCTTACACAAATAGTTGGTTTTCAGATGCAGAGACTTCAGTGCAGATTATTGGATCTGATCATATCCTCGAAGAATGAAAATAATGAGAGACAGTCTTCAATCTAATGGCATTGAAGAGTTTTTGTAAAGATACCTAATGTTGTCCTGAAGAAAACATTCAGGAAGATGCATTTTTTTTTGAAGGATTGAAAAGATGAAAATATTTGATTATAGCTTCTGATTCTTAAAAATGGTAAACTGATTATGGTAAACACAAGGAAAGTATAAGTTCCCTAGTATCTTTTGTCTCATAATTAAACAAATGAGCTCATTTTCTTGTGGCTATAGAAATGCAGTCTTAGTGTGATGAACAATGTCAGATTCGTTTTCATTTACCCTGTGTTAATGTTTCTGTTCTCCTTTATGTAGTATAATCTCCATATGATAAAGTATCTGCACCACTTGTTACAACACCGGCCATATGTTTTAAGGACTTTTGTTTTCAAATTGTTGGATTATTTGCACTCATCTTAACTACGCTTTTTGATGACTGAATTTCTGAGTTGCTGTTGCCATTATTTCATTGATGATGATTATTTCTGTAAAGTTTTGTGGACTGCTAGAGACTGCTTTATAATATGACTTGACCATATTTTATATCACAGTTGCAGAACACTCAGTTGATTTATATAGAATTTCTTTTTAAACTTTTTAAACAGGTTTTTCAGTTTTTACTTAAATATTTATAAAAAATTTTATATACAAAAGTTTTGTATGTTCAGTTGTTTAGAATTCCTAAGAAAGTAAAACAGCTTCCTTAGAAAAATTAAACCCCTTCCTTTTGGTTTTATGTAAAGTGTTGTCTTAATATTTTACCTTAGGTCCTGTGCAAGGGTGCATTTGAGCATAGGCTGTTATGAATAGGGAACTTAAATTGAAGACAGATTTCACTGTTTCAAGATTTTTTGTTGTTGTTGAATCTGAACATTCTCCTTTGACTTTTCTGTTTATCTACTTTTTTGTCTTCATTTTAGGATAAATAAGGTAGCTGTATGAAATGTGATTGGTGTGTATAGTCATACCAGTTACAGACTTTTTAAAAACTTTTTAAAATGAACATAAAAAACTTTATAAAAGTGTATAATATTGAAGCATCATCCTACTCTATCAAAGAGGCATTATATAAAATAGTAATTGAACTTAATTCTACAAGTCGGCCTGTTATTCCCTCACCTGTTAATGAGACTTTTGGTCATTGTTTTGGACACCCTCCTTAAAATCTGCATGGTACAGTTCTAGGTAAGATACTGAATATAGGAAAGAATAGTCAATTTCTCTGTTCTGTAGATGTGGCTGACTGAAATAAAGAAAACTCAAGAAAACTAAAAAAAAAAAAATTAGTAACTGTCTAGTTAAACCTTGTGATTCAAACCTATACTTTCATCTTAGACCTTGTATGCAGTGGTGAAAACATTAAGACACATTGGTTTTGACGGAACTTGACTTTGAATTGTAGTAACAGATTAATTGAGTGTTTTCTTTTTATTTCTGTTTCTTTTTTTAGAATTAATTTTGTTCTCCAAATTGTAAAAACATTGCTTAAAGTATAGAACAGACTAGAGAAGGCAATAGAATTTTTCTGAAATAGCAAAAGATGACTTATAATGACAACTTTTTGCAGCAAAGGAATATAAGGCAAATATAGTGGCTTTTGTTTATAAATGATTACAGATCTTCTATTTTATTTATTTATATATTTTTAGAGATTTATTCATTTATGTATGCAAGAACTGGGGTACAGACCAGAAGTGTGGGGTGGGGGCTTGAGAGGATTTACCAGAGACAGAGTGGGGAGCAGAACAAGCAGAGTAACCAAAATACACTGCTGAAGGGAGCAGCTGGAGAGACAGGATAGGTCTGCTGTGCCATGTGAGTCAGCTCCAGGACTGGAGATTGAACTTGTGCTGCAGTGGCTGTAGATAGCTTCACAGTGCTGTGCTTTAATCCCTAGTGCCACCAGGGAGACCTCAAATCTTCAGTTTTAAATTTATAAATTTTTTATGTACTTCATAGAACAAATGTGCCCATTTGACTTGTTTTCAGTCTTTAAAATGGATTCCAGATATATGTGGGTATATATATGTATATATATATTTATATGTACTGAAAATGATAAGCTAAATATTGGTAGTGCCATGGTTCAAGTTTTAAGTGACTTTTGCAATATCTAATTAGTATGTCATTTTTATAGATCTTTAGATCTCTTATGAAAGCAATGCAAGGTAGCAGATAAGAGTTTTGCAATCCAGAGGCACTAGTTAAAAATCTAATGTTTTTATAAAGGAGAATGTATATAATTTTCCAAATACAGAATTTTATCTGTTACAGTTTTTTTTTTTTAAGGGCTCTCCCTGGTGGGTTAAAGCACAGCATTATGAAGCTACGGCAGCCACTGCAGTACAAGTTCGATCCCCAGCCAGGGAGGTGACCCACATGGTGTGGCAAGATTTATTTACTTATGCATACAAAGACTGGGGTACAGGCCAGAGTTTTGGGGGTGAGAGAATTCACCAGAGACAAAGTGGGGAGCAGGAAAGGTGTATTTACTAGATCTAAATAAAACACTAACATTTAATCATTTTTAATGTTAAATTTTATAATTCCTCAATTTTTTATACTGATTTCAGTATATTTGATAAGCATTGTAAAAAGCTGTTAGAAAAATGGTGTGATATTAATGACTATATTAAGCTTGGGTATGGGAAAATCAGAGTAATATTGTTTGAGAATACATAAATAATGACACTTTTAAAGAAATATATCTTCATTTACTGATTCTATCTTACAGAAGGTGACAGTGATGACAACCTGGGTATAAAGAGTACTTCAGTAGAAGAATTCAGATCTACAGAAGGTAACCTAATGTTGTTCAATTTTTCCATATTTGACTGTATATGTATGTAATTTGTTTTATTTCTCCTCTTTTTACCCTTCATCCCAAACTCCTCCTTACCCCTGAGTTTTAAAAAAATTCTTTCCTTTTTTAACTAATAATTTTGACTTGGGGGTAGTATTAGTTTAGGGTACTAGAACACGATCAGCCAGTTATGAACCTTGTACCAAATCCAGTTTACCATGTGGCTTTATAACAAAAGTTTTATTGGAACATAGCTACATTCTTTAACTAAAGTGTTTTCATATTGCAGCAATAAAGATGAGTGGTCATGACAACAGTATAGAACCCCGCCCATCTCCAAGCCTAAAAGACTTATTTTCTTATGCTTCACAGAAAAAAGTTTGCTAATTCCTTTGCAGAAGATTTCCTGATTTTTATTTATTTTGAGTATTATTAAATTTTAAAAAATTATTAAAATATTAAAAATTACATATGTAAATATATAACCAGATATAACTATGTAAAGTATGTGTGTTATATATATGTAATTTTCCTCTTAAAGGAAAAGCTCTTTCCTTCCATATGTTAGTGAGAACTTTTTTTATTCACATATAATCATTTACTGGTTGTACTGCTGTTTGATTATGTCATACACTTATTTTTTCTCATAACAAACTGATTTTTAGTAACCACATGGAAAAAAGGAAAACAAGGGATTTTAAAAAATACTTAAAACTTCACTGAAGAAATTGAAAAGCAATTATATTGGTATCTTTGACATTCAAGGACAACAGTAAGAGGTTTAAAGTACATTCAGATATAGTATTTGTTGCAGATTTGAGAGTGAGAATGTAGAACATAGACAGGGAAATGTGGCTAAACAAGCACAAACAGAATAACCCAGCCAGTTTGTTCTCTTTGTGTGTGCTTGCTCTCAGTAATTTTAACTAGACAATAATAAAGCTTTATGCTAGTAGGAGTTTGAGAATTTGGGTCTGACGATGGAATCGACAAAAACTTTCAATAAAGTAGAAAACTTTTTTTTTTTTTTAAAGATTTGTTTATTTATTCATACAGAACTGGGGTAAAGGTCAGAGGCTCAGGGGCGGTGAGAGGCTTCACCAGAGACAGAGTGGGGAGCAGGCAGGCAGATGGGTGAAGTACACTGCTGAGGGGAGCATTGGGCAGGCCAGGAGAGGTCTGCCACGCCATGCGTTCTCCTCCAGGGCAGGCGGGGATCAAACTCATGCCGTAGTGGCTTTAGCTTCTCAGTGCAGTGCTTTAACCCACTGCGCCACCAGGGAGGGCCTAAAGTAGAAAACTCTTAACACGTCTCTTTCATATCCAAAATTCATTGGTTACACAAAGTTAGTAGTGAATCTAAAGACTAATTGGAAGCAAGTTTTTGAACAGTTTGCTTTGTGAACATGGTCTTTTTTAAAGATCAAATTCATAGCTTAGCAGGCACATAATGATGAGCTAAACAAATGAAAGAATTTTTGTGAGTTTTAAACACAACTGTCAGCAAAATTACTTTTTATCAAGGACACTAACAGACAACACCATTGGGCATCTAAGTAGTAAGATGGTGTGACCTTTATTTGCCACCCATGACTAATTCCATGGAAATGGTTTGGTTTAGCATCTATTCTTGTGTCAATACTTAATTACTACAGCTTAAAGGCTAAGTTTTTGTAAGTCTCTGACCTTATTCTTCATTGCGAGGAGTATCTTTGCATTTTCTCATCTCTGAATTCACCTGAGGACAACTCACTGCCTAGAATCTGGATTTAAATTAACTGTGTACTAGCTTATAGTGTTTTAAATTACAGACAGCATAACACCAGTTCCCCAGCTCAAAGGAAGGTACAGTTGCATCTTAGAAGGACTGCTGGTGCCCTTGAACCAAGTAGGCTCTGAGAAACTATGAACTAATGGGACCTTATGTGAGAAGCTAGTAAAGACTAAGATATTGATACCTAATTCCACCCTCCGAGACTTAGCAGCATTTTCAGGGAGAAATGAAGAATGACCTGTGAAACCAAGAATGTCTGTCTTGTTCACTGTTACATTCATATGTCTGGTACACAGTGGGTATTATTTGCTAAATGAATATTTGCTAAATGAATACTTACATGTTTATAATATATGCTTCTCAGATGATACTATGTAACCACTAGTTTCACTCTTAGCCTTGGATACTAGAAAACTTTAGATAATAGTCTATGAGAGTTTGCGATTTCCTAGTTCTTTCAAAGTGTTACATGCATTATTTCGTCTTTTTGAAGTAATTTGCATAGATGTATTTGATTTTTGAAGTAATTTGCATAGATTTGTTTGATGTTTAATTTAGTGACTACCTGTCAGCAATTCAGAAAGTTTGTTTACTTTCTATATCTGTAAGCAGGATACAGAAACTTGTGAGTTCCTTAGCACATTGAGTTCATATATATTAAAACTCCGTTGAGGTTATATCCAGACTCTCATATTTCAAAATATTCATATTTTATGATGGAGAAGCTGCCAAGTTATCCTAAATTTTACTTACCTTATTAAAGAAGCAGATGAAGTTGATGAGTCTTACATAAAGCATGTTTATTTTCTGCCCTGAATATTAAAATTCTCTGTTTTCTAATGCAGATGTTGAATTAGAAGAAGCTATTAGAAGAAGTCTTGAGGAAATGTAAATAAAGATACTACCACACAACATCAAGTGGCCTTGAGAGACTCAGGATAACGAATTATTGAGTTTGTTTTCTAAAGAAGAACAGAAATCTAGTATAAAATATATGAAAAATGCTTTTTTTTGCTTTTATATGTTAAAAATCTGATGTTTACTTGTATTTTGGTGTTGCTTAGCAAAAATGTAAAGAGAAGTAGAATACATGTTAATGATATGAATCATGTATTCTAGTATAAGTTTCCAGTTAACTTTGAATTCATGTATTTAGGTTAAAAGAACTTAAAAAAGATATAAAAGTGCTTGACAACTGTTTGTTGCCCAAGTAATGTTAGTTCTTTGTTTTATTTGCATTGTAGAGATGCTTCTGGTTTATTTTTTAAGGAGTGACAATAAATATAAATAAAGCTATCTTAACTCATTTTTTCCTGTAAATTCTACTTATGTTGCAGTAAAATACAACCATTGATATTTTGGAAAAGAGTAATAGAATCTGATAATGAAAATATTAAATATTATATCAGCAGTGGTTCCTTAAGAGTAGCACGTTGCTAAAATTAAAAACTAAAATAAAACCTCTAATTTCTTTAAAGAGAAGCTTTTTCATCCCTTTTACCGGTTTAAACTTTTATGTGATTTGTATTATCTACTGTTTAAAAGGAATGATGTCAAAATATTTGCAGAGTTAAACTTATTTTTAACAAATCCTTTTTATATATATATTTGTATATATAAATCTTTAAAACACAATGTTAAAGGTCCACTCAGGAATAGTCTTCCTTAACCCTTTAGAGTTTTTATTTCACATGAAAGTATCTTCATTACTCACTAAGTTGTCTTTTTTCCTACATTTGCTTTTACATATTTAATGTTTAAATGTTGGCTCCATTGTATATAATAAAAAATATTACATAATTAGAAAACTAAGAAGGGCTTGTCATACTGTTTTTGTGTATATGCTTCATGTTATTTGCCCTGCTTGAATTTTTTTAAAAAGAATATTGCTTGAGAAGTATTTTTTAAAAATGACCACATTGTACTTTTAATTTGTATGTTAAAGTGGTCAGGCAAGAGTTTAGAAGGTAGTCACAGAGCCAGCCCTTCGATATCTGGAGGGCTTGTTCATTGGCAAGGAACAGAAAGGACATTGTGTATGGCTAACATGTACAGAAAAGAGTATAAACACATCTTGTGAGTGTTGCCACACAAAATCATGATCACACTGATGCTCCAGTAAGCAGCTTTTCTGGTGTTGAGAGTAAGTGAAAGATTTCATATGACAGGAAAGGTACATTTCATCCTGACCCTTAAAAAATAATTTGGCTTGTTTAATGTGTTAATTGGTAATTGTCATTTATTGTATTTCTACTGTTAAGCAACTAAAAATCACTTAAAATTATTTCATAATTTGAAATTAATTCAGCTAGAAAGACAAAGTGTAGTCATTGGATGGCATTATAGAAAGGTATGATTACCTAAAGTGAATGCTTTTAACATTGACGAAGATGCTTATCTTTTCATTGCATCATTAATCACTCACAAAGTATTGAGTACTAACCATTTGCCAGTGATTAGTCTGCCTAATCTTTGAGCAAAACAAAGCCCACAATGTGCAATGGAGCACATATTAGGAGACAGGGTTTTATATAGAGTGTTAGTTAAGCAAGTATAGCTGATGGTGTAATGAAATGTAGGAAAATAGGAAAGGGAAAGTGTTGGGGAGAAGGGGCCTAATTTTAATAGGTGAAATCACCGCAAAGTGAACTTGAGCAAAGACCTGAAGAAATTGATGGAGTAGGTCATATAAGTATGTGTGGGAAAATAATTCTCGGTGGAGGGTAATATGGTCCAGAAGTGAACTTGAAATATTCAAAAACAAGAAGTTACTATTGGTTGAGTTGGATGAGGTAGGAGATAAAAATCCTAAGAAATCAAGAGCCATTGAAGATTTCCCAAGAATAACAGCTGTTAGGACTACTGTACTACTTATTGGGAGGCATGGGAGGCAAGAATAAAAACAGGAAGGCCAGATAGGAAGGTATTGCAGAATTAATGGTGAGTTGGGCCAGAGTGGAGGTAGAGATGACAGGACTTCCTTCTGGATTGGATCTAGGATACAAAAAAAAAAAGCCTTGGATGCCTCCAAGTTAACTAGACAGGTGTTCAGGCCCCTCACAAAATGTCTTCAGATTTCAATATAGGTATGACAAAATAATGAGGTTAAATAAATCCCTGATGCCAGTAGTTTATTAGTATTTAGATTGAGTTCATAGAGAATCAAGATCCTGATCTCTGTTCAAAATATTTAAATGTCCTTGATTTCAGATTAAAGGTTATGATTCACTTTATTACTATCTTTCATTTGATGTGAACTGCAAGTGAGATGTATAGTTACGATGAGCTAAAAGCATAGCACAACTTTTTAAGTCGCTGTCTTTATATTCCCAGCCCTTTTACTTACTGACCTTTTATAGTGACTAAGCTAGCAGCCTACGACATACTTAAATTCTTAAGGGACTTAATTGGGTATGTAATGGCTTTAATACCAGTTACTTCATTCAAATTCCAACTAATGTTCTAACTGCTTAAAAAGGTCATAAATCCCTTCATTAGAATGGGTGGAAATGAAGTGAATTCATCTTGCTTCCCACACGCAGGTTAGAAAGATGGGGTCGCCTTTTCTTTTCTTTAGCTTTTAAAGCGTCTTTATCCAGGTGCTCATCAATCTTATCTCCGGAAAGTACCAGGAACAGGACAGGTCCAGCGAGTGTTGCCTGTGCGGGAGTTGGACTTCGGTGCCTTCAGTACACAAAGGGCCCTTTCTCCCCCTATCAAAGGAGGGCTACTTTTTGTTTTGCTGTGAATTATGGGTGCTGGGAGCAACCAGCGAAGCCACCGCTGAGTAGTACGCCCTCAGCCTACTATTACCTTTGCGTGTGGGAGAGTTGGGCCTCACCAGGACTGGCGGGAGTGATTGTCTGGGTCTCTGCGTGGGTTCCGATGGTTCCCGAGTCGGGCGGGCTGATGGCTCAGCGGGGCGCGTTAGGGCCTCCCCGTTCGGTTCCGCCCCTTCGGGTGTCTGAGAGGCCGCGGGGGCTCTGCTCCTCCGCCCTGGGGCCCTGCCGGCGGG
>NW_004567102.1:20294143-20301453 GCF_000260355.1 Condylura cristata
GAGCTCAGGTGAGCGGGCGCGGGCGGGGCGACGGCGGCGCCTGCGGCCGCGGGGGCTCTTCACTCGCCAACACCGGGGAGGCCGGTGACCTCTTGGCCGCCCGCCTCGGAGGCTCAGATGGCTCAGGCGAAAATAAATGCGAAAGCCAACGAGGGGCGCTTCTGCCGCTCCTCCTCCATGGCGGACCGCTCCAGCCGCCTGCTGGAGAGCCTGGACCAGCTGGAGCTCAGGTGAGCGGGCGCGGGCGGGGCGACGGCCGAGGCCGCGCGGCGAGTCGGCGGGGCATGATCCCGGGCAGGCTGCAGCTAGGGAATTCGCCTGCTTGAGGTTTGTTTTCCGGGGAGAGGAAGCAGTTTCGTCCGTTTCTTGGTGTACTTCCCTTCCCTGGTCTGGGAAAAGCCGCATTCATTGAAGCAGAAGCGGGGAGCGTGTTCTTGGCGGTCACGTTCTCGAGCAGACTGGCGCGCTGGGGAGCGGAGATCGTAGGTCAGGGAAGACTAAAGTTAGGGTGACTTATTTGAGCTCAGAGACTGTGATTCTCGGGCCTCCAGAACTTGTAGAGGTTTCTTTGTAGCAGTGTGTGATCTTCCCCAATGCTTTTAGTGTCTTGTCTTCCTATGATGCAAGTTCTAGAAAAGCAGCAGTTTAGTGGTCCCAAGTGTCAGTGATTAGTTTCTTGATTTCAAAAGCACTTGTTAGACATCAGCAATATACTGATAGCAGAATTAGAGAGGAATGGGGCCAATGAGGGGCCACGCCGTGAATGGTGGATGGAAATGCAGCTTCTCTTTCCTCCTTAACTCAGCATATTTTATGCAGCCATTTCTAGTCACTCTATCCTGTACCTTCTCCCTTAAAAGACGCTGTGACACCTGCTTGAAAGTGCTAGTCGCTGAAAAGGTTGGACAGTCACAGTCTTACCGTCTTAACTGTTCAGGATTTTATTGCATAGGTAATAAATGGTAGGCTTCTCTAGAATTTCTAAGTAATTTGTAAGTCTGGAAACACTATTCCTTTAACAGTGGACAAAACTTTTATGTACTATATAATCATTTCTCACTCAGGACTCTATGCAGGTGTAGTTAAGCCCCCTTTCAGTCCCCCAATCCCCACCACTCCCCCACAAACACATTGCACAGAATTTTGCCCTATAGTTTTCACCTGGTCTTGGTGAGTAAAGCGGTATGTGAGGCAAAAGTTCTAAGAAGCACTGAATATGTCTTTCTCTCTTGATTAACATAGTAAAGGATGCCTTTCAGTATATGTTATTACGTGAGGCAGTTATTAGTTATTATTATATTACTACCCTGAGAAAAGAGTCAGAAAGTGAGATTTCTCACACACTAATGTCATGGATGGACATTATAAATCCTTCAGCTAGAAACCTGAGCCAAAACCACATTCTGGGGTTCCCAGAATGAGACAAATGGAAGAAAAGTAAAGTAATTCTTCCTTGGGCTTGAACCAGTTCAACCCTGAACACATTCAACCCTCAGAAAGAGTGGAGCAAACTCAGAACTCTGTGGCCTCAGCTGCTTTACCGCTCCTCTGAGGAATACTTTTTATGGTTCAGACAGAGGAACATGTAATTTATAGATCTCCCCAGGTCTTTCAAACATCAATGCCATATTTTCAACCATTTCATATCTCTCTCAAGTCTGAAAGAATTTTTTCTTAAAGGAATGAGAAGGTTGCCCCTCCTTCCTTCAAGCTGAGTCATTGTCCTCACACTTGATTTAATGCCTCAGAGTATATAAGGTACAAAGCCAGAGAGCCTGTGGTTCTCAGTATTACTCTGTTCTCGTGTTTGAATATAAAATGAAATTTGATTTCTGTATACTGATCAAAATACAACTTGCTTAATTAGCCCTTAAGCTGAAGAGAACTAATTAATATGTGTCTAATTGTTCAGATAAGGGCGTTTCTAGTAATTTTAGAATTGTGTAAATTTTGCTGTTTCCTTTAAAAAAAAAAAAAGGAATGCTGACTAGAACTAAGAAGATGCTATTGCTGATCCATGGGCAAGGTCACAGAGAAGTACATTGTCAAAAACCAGAATCATGCCTAAAGCATCAATACTTTAAAGAAAATGTGCTATTTGAGCCTCCCTGGTGGCACAAAGGGTTATGTCTCAGCACTATGATGCTGTCTGCAGCCACTACAGCAGGAACTTAATTCCCAGCGGGGAGCTGACCCACAGGGTGCAGCAGACCTCTCCCATCTCACCCGCTCCCCGGTTCAGCAGTGTACTTCAGTAGATCTGCCTGTTCTGCCTCCACCTCTGTCTTTGGAGAATCCTCTCAGCCCCCACACCTCTAGCCTGAACCCCAGTTCTTATATTCATAAATAAATATTTGACATTAATATTTAAAAGTAAAGAAAATGTGATATTTATAT
Organism: Condylura cristata; assembly: GCF_000260355.1. Lineage (NCBI taxonomy): Eukaryota > Metazoa > Chordata > Mammalia > Eulipotyphla > Talpidae > Condylura > Condylura cristata. The sequence goes on from NW_004567102.1 coordinate 20,296,541, forward strand.
ATAATTTTGCTCCAATAGTTGAATTTTATGTTAAGGAATGCAGACAGTGGAGTGTGTTAGGTAGAGTAAAACGTTTAGATTTGTACTGAAGCATGCCTTTATTCTTCCCACGCGTACTGGTTTTGACCACTGTGTTGTTAGAAACTTCTACAGCAGTAAGAACAGAATTATGCTAAATGCTTTTTGACCCTGAATATGAACTGGTGTCCCAGATGTTACAAATGCTTTGAATGTCTGGCAGCATACATTTATTTTTAATACCTCACATGACACTAGGCTTTCTTTTCTGACTGTTTCCGTCTCCTTTATTGCTTTTCCCTAAAAAGGTTATTTCTCCCAGTGTTCATTACTGATTATAAACAGAGTCTGATTTTTATATTTGTCAGTGGCTGGTCACGCCTTGCTGAGTAACAATCATTACTTTTAAACAGTTTCCATAATTTAGAAGTAACATGTATAACATTTCTTCATTTAATAAGCACATATATAATATGCAAGGCCCCATGCCTTTGTGGAAATGACTATTATCTTCATTCTCCAGTGTAATTGATACTTAGAAAATTGCTACTTAGGAAGTTAAATGACTTGTCAGGGGTCACACAACTAGAGAATAATGGACTCCAAACTTACACCTGAATTAAACCTAGGAAGACTGGTTGTAGAGATTAATACTTAATACTTTATGTTTGACTTTTCAAAATGTATAAATAATGCAAGAATAAATATATTATTTTACAAAAAGATAAACAGTCAAGTTGACTTTTTTAAAAGATTTATTTATTTGTACATACAGAACTGGGGTGCAGGCCAGAGGCGCAGGGGCGGTGAGAGGCTTCACCAGAGACAGAGTGGGGAACAGAACAGGAAGATCCACGAAGTACACTGCTGAGGGGAGCAGCGGGCGGGTCAGGAGAGGTCTGCCACGCCATGTGGTCACCTCCGGGGCAGGCGGGAATCGAACTCATGCGTAAGTGCTGTGCTTTAACCCGCTGCGCCACCAGGGAGGGCCCAAATTGACTTTTAATTTAGTAAATAGTGAACTCCCACTATGTGGCACCATTTAGTGGCTCTTAGAAGTCTCTGAGTGGTCATCAAGATTTGGAACATGGGTTGGAGAGAATGGCACAAGAATGGAGCAAGATAGAACTGGGAGATTAACTGCTGGCAAACTCTCCCAACTGATCATGCTGTCGCTTCCTTCCCTTTCTATCAACCTTTGTGGTGGCTTACACTGTAGCCAGGGAATGAAGGTTGGGAAGGAGGGTGGTATGAATTTTTAGTCTGTCAGAAAGTTTCTTGTTGCTTAAAGTTTGTTAAAGTATGCCTGTGTCCCTGGTGTCAGAAAACAAGATAGTATCTTGGTTGTTATTGTATAACAACTATAAATTAAAGGAACAATTCTTATGTACATTGTTATTTGAACCATATGATACCCTTTGAGGTAGGAAGAGGATACCTATTATGTCTTGTAGAATGAGGGAACTGTGACTCAGAGGACTTTAGTGGCTTGCTTAAGGCCACCTTACTAAAGGTTTACTCCTAACACTAAACACTAATCCCACTTTTACACTACTGAGACCATCTCAGCAGTAAATGCAATTTAGTATTTTGGTAGTGGTTAGGAAAAGCCTTCAAAAATCTTACCTTGCATAGAATCTAAGTGATTATTATAATATTCCTTTGTTATAGGAATGTTAAATAGGAAATGGGACAGTAATGATAAGAACCTCTTTAGAAATGACTCTTTTCAAGTAAATTCTTAATGGGACTGTTTGCCATTTCATTTTATGAAATCACAAATTTTTGTTGTTTATAAGCCTTCATAATGGTAATTATGTAATAAATACTGTAAAGGTTGTTTTTCAGCATCAATTCTAGCTAGGCACATTACACATTTTAAAAATATTTATTTTATTTATTTATGCATATAAGAACTCTGGTGCAGGCCAGATGTGCAGGGGTGAGAGGATTTGCCAGAGACAGAAAAGCAGGACAGGGGGGTTGACTGAACCGCACTGCTGAGGGGAGCAGTGGGTGAGAGAGGAGTGGTCTGCTGCGCCATGTGGGTCAGCTCCCTTGCAGGGGACTGAACTTGTGCTGCAGTGGCTGTTGGTTGCTTCACAGTACTGAGATTTATCCCCTTGTGCCACCAGGGAGACTCCCATTACACATCTTAAGCTCACTTATAAATTTTAATTCAATGTTTTCAGTCACTATAAATCTGTACCTGTTTTACTTCATTCCTTTACAAAACTATCTCATTATTTCTGTGTCCTTGGTGAGGAAATTGAGGTGAAGAGTTTAAGTAAACACCCAAGGTCACACAAATAGTGGCAGTACTGGCTCAAACAGTTGGACTGAAGAGCCATGGCACTGTGTACTGTATTAGCTGACCAACCAGTTGTAGCCAGAGTCTGGTGAAATCACTGTTGTGTCTTTCCTTAAGTGTCCCAGCAATTTGTCCTTTTGATACGAGGCACTGGAGACTTATCAAGTGCTGCGGACCTGAGGACTAACTAGCTAAGGATATGTAAGCTTCAGGTTTCCCCCCCTATAAATATTCTAACTAAAACCACTTTTTCTTAAAGCCTGCCTAGTTGTGATTTCACAAGAGTTTTCTGGTGCACCGTCCAGGCCAGTCATTATTGTGAGGATAAGTCCTTTCCCAATTTGGACATGTAGCTGCTTCCAGGATCTGTTAGTAAAAACAGAACTACCCCTCTCTGCCAAGAGAATTATTGTCAGATGATGTGTTAAGAATCTTGAAGGGTACAGTGAGATGGTCCAACACTTATCTAACCAGAGTTCCTGAAGAAAATAATGGAATAGGTGACAGGGCGACTTTGAAGACATCATGGCTAAGAACTTTCTAGAATTAATAGAAAGGTAGTAGACAAAAGATTGTATACATGAACTGATTTTAAGGATACCAATAACTGCTGAATAGCATAAATCTTATTTTAACTAGGGATGTAGATTCAGCTTTTAAAAAGAAACTATTAAAAATATGGTATGATCTAGTCATTAGACAGATTCACAATGCTGAGGGAGGTTATTGGTCACCTCATGGGAGAGAAAGGGGGAGGTTGTGAAAGAAACAAATCTTGCCCAAAAGGATTCGGTTTGACAAACATAGACAAAGGTCAAGGATTAAAAAATTTCAGGGTGAGTGAGTAGCAGATGTTCAATAGTTACAAAAAAAAAAAAACCTGGGAATCCTTATATTCTGAAGAATGCATTTTATCTTTGCTATGGTGTGAAATAATAACATAAAGAAGTATATAAAAAATTCTGTAAAAGATTTTCCACAAGGAAAATGCCAAGGGAATTTGTGGCATTGTAGAAAAATAGAACATAAAAGTTCCATCTAAGTTGCTCTATATTTGGCCTCATTTAATGACAAAATATCTCAATATATGATGGGATGTTAACATTTTTTCTTCTATAATGTCTCCTTCTAATTGATTTTCTTGTTACAAACTTCATAAACAATATTGTAACATTGCTGTAAATGAAACCTTTTTTAAAAGAATTTATAAGTTCATTTTTACATATTTTTGTGCATTTTTCTGTCTCAGTTGCAATCCCCTTGGGTTTCCCATCACCAAATCAATCCATGTGCCATCACCATAGTCCGGTGCATTTCCCTCCCCCCACTGTTTCTGATCCCATTCCCCTCTACACTCATACCTTTTTTTAATAGAAAACATTCAATTCTCTATCATCTCACATATGAATATTGAAAAATTAATGCCTTCTTCCGTTATTTACCAGCCACATGATTAATCTGTATCGTTTAAGTATCTGAATTGTGGTTTGTGTTTTTAGTATAAGTATTTCTTATTAGTACCAAGTCGATCTCTTTCATATGTATTGGGTCCTAGTTTATGTGAGAGTTTGCTAACGTAAAATGTGACTTTATAAAGTGAGTGGTTCTGATGCCAAAGTTATTTTAAGAAATAATTGTTTTTGATTGTGTCTTCCACTCAAATTTGTCACATAAGAGTCTTACAAGCTCTTGCTTTTGACTAGCTCTTTTAAACACAGTATGACATATATTTAGTATCTTGATGAATAAAGAGACTGTGTGACATTAAAGTCTATCAGTGCTATTTTGGGGTACAACAGGTGGGTGATTGATGTGGAAAGGCAAATGTGTGTTGGGTGAGGGCAAGGGATCCTTATATGGACACATGCTAAAGTATTGGTCGCATTGTTCCTTCTGTGCCCAGATTCAGCAAGTAGGGTTACAGCTTCTGTGATCTTGTGTTTCTAAGACAATCTGAATACTGAAGACAGATCTATCACTATTATCTTGTAAAAGCTGGCAACTCAGTTATAGTAACCCAAAACAAGAAAGTGTCCTGAAAGTAGAGCACTGTAAATATACACAATTTTCCCCCTTTTGCTTTCATAATTCCATAGCCTTATTCTTTGTGATGGGTATGTTCATGCCATGTGTCCTAAGTTGGCATGGAAGTGGAAAAGAATGCTTCTATAGTTTAATTTGTACTTTATACCAAACACTTACTGATCACTACTTTTATATTTGGAGTTAAGTTTAAGATTGCTTAGGTAAAGTTTTAGGAGACTTTGTATAAAGAAAGAAAAACAGAAGGCAATTGGATTGGAAAGGAAGAGATTAAAAACAGTCTTCTTGTGGGGAAATTAGAAGCAATCTAAAAGAACCAACAGAACAAAAAGACAAAACATTAAAAAGAACAAGTCTCGGCCCTCCCTGGCGGTGCAGCAGGTTAAAGCACCGCACTGAGAAGCTAAAGCCAGTACCGCATGAGTTTGATTCCCGCCTGCCCCGGAGGTGACCACATGGCGAGGCAGACCTCTCCTGACCTGCCCGCTGCTCCCCTCAGCAGTGTACTTCGTCCATCTGCCTGTTCTGCTCCCCACTCTGT
>NW_004567102.1:20301988-20320247 GCF_000260355.1 Condylura cristata
AAAAAAAATTTGGTGAAAATAAGAGTTGGTTTTTCAAGAAGATAAACAAAATAGACAAGCCTCTAGCTAGACTAACAAAAGAGAAAAAACATTACTGAAGTATCACAAATGAGATGAAAAGTCACCACAGATAGCACAAAAATACCAAGGATCATAAGAGGTTACTGTGAACAACTACGTGTATGGGGGAGGAGGGTAAGAGGTTTCACCAGAGACTTCGTGGGCAGCAGAACAGGCAGATTCACCAAAATACACTGCTAAGGGAATAGCGGGAGAGACAGGAGAGGTCTGCTGTGCCATGTGGATCACCTCCCTGGCTGGGGGTCAAACTCAAGCTACAGTGGCTGGCAATAGCTTGATAGTGCTGAGACTTTAACCCCTGCACCACAAGAAAGCCTCCCTACCCAAATTCTTTAAGTAATTAATGAGAGGTATAAGTTTTCTTGATCCTGCTGGGTTATAATTGTCTGCTTCAAGATAATGCACGTGTGAAATGTTATTTGTGATGATGAAAAACTGAGACAAGCTGAGGCAATCACTCGGAGAATGGAAGTAAAATCAGGTGGTAAGTACAATATGTGTGAAGCTATGAATTAGAAGTATATGTACCAACCTGGATGGTAAAATAATGATGAGTGAAAAGAAACTGAGATTGAAGATAAGAGAAATACCCAAGTATAGTTTTTTTAAAATACAGTAAACTAAATAAAATGCTTTATGATCCTAAGAAGAAAATGAGGGCAGGATAAGTGAGTTAAAAAGAAAACAAAATGCAAGAACAAAAAATAGAAATAACTTGTTTTTATTGGGACAACCTGGATTTACATCTCTACATGTTTTAAAAATACAGGCTCACCATTTGTTCATATGTATGTCATCACACCACACTTAACACCAACATACCAGTAACTTTCTACACAGTCCTTAGGGCCCCCTCCATCTTTTGATTCTACTCATGCACTTTCCCATCTCTGATAACCTTAGTTGGGTAGTCAGAAGCCAAGGGTTTGCTTTGTCTGTTACTTTGTTTCTCTATATTCCACATAATGAGTGAAATCATCTGTATTTTCTCCTCATTTCACTTGGTATAATCCCCTCAAGTAGTTCTATGTTGTTACAAATGGCAAGATTTTATCTTTTTTTGATAGCTGAGTATATTTCATTGTGTAGATCGTCCAGTTTCTTTATCCACACATCTGCTGACCGGCACTTAGTATCTTGACTATTGTGTACAGGCTCCAGTGAGCAGAGGGGTGCATATGTTTTTGAATTAGTTTTTCCTTTCTTCAGATAAATACCCAGAGATAAAATGGCTGGATATTATGGTAGATCTATTTTGAATTTTTGAGGACCTACCATTCCACTTTTCATTCACCTGGGCCAATTTACCTTCGATGGAGTGTACAAGCATCCCTTCTTTCCCACCCTGGCTAATACCTGCTGTTTCTGGTCTTTTCGACATGTATGGAAAGTGATATCTCATTGTGGTTTTGATTTTCATTTCCGTAATTACATGATGATGAGTATGTTCTCATGTACTTTTTAGCCATCTTTATGTCTTAAGTGATTTTTTTAAATTCTATTTTGTTCCTAAATAAGGTTTAATTGAGTTGTATTGAACATCAGAGAGATGAGGAAACTAATATTCTATAGAGTAACTATTTTGTTTTCCCAATTTATATAGGGTTGAAGCTTTGAGAGAAGCAGCAACTGCTGTTGAGCAAGAGAAAGAAATCCTCCTGGAAATGATCCACAGTATCCAAAATAGCCAGGACATGAGGCAGATCAGTGACGGTGAGAGGCATTTTAACAGAAGGGGGCTCTTTTATACTCTTTTAGGGGGGTTATAAGTGCTTGACTTGTGGTATGAATACCCAAGGCTTCTGCATTTAATCTGAGCAACAGACATCAGCTGCAGCTGTCAGTTTATTACAAAAGTCACTTTACCCAGAGAGCTCTTCCAGCTACTCCCTACTCCAAGATCATGGAGGAAGTGATTTTTAAAAAAAGCCTTGCAAGCTCAAGAACAGCTGACATCAAACAGGAAGGCCATGAGTTTGATCTCATGTCTGTACTCCTAATTACAGTCCTCTAGAAGTTACTGGATTATAGGAGATATAAAAGTAGAGGAAAAACACGAGAGATTGGATGCAGAGAAGACAAGATGACTTGAACAGTGAGAATAGAGCAAATTATAAAACTTCTAAACCCCATTAATGTAAAAATGTGCTATCATTTTCACAGGAAAAGCATAACTATCTTGGAGGAAAAGGTCACTTCTGATTTTCTGCACTGGTACTGAGCTTTCTAATTTGGCTCTTTGGTGCTTTATAGAGCAAGCCAGTGTGCCAGGTAGCTAAGTGTGCAGGCAAACTCCAGACCAAAACTCTTATCTGTCCATAACAAGATAATGATTTAGTCATTTTCTTCACCATCTTGGCCAGAGATCAGTGAATTGGGAAGAAAGATACGTAACAGTATAAACAGAAGATTGCTGACTTTTAAATAAAAACAATGAAATACTAACAGTCCTCCTTTCCTTCATTGCTTACAGAGTGCAGCTTGAAACAGCAGTCAGTATTCATCGATGCGTCTCTGCCAATATTGGGGCGCTATTATTCTAATAAAAATGCAGAACATGGCACTCCAAAATATACTTCTTTGGCATAAGGATTATTCTGGGCTGATTATTTTTCAAACATTGCAGACATGGGAGAAGCTCTGAAAACACAGCTCAGATTAATACATTAATAACTGAGTCTACATTTGCAGTTCCCTCTAGAATCACAAGGACTCTTCAGTGGAGAAGGCATGGACTTAAAATTTGCACGACAATCTTTATATCCTTGTTTACTAAGCTTTCTTAGTAACTCTCCATAACCGGCCTCCCCTCTCCTAACACTTTTCATTTGTTTTTGACTGAAGATGACATTTAAAGTGGCTTGTGCCATCTCAGAGAGTTACTGTTTCTTTGGGTATCTCCCATGTTAATAAACTTTTTTTTTTCTTTTGTTAATCTGTCTTCTATTATAGGAGGTCTCAGTCAACAACTCGGTATTAAAGAGAAACTAACTTTCCTCCTCTTCATGTACACCCTTATCAAAAGGTCCAAGATACCTGATCTTTGCAGCTCAGTGATCAGCAGTCAAGCCTAATGATGCTCTTTGTTCATTCTGTGCTGTAATTTGATCTCTATTCATGTTCAAATGCATACCAAACTTTTGCAAACATGCCAACTTGAAAAGGCTTATGGTATCCCATATATAAAGCCTTCTCTCTGTAATGATACTCATCAGTTAATCTAATGTGTTAACAGTATTAACTTTTACCTTTAAAAAATTCGTATCAGAGTTGCTTATGGAAAAGACATAGCCACAAATGAATGCCGTGTGCTCGACATGGATAAAGTTGATGTCTCATATTAACTGATATTTCAAACTTTATGTTTAGGAGAAAGAGAAGAATTAAATCTGACAGCAAACCGACTGATGGGACGAACCCTCACTGTTGAAGTTTCAGTAGAAACAATTAGAAACCCCCAACAGCAAGAATCCCTAAAGCATGCCACCAGGATAATTGATGAGGTGGTCAGTAAGTTTCTGGATGATTTGGAAAATGCTAAGAGTCATTTAATGTCTCTGTATAGTGCATGTTCTTCTGAGGTGCCACCTGGGCCAGTTGATCAGAAGTTTCAATCCATAGTCATTGGCTGTGCTCTTGAAGATCAGAAGAAAATTAAGAGAAGATTAGAGACTCTGCTTAGAAATATTGAAAACTCTGACAAGGCCATTAAGCTGTTAGAGCATTCTAAAGGAGCTGGTTCCAAAACTCTACAACAAAATGCTGAAAGCAGACTTAATTAATGTTCAAAATTAAGAACATTTACAAATGACATAAAAATGATTAAACATTTTAAATAATAACTAGGTCTTTGTTAGGGACAATCACTCATTTGATACTGAAAGTTGATTCAGATATGGAAAATACTTGAGATCAATTTTGTGACTAATACAGTTCAAATTAGAAATATTTTAATTACCTTTCTAGAAGTTTTTAGATTGAATTCTTGTCTTGTACTAGGATCTAGCACCTAATATATCTATTTTTTTACTATTCTGTGGGTACGTAGTATATGGGGGCGGGTAAGTGTTCACCTAGGGGTAGAAGCATCACTGTTCCATCCTGGACTTTGTCTGGCATGGAGACGCATGGGCATGGGGCATTTAGTGAACTAGAAATTCTTTACCTTAAGCAGCACATATACACATACACATCTACTGTTAGTTAACCAGGTAGTGTGCTTAGTGTTAAAAAAGAATCACAAAATAAGAAATCTTTCTTTGTTTCTCTTTCATTCAGCATTTTTTAGGCACCAATTTCAAATTATTTTGAAATCTGAGACTTACACATCTTGTCATATGAAATGTATTTCTTGATATACATGAAAACGTGACATAAAATGTGAGAAAATCCTGTCTAGTTTTATGTCCATTTCATGTCCAAGTACATCATATCTTTAAAATTTTAATCAGAAAGAATGTTGTAACTTGCCTTTTAAAAACTGCTGCTATAAGATCTGCTTAATAGTTAACCTCAACTCAATTCTATTGTGTCATAGATTACTTATCCACTTCCTTTCCTGGATATTCAGGTTGTCTCCATTTTGTTGTTATTGCAACATATTTATGTACAAAGATTTTTTTCCTTCATTCTTTTGTTTTTTATTTGCTTTGTATAAATTCCCAGCAGTGGAATTCATGAGGTTAAAGGGTATCTACATTTTCACGGCCTGACAATTTTTCACAATTTTTTCTGTAAGTTACATTGATTTATACTTCTTCCTTAATTAAAATGTAGCTATTTCACTAAAAGCTTTCCAGCATTTTCATCTAACATTAGCTATGAAACATAGTTTTCTTTTTGTTTACTCACAAGGTTGACCATAATACTGATTATACATTGTGATAAATGAAGTAACATAGAATACTTTTGTTTTTCAAAGTCACACTCCAGATTGGTTTTATGTATTTATATCTTTCAGTGCAAACAATACAGAGTTTCATTTTCTGTAAAAAAAAAAACTGCCAAATTAGTGTTGCTTCATAAAAAGCAATTACAATCTTAGCACATTCAAGTTAGCTTTGATTACCAGCCCTAAGTCTGCCTCATTTAAATCTTTCCATTTCATAAGAAACACAAATTCTCATTGGTAGTAGCTATGGCAAAGCCTCTGGATTTGTCAGCAGACTCTAGTTTGCTATCAGGTTCAATGTCAGATAAAGATTCCCTTTTGTGCTTTTTTATCAGCTTTTTGAAAATTAAGAAACTGACAATCAAGTTTTCCTCAATTGCTCAAGTAAAGTGTTGGCATATGTAAATCCTTTTCACACTGGAAAATACTCCCTTGTCAGTACAGGATGATTTCTGCCACATAATATCCGGCTTTACCTCCCCAAACTCTGTATTCTTTGTTTCCCATTTTTTACACTGGCATTTTATTGGAGCCCCATCCTTGTCACAGATTTGAAGAGCTATGACTTGGCATCTCTAAGCTGCTTTAGCCCCTGGTCTGCAGACCTCTATCTCCAGCTTGAGTCACATTCAAGGAGGCAGGGATGTTCACCATATTGGTAAAGTATGTTTTTATTTATTAGAGTGGAATCTATTCTTATAAAATTCCCCAAAGTCCATTTTTATTTTTATATGTAAAAATTATCTTTTATAGAAATAACAGGTTTGACTGTAAATTCATTTAAAATATCTTGCTTAGATTGGTATATTCCCTGTCAGTCCTATCCTAACTCCATACTATTCCTAGGATGTGACATAGAATTTTAGGCAGCCCTTCTCCATTCCTCATGATGCTGCTTCTCAGCAGTGTTCCTATCCCCACCTGACTCTTAGGAAGGGATGGTATAGTCAGCAGGACCTGCAGAATTGATGAAAGATTGCTCACAATTCATCAACTGAATAGGGGCAATGCTGTCTAGTTAAAAAGACAAATGCAGAATTGACTCTCCTCGTATTTTAGTTTTGGAATCCCTGGCATTAAAAGAAATAATAAAAAATAAAACCCTCAAGCTTTAAGCTGTATGGCAAAGGGTGTTCTACTAGTAATGAATATACGAATATACACTGGTGTCTTCCAGCTGTGCGCTCCTCCCAGTACTAATGTTGCAACCTCTAGAGGGCACCATTCACCCTGTCTTCTATATGAATGTCATTAGCCAAGTGTGCTCTCAAGCAGAGAGAGGGACTAAGTACAGGCCAGTCCTTTTTATCGATGGAGTTCAGTCTATCACCCTAACTCAAAATGTTTAGAATGCCTCCTAAAGAGATGATCACTAACTGGATAACTTTGTTTTGACATTTTAAAATAGAAAGCATGCAAGAATTTAACCACTGAAGGTAATAGTAAGGATCTTGTTGCGTTACATGCAACTAACATTCATGCACTTAGTCCTTTTTAAATGATCTGTTGTGGGAAATGCTGACCCATTTGGAGTTCATAAATTCAATAATGCTATTTTTAAGTACTCGATGACAAAACTGAAAGAATTCAGAATCATGGGAAAGGCAGGAAAAAAAGCAGCTAGCTTGAACTTAACAGTCTCTATTTTTATGTATCTACTCATACAACAGCAAGTAAAATGAAATTTAATTCTGCTTAGGGACACATTCTTCAAGTTCTCAAAAAAGGAGTAAATAACTTTGGATCACAAAAATCTTTATTTACCGCCCACCTCAGCAAACACGCTTACTTTGTGTATGTGTACCTATCTATAGTAGATAGAGGTGACCAGTATAGGGTAAATTAGATACTGTTTGTGCAAGAATTTGATGAAGCATGTCAGAAACAATTAAAAAATCTGGCATTGGAAAACGAATCTACCGTTTAAATCCATGGTTACTGTAAATACACTTTCACATGCCATCATGGGCCCTTAGGTTTGAAAATGAACAAGCCCTGGGACAAAACACAGATCACACACAGGTACATACTTCTGGCTTGAATCTTTGCTGAAGACCTAACAGGAGCATGCAATCCCGTCTCTTAGCCAGCAGGGGGACTCCCTTAACCCCCAGCTGTGAAAATCAAGCGATGATGCTTTTTTGAGGATGAAACAGAACATGTAAGGCAAACACACACTGTACTGTCTGAGACTCCTTCCAGCCACCAGCACCCCAGCACCGTGCCCCAGTCTAACTGGCAAGAGAGCAAAGCCACCTGTATGGGCTTAAAGTGAGAGTGGTTTGATCCTGTTCTGTGAAGTTGTGCAGGAATCTGGTGCCTATGGGAAAACTTTACTGTTACTACAGATCAGGGAGCCAGCTAAAGATTTAAATGGTGAGTACCTAGCCTTTGTGCCTCCATAGTGTTTTTTAAAAGCCAGGAAAATGATTACACTTTATCACTGGTCCTCTGCACAAAATGGCATTGAAATTTCTTTAAGTCAGGATAACTCAGGAAATAAAAAAATCTAAACCTATAGACAAAACCCAGAAGTCCCTGTTAGTGATTATATTTTTCAAATCAACCCTTTACTGTTTATTTCTTCTTCTGTATGTATGTGCTACTCCATATATAAAATATATAAAATATATAAAATGAGCTCAAACTTAAAGGTTGTTGTTGGAGCAGTTCTCATAGATTAAAATCAGTTTCCTAGGCTTGAAGACCTGTTTTAGTCAATGTTAGCATGGTGGCTGACATAAGAAAAAAAAAAAAACCTGTTGAACTATGTAATTATTTTGTACCACAGGACAAAGTATGTGTATTCTTTTAGGAGTGGGAACCTAAAACCTCAGAACAAGATAAAACAACTATTCTTTTAAACACACTGATAGGGGGCTCTCTGGTGGCACAGGGTGAGGGCTATCATGAGCCACTGAGGCATGAGTTTGATCCCTGGCCAAGAAGCTGACCCACATGGTGCAGCAGACCTCTCCTGTCTTACCCGCTGGTCTCCTCATCAGTGTATTTCAGTAGATCCACCTGTTCTCCCCACTCTGTCTCTGGTGAATCTTCTCACTTCCCATACCTCTGGTCTACACCCCAGCTCTTGTATGCATAAATAAATCTTTTTTTAAAAAACCCACCAGACTGGTAATGACAGAATTATAAAAGATGCTTAATTTTTTTTTAAGATTTATTTATTTATTTATACAGAGCTGGGGTACAGGCCAGCAATGCGAAGGGTGAGAGGATTCACCAGAGACAGAGCGGGGAGCAGAACAGGCAGATCAATGCAGTACACTGCTGAGGGGAGCAGCGGGCGGGTCAGGAGAGGTCTGCCACGCCATGTGGACACCCCCAAGGCAAGGCAGAATCGAACTCATGCGGAAGTGGCCTTAGCTTCTTAGTGCAGCGCTTTAACCCACTGCGCCACCAAGGAGGGCCCTAAGATACTTAATTTTTAAGGCAAAATTACTTAACCCCATACTGTTAAGTTTCATTAAATATTCACTATCAGTAAAATAAGGATGCTAAATATTGTAAAGTATCTAAAATATGAAATAGTTTTAATTTTTAGAGAAGTCACATTGTACCTTTTTTTTTTTTTTTAATTTTATTTGTACATACAGAACTGGGGTATAGGCCAGAGGCTCAGGAGTGGTGAGAGGCTTCACCAGAGACAGAGTGGGGAGCAGAACAGGCAGATTGACGAAGTACACTGCTGAGGGGAGCAGCGGGCAGGTCAGGAGAGGTCTGCCTCGCCATGTGGTCACCTCCGGGGCAGGGATCGAACTCTTGCGGAAGTGGCTTAAGCTTCTCGGTGCAATGCTTTAACCCGCTGGCCACCAGGGAGGGCCACACATTGTACCTTTTACTTTTTGGTTCCATACTTATATTATCACACAAACTTTAACTTTGAAATGCATTTATTTTTTGATTATTGAAATTCATCTTTCATGAATTTTTTTATTGAGTAGTACAAATTAAGCTTGAGGGCATAACCACAACTCATTGGCAATACATACAAATGGTTTCCTGTTCAAATTTATGAAAGTAGTATTTAATAGTAACAAAATATAGAAGGGGTTCTGGTTTCCTTTTAGTCCAAAGATTTTATTTTTAAATCCAATCAATTAAACACTTATAAACATCCCTCACCAGATATTTCAAGAGAGGGAAGAAAAGTAGCACTACCTACTAAATGTTATTATAGCCATATCAGCTGGTGACCCACAAGTTAGACGAGTGAGTATTTCAGTGCCACTGTAGAGTTGAACATTTTTGTTAGCAAGTAAACTCATTAATTATATAGGTTTTAAGTGTTTCAGGGTAAAAATCCAAAGAGTGACAGTAGTATGTACGGTATTTATAAGTAATAGTTAAAACGAGTAAGTCATTAGATAACTGCAGTATGGGAAATTTTTTCATCCGTCAGTTCATTTTGTTATCGGAAAAAGATATCCCAATGATACAGTAATGGGAGCATTTCATGAGGTTATCAGTGACTCTTCCAAAGGTTTTTTAAAAGGACACTAACAAACTAGCAATATTTTATGCTAAATTAATTCATTTTAAGCTGTGAGGCCACTTTAGTGAGGCCACTCCCTCATTCTAAGCTCTTCCAAAAATATCCCAGACCCTAAAAAATTATAGGTCTGATGGAGAACATTAATGAGTGTTCTTTCTAAGCAATGTATAGCCAACTTCTAAAACAACCATGGGATTTCATTCCACATTGAGGAAAGGTGTTTATTCTCTTTTTGGTAGTGTTAGTTTTACTTTGGGGGAAAAAAAAACTACATGTGTGCTATGAAATATCAGGTTGGGTAGATAAAAAGGAAACTATTTAGGCCTAATTTTATTTAACGATATTGCCCTATATGAGCTATTCTATAAACCATTCAACTGGATAGGCAAGACTGAAAGAAGAAAGGAAACCTGAGGAACTCTGAAATATGGCAATTATTCCACAACTGTGTGTTGTATGCTAAAAATCAGATATTGTGTAAAAATTGTACATCAGAGCACATGTAAACAATACTCAGATCTTACACAAGTTTATCTTAGCATACAAGGTTCATCAATAGTAATGTTTTTTAAGGGAACCAAGGCTTAAAGGAGAAAAATTTAATGTCAATTTTGAAGGTTTGAAATTAGCTGAGGGTATTTAACATAAAACGTGAATGATTTTCAGGCTTAATTATTTTAAATTACTAATTATAATTACATTTAAAATACAGAAATACAAATTAAAATTCAAATGTGTAACAAAATCACTCTTCAGGTCTTACAAAGAAATTAGGACATAATTAAGTACATAAAGTTATATTACAAATATCAGGGAAGTTGCAAACATCATTCAGAGGTTACATTTTTTTTTATCTAGAAAAGTAACAAACTCACTCATACCATTTAATTAATATGAAATAGAACTGCAACATATTACATACTGTGATTTTCTCCCACCACTAAAGTCCTTAAGACAATTTGCCACAAAACATATTTTGCGCAAAAATTAAAGAGACTATATTTCAAAAAATAAAAAAAAGATGATTCACTAGCAAATACTCATTTGTTAGGAGCTGAGCTTTTCCCCCAACACATATCCCACTGCCAGCAATGGGAGTGGCGACAGAAAAATAGACATTTTATATGACTTTGAAATAGCTGATTCCAGATTATGCAGTATTATGAAAAGCAAATGTCACTCTTGACCACATAACAAGAACACACCCTGGAAATTCTATTGTGTTCTCATTGTTAGTATGGACAGGGAGGTAAGGGTGGCGCAGATGGAAGTCTTAAAAAATATATAAAAGAAACACAAAACATGCATTTAGTACAGATAATGAAAAATGACTATGACACATTTTCCAAGAAGAGTTATTTTAACATTATTTTGAAAATCTGTAAAAACTAGGTATATTGAAAAGGGTTAAAAATAAAGTCACTGATGGATGATGACCAGTTTTAACAGTTCATACAGTATCTTAGCTGGAAAGCTACTGACCCAAATCACATTTATGCTCTGTCACATGACTGACTACTTACTAAAGTCTTTTAATAAATTCTTTTTGTATTTGGTGCTGACAGAGCTCTCGAGAAGGTGCTCTATAAACTGAAGGTCATAGAAATTTTTAAGTGATAATCTTAAAATACCATATAAAATATGTAAACAAAAGATGCTTTAGTGTTAGAGGGTATTATAAAATCCATAATGTGGACTAAGGCAAAAACCATCTCTTGTGCATTTTAAAAGATTGTTAGCATAATCCTAGAAAGTTCGAAATTGCATTTTCAGTCAGCAGCAAAAGGTACTGGATGCACCACTGCACTTCCTAGCACGAAGGGTAACTGCAGATGTGCTGTGTATCTTCACAGGGACTTCGGGATATACATATGAAAAATGACTTTGTAACAAATCTCATCTGGGAGATGCACTAGCATTAAAACATTCATACTCCTCTTTTATCTACCCTGTCACAGAGGAAAACTACCTTAAAGGATAGTATAAACAATACAAATTCTGATAGTAAAGCACTGTAAAAATTAGGCATGGTATTTTTGGCACAAAGCACTTTTTTAAATCCAAGCTCATTTTGCAAAATATATGTCTAGAATTTTTTATTTGAAAATAAAAACTTTTACCATACACACATGTGTAAAGGGTTTTATGAATGAACAAATTAGATTCTGTTTCCTTAAATACTGCACACGCACTCACTTTTCTTCAGTACCGGATACCTGCATGCATACCTCCTCCTCATTCTGCATTACACAGATATTGCACAAGTAACATCGCCAAACACACAAGTGCAGTCTGGCAAGATTTAGGGTTTATCTTTCTATATTTTTTGTAAGTATTCAGTTTCAATACTATCTTCCAAAAAAGTTCTCTGACCAATTTCAGAAAAATAATGCTTGCTGTCTTTCCTTGATCTATAGTATTAAAATTTGTACCTACATATTTAGGCATTTCATTTGTTTTCCAGCATTTAAAATTCAGCTAGACCTGTTTTTGACATTTCTTACAGCATTCCTTCAAAAACAGGAGAAGCTTCGTCTAATGTAAAAAAAATTTTTAAATGAGTCCAACAGGGCAGTAATTTTCCACCAAAGATCTCACTCCATTCTGAAAAACACTGTAGAACATTTAGTCTGTCAACTTTCAGAAAGCCATCAGGTGCAAAGTCTTCAAAAAAAACTTAAGACATACCAGGGCAGCCGGATTGGATTCCTTATTGAATTGCACAATATAATTTTTTTTCTCCCTAAAACACTTTAGGGTATGCTACAACCGCTAAATGGATTTCTGTTTTTCTTGGTCCTCTGTTTGTTGGGTCTAAGATTGATGACATCTCCACCATTAAGTGTACTTGAATTCTGACCCAAGTGACTTCCACCAGACGTATTAAAGACACCTGTATAAATTGAGGAAAAACACAGAGGTTACCTCACGGTACCTGTGCAGCTTGTGCATTTAGCTACTTAGTAAACCAGTAATATTTGCACATATTTACAACTTTAAGCTTTTGTTTTCATTTCACTTATTTTTAATAGCCAGTAGACACAATTCAAATTTCAAGGCACAAAAGGGGACACAGTTAACTAGCATGTCATCCATTTATTTCCCCATGTATTCAGCTGTTATGCATATGTAGGCAGAAATGCATTTATAGACTTTTTCTCCTTTTTTTATCCAGATGGTGACATATTCTATACTTGTTCTGCATCATTTCACTATTTCTGAAATATAGTCAGTAAATTCTATAATTTAAAAACTTAATTCATTAATCTTTTATCATCTAATTTCCTTATAGTGCCTGGTTTGTGGTTAACAACAGTAATTTGTGAGATTTTATGCTCCTAAACACACTCCATTTGTAGAAGTTGTTAGTAATGGAAGACTTTATAATCTTGGCTTTAAATAACAACAAAATTATATGTATAAACAAAGTGGACATATAATCGAAGTGACGAGTAGACAAAAGGGATGAGTTACAGAAAAACTTCACTATTATAGTTTACATTTTGCACTGTACTCTTCATAAAATGTAATCTCCAATACATTTAGCCTCCATGATATACAAAATTCCAGGCCGGAGGCACTATCAACAATACAAAGATGACTTAGACCAATTTCAGTTCATAGGAAGTTTACAATCTAATAAACAGGTGAGGTAATATACAAGTAAGTAATGCTATAAGTCACTATAGATCAAGTATTATGAGACACAAGATCCCACAGATGATTCAAAGGTAGACTGATAACATCCAATTCATAAAGGGCACGCTACACGAAGAAGGTGGAACTAGACACCTGGCGATCTCGTGCTCTTAACTGCTGTTTACTTAGAAGGAAAACATGGAGGCCATAGCTAGCTTCCGCCAGAAATATAACTGAGAACAGCCCTAACTTGAGGAATGAACAGTTCTTTGACAGAGATGGGGAAGGAGAAGAGCCAAAATGAGCAAAGGTGAAGAAGAGTGGGCATGCTCAAGAAAGATCAAGACTCCTGACAGAACCAGCAGGTGGGGCCCATAATAGTGGAGCATAAACTGCTTAAGAAGGATGTACAAAGCTGTTTTTAAATACATAGCCTGCATTTGATTTGTTTCATAATGAGAATCTATCACAGGGCTTTAATCAGTGAACTAAAGGAGATAAGAGGGAAACCACAAAGTCAGGCAGCAGCTTATTCTAAATTGTTTCACAAAGCATTTGAGATGTCTGACAGTAGGAACATATACAATAAAAATAAGTCAGAACCAAGAAAAATGTAAAATAAAGGAAGTGAAGAAAATGATGTGTTTTTGTGTATGTAGTGAGAGGGATGGAACACAGATACAGCATCCTTAAGAGACTAGATATAGGCTTTAAAAATAGAAAATTTGATTCTCATCCTCCTGGAAGTCAAAGCAAAGAGATACAATCAATTACTGCTAAAGAGACAACATACGTGTACATTAAAGGATGTTTAACTTTTCTAATATTTAGCAATGAAAGAACAACAAAATTGTAACATAATAATGTATTAAGAAAGAGAAAGGTATTAAGATGGTACAAGCATAGAGTCGAGGGACACATTTGTTAAAACCTCTGTAATATAAAAGGCATAGCTAAATAAGAAGTTTCATCTGTGTCTTAATATAACAAATAGATTTAGAAAATTCAATAGTTTTAAAAATTTGTTAACACACTTTTTAATTAGAGACCTGATTCTTCTTCAACAATAATCACTGAACTAACAAGTAGTCACATTTCTTAAAAAAAGGAACATTTTTATTTTTAAAAGTAAGCATGATTATAATGAGTAAAAATAAACAATACCAAGTAAACATGGGGCTAAAGTTTCCTGGGTACTTACCAATTTTGTTACTATTTGAATGCATTAGTTCTGGATCCTCAGCTATCTGCTGTTTGAGTTTTTGAAGGTATTTTTCAGCCAAATATTTAAAAACTAGAATTACAAAAAAGCAACCTTACCAGGTCAGTATAATTTATGCATGTAAAATCTGTTATTTCACATCACTTACTACAATACACATTTATTAAAAATATATCAAATTAAATTAGAATCAGAAATACACAATCTAGTTTAAAAACTTCAACTTTTAAAAAGTATGTGTCCATTACCTGAGAATCACAAAGGTAATATTAATAAGTACATAATGGTATTTTATTAGTAAAGAGATAATACTTATTAGTATTTACTTATTACTTATTAGTAATACTCATTTACTTATTAGTAAATGAGATAATACTTGTGAGATAATACTTGTAGCCATTGGATTTTTAGTTTTATGCACTGATTAATATTCAGCAACAACATATTCAATCTTGAAGTCTCCTTTAAGGGAGGAAAAAAAAAACCAAACCTATCCAGAAGACACTTGAGCAACATTCAAATTGCAATGTATATAATAAGTACAATTCTGAAATTATAAACTTCCTTAATCTCATTTTCTTAAACTGAAAATTATTATTAACTAAATCATCATAACTACCTAATCTATTACCACAGAACACTAAAATTGTGATTTTTAAAGGTATGCAGGAAAAACACGAAAGCATACACACACATGCACATAGTTTTTAGGATTAGGGAAAAAAAAAACAAACGAACAAACTCCTGTGAGCTTTCCTGTAGAGAATAACAAGTATTCAAAAATAGTGAGTAAGGACTTTAACCTTCAAGCATCATCACTTCAAATTTATGTAATAATGACAATAATAACAGTGACAAAAAGAAAAGTCTGAAAAGTCTGTTCTCATTACAAATACAATTTTTAAAGAGAAAAAAATGTAAACAGAATAAAGCAAACTTCCTATTCCTAAACTTAAAAAATAAAATTTACCTTCATTCACATTTAGATCTTCTTTCACTGATGTTCTGTAGAATCTTAGCTTTAACTTTTTTGCCAGTGCCTCAGCTTCCTCACTAAGCATCAAATAAAAAAGGAATAGGCTTATAAAAGTATTTCTGATAACTTTTTTTTACAATTGTTTTTAATTGTAGTTACATGTGACAGTGTTTACTTATTGTGGTAGTCAGTTAGCAATATAAACATATCATTCATTATATATACATTGAAAACCAAGACAGTGGTCTTTTGGTTACTTCAATTTTAAAATAACAATAAATTAATCAAATAATGCAAACAAAATAAAGATCACTTTTAATTAATTTACTGGATACAATTTGGTAGGGGGGGTCGGGGGAGGTGTAGCAAATCTTCCAGGTCAGTTGAAAACTATATTCTCAGTGTTTAAGTGGAATATTTAGTTTTCACTACTGAGATAATAACTAGCAGCTATTATACTATAACTGTACACAGATACTTTTCTATAAAGTTACTAAATTCTGGTCTCAAGATGACTAAATATTTATACTTTTAATTTTCCATCATGATTTTACAAAAATTTAATCTAATTAGATGCTGCAATCTCATACTACATCATTTACTTTACTCTTAACTAGCTATGAAACTGTCCTGCAGCCAAAGCAAGGGTCAGTATATTAATAACTGTCTATAAGACAGCTCCTAATTTTAGTGTTATCAGAATTCCTGATTGTGGACTCCTGATTTTCATTTTATTAAGATTATAATAGAGATACTCCAGAATGGTTCCCAACTCATCCTGGTCTTCACACCTATGTGTAGTCTCCTCCCATGCTGTAATAAAGATTGGTTTGTGTGATCACATTATACAGAAGTGAGAGTCTATGATTTCTAAGACGAGGTCATAAGAGGCATTCTGCTTTACTTTCTCTTAGATCACTTGCTGGGGGAAGTTAATAGCCATGCTTTTAAAATTCTCATGTAGTTTTAGGTGGGAGAGACCCAAAGGGCAAAACTCTAAGGCTTCTGCCAACAGATGAGTGAGCCATCCTAGATGTAAATCCTTTGCTCCAGTTAGACCTTTATGTGACTTCAGATCTAGATGACATCTTGACTGTAACCTCAGGAAAGAAAAACTTCAAACCAGAACTACCTTGCTAAGGCACTCCCAAATTTCCAAGGCCACTAAAACTCTGAAAAAATAAAATAGCTGTGGGGTTTAAGTCCAAGTTTTGGGTTGATGAGTTACACAGCAACAGACAACTAGTATAAAGGCATATTTCAAACATAATGTAAAATCAAGCAAAGATTTTTAAAGGTAGCAAGAAATATTAATAGTGCAATGAATACTTGTATACAAAAAACAAGTATCTGGAAGTTCAGCTAGTTCACATATTTGACTTAGTTTTGAATATATAAAACAATGTAAGTCTGAACTTATTTATTTAAATTAATCACCATAGGGTAGCTACTTACTCTTGATGTTAAAACATCTAAGGATGTTTCTCTTAACATTCAGTATATGTCAATTTGAACCTAACATTAAAGGTTGGATTTGTGGTGCAAGATCTTAAGATTAGAATTCTAAAAGAGCCTTCAAAATTTCTTTCTTGTTCTCTTCTTACAGTTCAAAAATACAGAATAGCTCTCAGAAATATTAAGTATAGGCAGTCCTTATAAAAACCTTTCCGTAATTTTGTTAGGTCCATGCAAAAATTAAAATAGGTTTTAACTTTTCAGAATTACCACCACCTCTTCAAAAGTAGCCATCTTACTTCTTTATACAAGAATCATCCAAGAGATCAATCTTATTTTGTACAAGTACAGTTGGTATATCTCCAACTTCAGCTACTACTTTCTCTCTCCAACTGGAAATTGCTTCAAAAGATTCCCTGTCTGTGGTAGAAAATACAAGCACACAAGCCTGGGCTCCTGTAGGTCACAAAATAAAAATGTTATTTACATTAATGAAACAATATTATGCAAGCTGAGGGCAACTTTTACTTTTATACAAAACAACTTTTATGTAATTATTAACCTCATCTTTGCAGCACTCAGCTTCTTATTGAACATATAAACTATTTTTTAATTCAAAGAACCAATTTTTATCGATAACAGTTCTCAAACTGACTCATATGAAGGTGCCCTAAAAACTATGTACTTTTTCAGAACATCATGGAATACTGACAAGAAAATTTACATTGTAAGAGGTAGGGGGAATAAAGTAAACATGAAAGACAGGCTTTTGTCAAGTTCTTTTAATATTTGTCATTTGCTTCTAAATTTCTTTCAACATAAATTTAAGAAAAATGTGAGAAAAACAGTATTTTCTCACTTTATTCACTTTTTTAGAAAATCTAAATAATTTAATTTTAGTAGAATGCTAGTGATAACATAATTTGAGAATGAGTATAATAAAATATTTATCATATAACATATATATGTAAAATAGTGAATAAAATTTAACTTAGTTTTTTATCCTGTTTTGCTGTACAATTCTCACACTATTCTTTTAGCTATCAATTGTCAGATTAGGTTGATAATATCGAAGCAACAGCCATCTGGAAAAAGCTTTTTTACAAACAAGCAGCTATCAAATCAGGCAGCATCATGACAAAAGCAGGTGTTACACAAGTAGGGAAAAATCACTGAGAATTCCCTGGACTCTATCCATGTCAGCAATAATTTCTCCTTCCTTTCAGATCCCTCAGGTACAAAAGTTCTTACTAAGACTCCAGATATGCACACCTCCAGATAGACATTCTAAGGTCAAAAAGGTTATTAGTATATCACCAAAGATAATGCCAGTGAAAGCAAAAGAGTTCCAATGAAAGAAAAAAGCAACAGGTTATTATTACTGCAAAAGAGAAGCCTCACCTAGGAAAATCTTCCCTACTCTTATACAGGTTTTAAACCTAATAATAAATGAATTAAATTCATTTATTATTAGGGGGGGGT
>NW_004567102.1:20320867-20362299 GCF_000260355.1 Condylura cristata
AAAAAAAAAAAAGGAAAAGTACAATGTTGTTTGAAAAATCAAGGATCTAAGGATAACAAGTATGCCCACAACCTCTCCAAAATTAATTAGTAGGGCTCCTAAGTAGAGAGACATGGATGGCTAAAGTGCTTGTCTGAAGAGAAAGATATAATTTTGGAATGTTGAAGTAATCAGGGAAGGTAAGAAAATAGAAATATGTGAAGTTGACACCCCCAGCCCTCCCTGCACGTGCCCCTTGGCCTCCCAACCTCCTGCAGAATCCACCTCACACATAAACTGCAGGTGACTCTCTGCATTTCTACCTCAGGGCTGTTCTGATATTTCAGAAGGACCCTAGCTTTAATTCCCTAAGGGGAACTGATGCTCTGGGAAGAAGTTTATGGGATGTGGGATAAATACCTCAACTTCACTTTAGTGGAACCATCCAAAGCATGTCCAAATGGTTACTCAGAGGGACTGATTACACAACTGCTTACAGTAATAATTAGCTCATTAATGTATTCTTTATTAGTATTTTCCCCTTCTATTGCTTGTCTCTCATTTGCACTTCCTGGGACTGCCTAACAAATAAATGACTCCCATTTAGTTGTGCAAGAACTTCTTTGTGTGTTAAAGGAAAGGGCAGACTAAAATTAAATCAGTAAGTGTCTCAAGGTAAAGACAATCACCATAGAAATAAAGACAACTGTGACGACTAAATGGCTAGATTTATCTAATGTAAAGAGGACTTCATTAAAAGTATAGAAAATATAAAAATCTAAAATTAGATGAAAGTGCTGTGATGACCTTCAAAAAGAATCATATACAAATCTCCAGAATAGGATGGTTCACTTAAAATTAAGTCTTCGTATGTTACTGCTATCACTTCCTCTGATTTAACCTAAATATATTGTGAAGATGAGAAAAGATAAATCAACTATTTTATAGTTATAATAATTTTGACAAACACTGGATGGCTACTTGTTTTAATTTCCCCTAACTTAACATTACCATGTATCTATACAAATAAAACACTGTTAAATTGTAATTCACTATGGTTATTTTATGTTTAGGAAACCTGTAATGACCAAACAGCTCTTTACAATATACATTTAAAAAATTTAAAAGACAACCTTAATCACAAAACCTTGACCAAGGTACCAATAAAATAGATGACAAATGCCAGATTCAAAAGCATGTGAAAAATAGACCATTATTTACAGAATCATATAGAAAATGAATATAAATCTGTCATACAAAACTTCATACAAAACTCCCTCAAATACTGGAAGAACTTTTTATTGATAAGATGGAAAAAGGAAAATTTATAAAGAATTTCTTTAGAGAAATTACCGTCTACCCCAAAACCTCTCTCTTTCAAGAAGGTAGGGTGGGATGGGACAGACTACTCTATCATCATCTTCTCCATCTCAACCTGGAAGGAATGCACTCAGTATGACTACTTAAAGAACTTGACATGTATTCCCAGCAACTGGCAGACACTCTGAACTTAAGGTGGCTTGACTCAATCTTGAGAAAGATGAGGTAGCTGGGAGCAAAAGCAAAAAGCAGGACTAAAAGACAAAAAGAGAACTTTATATGGGAAATAACTGTGCTCCCACCAATAGTGAGGTCAAGAACACACACAAGTTTCTTATAGGTAGAAGTGAGTCACATCTAAAAATAGCCAATATCATGTCCAAGGAGACTACTAAGCATGTGATGGGAGGCTGGCATTGGGGCAGATGAAAAAGAAATAACTGATTTCCACAAAGGTGCAAAGCAAATGCTAGAATCAAGTGTACACATGCCCAGTTACCAAGAATGGGAAACTCGGGTTCTTTGAAGAACCATGACAGTTAATCCAGAGGAAGAATCATTTTTAACCCCTGTCCCTACCATCCAGAGGCCCCCTATTCAGGCAGCAATTGCACTGCCACGGTGCTCTGGTCTCCTTAGGCATGATTCAGGAGAAAGATGAACCATCTCTATCAATGTAGAGGGGAAGGTGGCAGTGAAATGACCGATATTCTCCTTTCAGACCATAGGTGGTGGCCTACTGAAAGCCCCAAGGAGGATAAGAGATCTAATGCTATGTTACACCAGTACTTTCGCTTCATACAGGATGAGCTGTTCTAATTACCAAACTGAGCTTATTATGTTTATGACCAGAGATAACTTGGAGGCAGTTGAGAAAAATTACTTCAGAGAGATCGAAAGACATGAACTGAAGGAAATTTGCATTTTGGGTCAAGAAAAGAACTTCCTTTCTCATATTCCCTAATCAAATAAAGGGATGATGGCAGACAACAATTTTTATTTTGGTAACTTCATGAGTTGTGCCTACCAATCTGCCAATTATGATGAATATTCTTAATTCAAAAATGATGCTATATTGATATCCTTTCTTTTTTCTTTAACCTCCAATACTATGCTGATACCATCATTTTCATGAAAGTTAATGTTTCTAACTTCTCTGCAGTAGTCATTTGGACCTATCTTACACTTTTGATATCTAATTGCAGCTACTGTTTTTTATCCATGTATATTACAAAGACCTTTGTTTTCCTACAATTTAATCTTCCTTTAATACCACCTACCCTCAGAATCATACCATGACAAATCAGTGTCAGCTGGGAACTGTAGAAATGCACAATCTCAGAGCCACCCAGAGATCTACTGAATTAGAGCCTGCATTTTAACAACCTCCCCAAGGAATTCGTGTTACCATTAAAGTTTAAGAAACACTGTTCTAGAGAACATAGTATAAAATTCCACAACAGTAAAAGTCAATGAGAAACATAGGCTTTGTCCACTATTACAGCTATTATTTAAAGTAACTGTCCTCCTTTACACACAATAAAATCTAAAGTATACAATATTATTCAGTAAACCAATCTATCACAGGTTCTATGATCATATAATTTCAAAACAAATCTGACTGTATTACATAGTTTAATTCTGTCCTTAAGTCTTATAATTGTAACTTATAAGTAGCTTCTCTTCCATAGCTAACTTCCATTTGTTTGTGAACTTACTTTAAAAAACAAAAAGTTTCTTCTACTTATGTACATAATCTCAGGTAATAGGTCTCAAGTCTAACCTATTTCCATATATTACTAGTCAGAAAAGCATTTGTTTTCTTTAGAACCAAATCACAGTAAGAAACTATAATGAGAATCTATTTTTATGTTGTATGTAACTTTCTGTATGAAGTATGGTTTTACTGCCTAGGGTGAACTTTAAGAGTTTATGAGGAATTATTTAGGATCCCCACAGGCTTCTTAATAAGATCTGTACTGTGTTCTAACTTATTTACAAGAAGGTCATGTTTCAACATGTCTTAGTGTACAATTAAGCCAGCATTCCCAAAACATAAATAATGCCTTTGTATAATGACTTTGGGTATCATAGGCCTTTCAACTGAAATGTTTCTTTTAAAATACATATATTTTGCTTTTATGAATCTTAAGTAATTTTTAGGACATAAATTTTTAAGCCATAACTTCATAAGGCATAGTTTTTCTATCATTAATCTATATACTAACACTAACCACCTTTTCTTAGTCCTATTTTTATTTAATTACATCATTTGAAGCTAGAAGCTAGTCTATTATCTATACTATTACTTGGTAATCTGTTGTAACTGGCATCTAGTTTCCTTTCCTCTCTGAGAATACAGCTTCCTCTATTAAACCAGCAAGTATGGTTTAAGCAGGATAAACCTACCCTCTACTTTTGCCAAGTCAATTAGGATAATCACATTCCTCAGGCTACTTACTGCAATCTGGTCAAGAGCAGTTTAATCAGATAAAAGCTCAAGACTTTTGATGAACCTTTGGGGGAAGTAACCTTTCTCCTTCAGGTTAAGGATAAAACCATGCTTTACAATGCAGATGGAAGAAATCTTGCAACTGTGAGGAAAGTCAGCAGGAGGAGGATCTCCAGACAGGAAGGGAGGCAGGGCAGGGACACAATGGGGTTACAGTCAGAACAAACCACAAGTGGAATCTAAACTACTTCTAGGCTTTTCTACTAAACAAGCCAATAAACCTTTTAGTTTTCAAGTCAGTTTGAAATTGCCTTTATGTTGTCACAACCAAAATTATTCTGATGGACCATCAAAGGAAAGCATAAAAGAGTGCTGTTACTGTGTCATTTCTCAAATTTATGTATAATCATCACTGTGCCTTAATTGAAACTGTGTTGTGGTAAAGATGGCCTCCCTGGTGGCACAGGGTTTATGAAGTCTCAGTACAATGAAGCTAGAACAGCCACCACTGCACAAGTTCAATCTCCAACCTGCCAGGGAGCTGACCCACATGGCTCAGCAGGCTTCTGTCTCCCCTGCTGCTTCTCCAGCAGTGTATTTCAGATCTGCCTGTGCTGCTCCCCACTGTCTCTGGTGAATTCTCTCACCACCCCTCCACCCCCCTCCCCCGCACATCTGGCCTACACCCCAGTTCTTGTATGCATAAATAAATAAAATAAATCTTTTTAAAATGTTTACTCTTAGAAAAAGCTGACACTTAAAATGGTCTCAGTATCTCACCCTCTTTGCCATCTTAATGTAGCTCACCAAAAAGGTAACGTTTTAAGATAGCAGTAAACTACTCACAAACGAAATGTCACATTTTAAGATAACTTTTTAACAATTTTATATTAATATGCCTAAAGTAACTGAAGTTAAAAATGTTAAATATAGGGAACTCAAAGCTGTTTAAAGTCTTTTACTCCAAATGAACAAAGTGAAAACAAATTTAAACATCATTCACAGAAAATAGAGATGCAAATACTTGTAATTATGGAATCACTTTTTAGTATTTGGCAAAGAATGTATTTTTAGAGATAGTTAAGAGAAGCAGAATTATTTGTAGATACCTGAGAAGTACAAAATAGGTTACATAACCAAAATTAAAAAGTAATGCTTGACATACCCATCTCATGGCAAAAAAAAAATATTACGCATACCTGACATGAAAATTTTTTTAGCTACTTGGTCTTATTTCTTCTTATTATTTAAACAATGATTTACCTCACTGAAATGGTTCTGACGTTTTCTATTTAAATATATATAAATTAAATATTTTTTGTTATTTTATCAGTTGGCATTTTTTTAAGTTAGACTTTATTTTGTGATGATTACAGACACTCACATTTTGCCTTTTTAAATTACTGAACATAATGGTAAATACATTCTTCAAAAATAACCACAAAAATTAAATACTGCCATATCAAGCTGTCAAAAGCTTAGAAAAATAACCGAACCTACTTTTGTTCCTCACTAGAGAACAAGTATTTCATGCTGAGAATTTAGGGAGGAACGCTAGGTATATAACAAGAAAATGAAAGTCTCATGTAATTTTACTATCAATACTTTTTGAGGTTTCCACCTAGGTTTTTTTGTTTTATTTTTTTTCTGGTAGGGGAAAGGGGAGCAGGCACTCTGGTAGTAATAATTAATCCCATTTAAAAAAAATAAAAATACCTTTTACTCAAGAAAAACTATATATTTAGGACCTGTTAATAAAAACTGTTTATGCTGATAAAATTCATAACCTGATAAAATATAATCTATAAAGAACTTTGAATAGTAATATAAACCCCACCTCACATCATGAGGTGCTTAAAATCCAAATTAACATCCTAAGAAAAGGATCAAAGCTATTTTGGAAGGAAACCTTTAAGAACACAGTAAATAGAGTAAGAATTAGGTAGTGGTGGCATTACTAAGTGACATAAGAGGTGTGCTCTCTTCATTTCCCCAGGAACCAAAATATTTTCTTAGAGCAGGCAAGTGGAAATCAAATTTTCTTGACCATTTTAAAAAGGCAATAGCTATGTTAGTCTCAATGTTAATCTGTGATTATGTTTTCATTAGACCTCGGTTGCCTTTATTACAATAAATTCTACATTTTCAAAAGTGGAACACACAAGCTATATGTTTAAGAGCATCAATAAATTATAATGCTACATAGTACTAGGTCAGATTTTCCAATTATTTTGCTCTCATTACAACCGCTATTGGCAGTGAGTTGGAGAAACACTGAAAGTACTATTTTTAAAAGAAAAAGAAAAATATTATAGGAAAATGTTGATGGAAACTTTAAGTTCCATTCAAAAAGCTAACCTTTTATTGAGAATGTTAATGCAACATTTTAGAGTCTTAAGTCCTATATTTGTGGTTCCTTCCTTTCACATATACATCAGTTCTTGGAACTCCTACAGCACTGAAAAGGCCACTTCATGTATCATAACAAAATCATACCTTTATGCAAGGTATTGCTTTTTTTTTATATTAGCGTTATGTCTTTAGAATATAGTCATTTCCTTGGGGTAAGAAGTAGAAATTTTACATTTTCTTGGAATGCCTATGGGAGTAACATGATTCTACGGCAGACTCAAATTATCCAGAGCACAAAGTATTATTTATTACTCAACAAGATCTTCAGAATATTAAATTAACTGAACAAAGACACCATTAGACTGAGATGAATGAGGTGGCTGAGGTAAAGATATCAAAATTTAAAACTTTAAATACCTCATGGGTAGGAATCTCAAACTCAAGGAACAATCAGGCCCACACAGCCAACTAGCCTTAAGCTACACCCAAACTGATTTCCATAACTACTTCTACTTTTCCTCTATAAAAATTTCCCCCCAGCTTCTAACACTGTGGGTTGGTGCTGCCTAACAAATCCATTTTTGCTCAAATAAATTCCTAAAATTTTAATATGCTACGGTTTATCTTTAACAAGAACAGTAACTTGGATTTTTAAAACATACTTTGGTATTAATTTAAGCATTCTAAAAAAAGAATCCTTCTGTGGGAAACAACGAAAGCAAAGCTTGTTTAGTCAAAATATACATCCAGATAAGAAAGCCCCACAATTTACCTCGATAGTAAGCCTTTGTTATTGCATCAAATTCCTCTTGACCTGCTGTATCCCATAACATTAGTCTGACATCTTCATCATTAACTCTGAAACAAGAGATGAATTTATTTCACATGTAAAGACACGGTTCTAATAATATAGTTCAGAGTTCATTTTATTTTTCAAATCTGAAGGTTGTTGGGGGCTGGCCTCAACACACAGGGGCTCAGGAGCTTAAAAGGTGCAAACTAGCATAGGCTGGCCATCTGCCTGTGGAGATTCCAGAAAGGGGAGATGGGGAACACGAGTGAGGAAGACAGGGAGTCAGTGTTGGGTGCAAGTCTTCCTGCCCATTTTCTCAGCAGGTCTTTATTTATACTTTGTAGCAAATAGTTAATTACAATAATGCATATGGTAAATTAATTAAGAAATCACCATAAAAATTCTCAAAGAAGAGGGCAACAATGCATCCTCTTCCAGACACTTCATGGTATACAAATTATATACTAAATGTATACTAAATTATACATATTTATGATAACTTTCATTTATATGGATGTTTAACTCTGACTCAAAGGATAAGGGGTCTGGGAAAGGATGAGCTGTTAGCGAAGGATTTTTAGGGGTCTTAGGGAAGAAGTAGATTGTGTTAACGAGTCATTAGTGATTGTCTAAAGAGAAGCTAATGGCTAACTTAAGGTTATAAGAGAATAGTTAGTGATTGTTTAAGAAAGGGGGACATTAAGAGGAAGTTATACAATCATGGATTAAGCGACACCTGTTAGAACAGTTAGGAAACTGCCCAAGAATCCTTATGCCCTGGGATTCTAATCTCTTGAGGTTTGCTTTTGGTCTCAAGACAGGGATGCTTCCTAAAGTTTTGATGCCCTGGGGGGCTTGCTTTTTATCAAGCAGACAAAGGAATTTCCTGCCCTCGGGCACTAGTACCTGCCCAGGCCAGGTAGCCATCTTATGAAGCTAAGGCAATCCAGTTGTAAGCTGATGGTTGCTCAGAATATTTTTGATATTATGATTATACATATATTTAGCAATGGAAATTCTGATATCTCAGAGATTTTCCCTTCTGCCAGAAATTTGTCATCTGACAGAAGTTGCATAGCTATGTCAGAAGGTATTAAACCTATATTGTTGGTTTCACCCTGTGAAGTCAGTACTTTCAACTGTTGTTACTATTATCAATAAAAAGAAAAAACAAAAGACAACCCCCCTCCAAAATGGCAACTTTATTCAAAGTTTAGATTTACCTGTCATACTTGACCATCAACAAAAGTCACAGACAGTGCTGGTCCTAAAGTAGCAGAATTGGCAAAAGGGGAATTCCCTTTGCCTACTGCCTTTCCCTACGCCATTCTAATGATTGCATTCTGGAGTACAACTAATAGGGTAAGAAAGAAAAGCAGCAGCTTACCTAATAGTTTGACCTTTAACTCAAAAATATACTCTATTTTTGTCCATTCTCTTTTAGTAGTTGTACTCTACAAAATCAGTGCAAGTAATGAATTAGCAAGTACCTAACTTTTGCTCCTAGAGGAAATACAGGGTTAGGTTCTCACAAGACTTTGGTTTTTGTGTAGCTCTGTTTAAAGATGCCTTGTTTAATAGATATTGTTAATTAATATTAAACTCACAGCCCAAAACACTATAATGCATGCCTGAAAGGAGCATTTACTTAACTCACATGTTTTTCCCTGTAAGCCATATCAGTTTTCTTGTAGTTAGGAATACTAGGAAGTACTTCAGCACTATCTTGCAGGCCATTTTCAACAGCAAATCACCAACAAAAACAGAACACAAAAGGACACTTGTTTATGAGAGATGCAACAAGAAGGAAGAAGGTTGGCTTGTTCCACCTCAGCAGAGAACATGCTTGTAGGGCAACTCTAGTTTTTTTGCTGCTCTGTGTATGTGTAAAGAATGACTATATTAATACTGAGAATACAGATTCTGGAGTTATACATAAATGTTAGGCTAAGCTCAGTGAAATTACAACTATGGAAACTACTAATAATGAGAAATAATTGTATACTTAAAATACAGATTTGGTTCAGATAACAAGAACAAAACATTGAGACTAAAATGAATCCTCTTAAAATATGATGTAAGAAAGGAAATGAGCACAGAATTTTTTTTTAATAAGGTAACAATGTAAATTAAAAATTCAACAATCTGTAAAAATAACACATTATCATTTGATGATAATGTCTGGGTTAATTAAGTCAGATTTGTTTATTGTTTACTGTTAACTTGTCTTGTATAATTTAAAATAGCTTTAAAAGTTCTTAGGACTAATGACAAAAACTTAGTGTGTCACTTTGGTGTGGTTAGAAATCCAATTGGATTTCCTGACATTAAGATTTCCTTTTCATATGAGTATTTAGTCCTCCTAAATCTGCTCTTTCTCATTTCTTTAAATAAAAACAAATTATTAATTCACAAACTTCTGTATAGTCTTCTCAGTCTAATTAAAAAAAAAAAGAAGAGACATTCTAAACAAAAGGATCCCATAATATAAATGATAAAATCTTCTGACAGACAGGTAACTTTCCTTCCAAATAAAATTGTGGGCAAAAATCTCGTTAGAATCAAACATCCATTTGTGCTTTAGAAGTATCCAAGATGCGGACCTTCGTGGTACCACAAAGGTTTGTTAAAACACAGAATTGTGAAGCTATCGGCAGCCACTGAAGGGGAGTTCAATCCCCAGCCAGGGAGCTGACCCACATGGTACCACAGTCTTCTCCTGTTTCTCCTCTCAGCTGTGTAATTCAGTGCATCTGCTTGTTCTGCTCCCCACCCTGTCTCTGGTGAATCCTCTCTTACCCCACATCTCTGGCCCATATCCCAGTTCTTTTACACATAAATAAATAAATCTTAACTAAAAAGGTACCCAATGTGCCAACAATCAGTACAAACAAAAAAATGAGGAAGAGTAGGATAAAAAGAGGAAAATCAGGAGGAAATGAGATGAAAGGAGGCACAAAGAGAAGGATAAAGATATATGTACAAACGAGCAATTGAAAACCAACACCATCTCAGGAGCCATGGGCACTAGGTGCCTAACCTTGTGTAGCATGGTGATTAGCTACTATTTTTGCCAATGGAAGTCTTAGCCACAATTCACAAGTCAGAACTGAGAGGATAAAATAGCCAAGTACATACTGGATTTGTCGTTCCAAAAAATCAACTCCAATGGTTTTCTTATAGTCTTTTGTAAAAATGCCTTTGCAGTATCGCTGAATCATACTTGACTTCCCAACTGCTCCATTCCCTACAACCACCATCTTGATGGCCACTTCCATATCTTCCTCCAACATTTTTGGAGTTGAAATTTCTATACCAACTTTAGTTCCAGGTGATCAGATCTTCTTTCTCAAATCTGCAGTTTAAAATGAAATTATTTCTTCATTATATAAAAACTAGATAACATTTTTTTAAAAAGACAATTGTTTTATTACAAAATAATTATTCTACATTGTAAGAACTTATTTTCATACAGAAGCCACCTCCCGATGCCATTTAGATAATGTAAATTCTTTGAAAAGAGAGAAAAACTTCATTCATTTTTGAATTCTTATAACAGCACAAAAAGACTATGGGTACAGGTACTGAAGTCTGATTTAAAGCCACCATTTACTAGTCAGTGTCTTCAGTGAAGTTTTGCTTCACAACTCTTTTGGCTTCAGTTTTTCAAAGGATTGTTGATATTTATACCTCAGGGGATTGTTGATCAATAAATACATAAAGCACTTGGCATAATGAAGCATTCAAAAATGGTAGTTTTATTCAACAATGCAAATCCTTCATAGTCACCAACAAATGGGCTATACATACAAAATATAAGGAAACTGCTTTTCAGTCTCACAGGTAAGAATTAATGTCTCTTGAAAGGCACCCCAAATATTATAATATTTGTATAATAAATAACCTTATACCAAACTGTTCTTTCTTTAACTTCTGACTTGTTATAGCTCCTCATATAATGAAGGTAGCAGAGTATGTATTACTTACATTTTAGATTGAGAAGTAAAGAAAGTCAATTCCTACATACTTCTTCTTAATATTACTAATTATGTTCACACCTACTTATATATATATATATATATTCTACTATCACAACTGAAATCCACTATGTACACTATACAAAACAAATTTTAAATGAAAACAATTAAAAGGTCCTTTCACTGTCCCTAATTAAGTCTCACTATTTCTCCCTAGTGCTTCACAAACTTGTTTGATTATAAGAATCATCTAAGAAAATTTTTTAAGGTATAGATTTCAGATGTTCACTTAAGACATTGAATGTTTTTCAAAACTATGGGTAGTCCATTTCCCTTTTCTTTTGACTATTCTAAATGTCTCACAGTTGAAACAAAAATAACACTGTTTAATTGTGGTTTTCAATATATGTAAAGAAGATATTTAAGAGACATGATTATAAGTGGGAAAGGATAAAGGGATATAAAGGTAAGGTTTATATTTCACTTGAACTGGTAAAATGTTGACACCAATAGACTGATACATTGTAAACATATTTAGTAATAGCAGAACAACTACTAAAGAAATTTCAAGTAGAGATATGCTCAAAAGCACTAGAAAATAAAACAAAATGAAACTGCAAAAACAATAACAACTATCAAATCTAATCAACATTTATAGAACAGGCCATACGGGCCATATTACAACAGAATATACTTCTTTTCATATACCAAGACAGACCACATTCTAGGCTATTAAGAAAAACAAACAAACAAACAAATAAAAAAACCTCAGCATACTTATAATAATTGGTGCAAAAAAACAAAAATTAGAACAACAACAAAACCAAAAACATAGGGAAACTAAAAATACACACTTCTTTAAACAAGCCTTGGGCCAGAGAAGTTCAAGAAAATTTCTTTTAAATATCGAACTGAATGAAAATGAATATTAAAGTTGACAAGACAAGCTACTGGGAGGGAGAATTTATAGCACTAAATACCTTAAAACAAACAAAAGTCTCAACTCAATAATCTAAGTTCCTTTTCAAGAAACTAGATAAAGAGCAAAAGAAACTCAAAGCTAACAAAAGTAAATGATAAAAATAAAAGCAGAAATCAATGAAACTGAAAATAGAGAAGAGAAAGAAATAAAAAGCTCATGGTTTGTAGAAAATCAATAAATTGACAGAGGAAAGAAAAGAAGACAGAAAATTACCATTAAAAAATGAAACAGGGATTATCACTATGGACTAACTCTGCAGGATTAAAATGAAAACAACAACCAACCACACACACATATATTTGACAATTTAAGGTGAAGGGACTAATTCCTTCAAAAGTGTAAGCAGTCACAACTCATCCAATTTAAATAGGTCTTTAACTGGAAACTGAATTTATAACTTAACAATCCAAAAAGTAATCTCCAGGCTCATGTAGTTTTACTGGACAATTCTACCAAACTTTTATTGGATTAGCACCAATGATACATAATCTTTTCTAGAACATACAAAAGGAGGAAGCACCTGCAACTTTTTTTATATATAAAACTACCATTATCTTGATACCAAAACTATATAGAGCACAAAAAAGTAATGTAGGCAAATTATCCCCTCATGCAAAAATCCTCAACAAAATATTAGAAATCTAGTGCACCAATATATTAAACATTCAAGTGAGATTTATATTTGGAATACAAGGCAGGTTCAATATTCAAAAATCCGTGAATATAGTAATCCACCATATTAAGAGAGTAATGGAGGAAAAAGTCCATTATTGTGTCAATTGATACAGAGGAAATATTTGGAAAAGTTTAACATCTATTTGGAGAAAAAGCTCATCAAACAAGGCAATGAAGAGGACTTCAACTTGATTAAGGGTTTCTATTTAAAAAACCTATAGCTAACATTATCCTTAATCTGATGAATGATTGCTTTTCCCCCTAAAATGAAGAACAAGGTAAGACTGTCTCTCTCACTTCTTCTATTCATTACAAAGTCCTGACTAAAATAAAAGGAAAATAAAGTAAATAAAATGCTCACAAATTAGCCAAAAAAGAAAACAACCTCTATTTACAGATGGCTTGAGTATGCAAATAGGAAACTCCAAGAGGTAATTAAAAAATAAATTTTCTGGGCCCTTCCCAGTGTTGCAGCCAGTTAAAGGACAACATTGTGAGCTCTCTGCAGCCACTGAGGTAGGTTCTCATTCCATCCTCTTAACAATGTACAATTTGGGACCAAAACATTTTTAGTAACATTTACAATAGTTGCCAAAATTTTAAGTACTTTGGCATAAATCTAACAAAATACGTACAACATCTGTATACTGGAAAATATAAAATGTTAATGAAATAAAGACCATATCACGTTCATGGACTGGGAGGCTCAACAAAGTAAAAAATAGCAATTCTCCTCAAATTGATCTATTTTTTTAATGCAATTCCAAAGTACACATAGGATATTACTTAGAAACATGAGCATTCTAGATATTATAAAGAAAGGAAAGCCTTTTTTAAGTCATTTTTAAAAAAGAATGAAAATTGGTGGAAATCCCACTACCTAACTTTAAGACACTATGAGGCTGCATTAATCAAGAAAGTGTGACTAGCTAAAAGATACATAAATCAATGGACAGAACAGAAGGTTCAGAAATAGACCCACACAAGTACATCCAATTGATTTTTTACAAAGGTGCAAAAATAATTCAATGTGCTCAAGACAGTATTTTCCACAAGTGGTGATGAGACAACTGGGCATCCTATGCAAGAAAAAAGCTGCTGCTTTTCACCTAAACTTGTACCTGATACAAATAATTCAGAATGGATCAAAGATCTAAACAGAAATTAGCAGGAAATTTTTGTTTACTATCTGACATTAGGTAACATTCTTAAAGATGAGCTTCACAACACTCATAGAAGAAAAGTATGATAAATTGGACTTTGTTAAAAGTAAAAAAACAATTGCTCCCAGAAAGACAGGCTAAAAGAACAAAAACAAGCTACATACTGTGAGAAAACATTTGCTTAACACCTACCTATCAAATACTTGTATCCGGGCCCTCCCTGGTGGCGCAGCGGGTTAAAGCACAGCACTGAGAAGCTAAAGCCACTTCCGCATGAGTTTGATTCCCGCCTGCCCCGGAGGTGACCACATGGCGCGGCAGACCTCTCCTGACCCGCCCGCTGCTCCTCTCAGCAGTGTACTTCCTTGATCTGCCTGTTCTGCTCCCCACTCTGTCTCTGGTGAAGCCTCTCGCCGCCCCTGCACCTATGGCCTGTACCCCAGTTCTGTATGCATAAATAAAAAAATCTTTAAAAAAAAATACTTGTATCCATCACACATAAAGAACCCTCAAAACTCCAATATGAAAAAACAAACAATCCAACTTAAAAATGGGCAAAAATCCTGGCCAGATAGTTAAAAGATTATGTCAAATAAACACACAGAAAAATATTTACTTAGCAATGAGTTAAAGACATATTAAAGCTACAATGAAATGCCACTACATACCTGTCAGAATGGTTACATTAAAAAAACACCGAGAAAATCAAGTGCTAGAGAGGATGCCGAACAACTGGTACTTGTGAGAAATGCAAAAAGATACAGCCACTCTGGAAAACAAAGTGACAGTTTCTTGTAAATTAAGCATACATTTACATTATATCCACACAATCCCAATAGCAACACCCTAACAAATGAAACTTTGGTTCACAAAAACATGAATGTTTAATAGCTCATTCACAGCCACCAAAGAGGAACCAATACAAACGTTTTTGAAAGGATGGGTTTATAAACAAATGGAGGCACTTCATCTAATGGACTACCACGTAGCAATTAAAAAAAAAATACATGCAACAACGGGAAGGAATTTCAAAGGCACTGTGCTGATTGAAAGAAGTCAGCATCAAAAGTTACATGATTCCATTTATATGGCATACTGAAAAAGATAGTAATTGCCCGGGGTAATGGAAAGGACGGGTAAGTTTATAAAAGAAAAGCATGTGTCTTAGAGTGGCAGGACAGACCAGTTCTTTTTTATCCTATCATGTGGCAACACGAGTCTGAAATTCACAGAAAAACACATTCCACCCCCCCAAGTAAATTTCACCATACTTTAGTGTAATCAGATGTGATTACTACCCTATCAAACTGAAACACTATCCAAAGAATTAAGTTCTTAGAAAATAAGTACAATATTAGAAAAAATTTACAGGAATGCTTTCCATAAACGCACTTACCCTCGAATTTAATTTTATAGACTACAAGAAAAGTCTAGGAAATTAGAAAAGGAAAGGACGATTTAATACATTGATCAAAAGGGTTGTTGTTCATAACAGCCTTACTTAACTACAGGTATTATTTTTAAAATACAGGCTGAATGAAGCCGCCTAGAAGATGTGGAGTCATATTAAACTCAGAAAAGGGCAATATCCCTTTTCAGACTCCACAGCTGCTTGACCGTGAAGTTAACTATTCTTTCACACACCCTCGGGTTCTGATGCCTGAGAGCTGAGCAGGGCTCCTAGGATCTCTCGAGTAAAGTAATTCCGTGGCAGCCAGTGTCAACGAAACAGTGCAGTCTGGCTCATTCATATTCCAGCCGGCTCGGAGCGAAAGGCTAGGAAGGGTGGGGCCGGAGGTGAGGACACGATCCCACTTCAAGGAGTGGAGTAGGGTCTCCAGGCAGAGTAGAGCTTGGGACTCCGTTTCCAGCCACCTACCCGCAGCACGTGATGCCACTAGTCAGTATCTCTCACCGCCAGAGTAGCCCCTTCCCTTTGGGGGTGTTGGGGGAGGGCCAGAGGCCGAGTGGTCGGCCAAACTAAAGTAGCAGCGCCCCGACCCACTTCCACTAGGCTCCTCCCGCCCACAGGGCAATTCCAAGGGCCCACACCCCGGGAACCGCACCGCCGCAAGCTGCGGGGAAGGGGGAGGGGGCGCCAGGCAGGAGCAGCCGCCCACCTCCTCCAGTCGGAACTTGGGCACCACGCTCAGTGGCGGGGTGCGGACGCCCGCTGCCCGAGCCGGGAGGAGGGAACCCGGGCCTGGAGGCCCCGGCCCCCGACACCCCTCCCCAGTCCCCGGAGTAAAGCACCTCCCGGGACTCGGAGGAAAGGCGGGTCCTTCCCTAGCCGAGCTGGAGGAGTCTTCAGCACCGGAGAAGGCAAGTGAGTGCAGCCCCGCTGCCCCGGAGCGCGAGCCGCTACTCACCTTCCCCTGCCTGCACCGACCCGCCGCCCGACTGACCCGCTCGTCCGCGTCGCGGCGCAACCGCTGCCGCTGCCGCCGCCTCCTCCCAGCGCGCCAGCTCCCCCAGCGGGACCGCCCGGCTGGATCGCGCCCTCTTTTGCTCTTTTAAGAATGACTACGATTTTTTAACGAACTTTATTGGCAGTCAGGGCTCAGAACAAGCTGCTCAGCAGCCGCTCCGCCGGGGGTGGCGGGGCGCGGGAGACACGACTCCCCTCATCTGCGGACCCGCCGCGCTGCGGAGCATGCGCCGGCCTGGGTCTGCGCATGCTCCGCGCGGACCAGCTCCTCCGCCCCGCTCCTCCCCTGTGCGGGTGCTTTGGGGAGGTTTCTCTGCGTTCACTGTGCCACGGGGGAGCCAGTGGGGAGGCTAGAAGCGAGCTGGAGCTCTTAGAGACTGGACTCTCGAAAGACAAACTGACCGGAAAAGTCTGCTTAAGTTTTGCCTAAACAGTACTTAGATTTCCAGAGAATTTAAAGGACACCTCCTCAACCCCTGCACACCTAACTGGATCACATCCTTGGGGCTGAGTGAGCAAAAATGTTGAGCAAAGTCGGCTCACAGTCCACTATGGACAAAGTAGAAGCCTGAGATGGTTAATAATTCAGAGACCCAAATAGAAACTGAAGGGTTCTCCTGAAAGCAACAAAAATGTTGCTTCAATTGTTTTTAAATTTCAAATAGAATAGAAGAAAAATGATGGCAAATGCCAAGTTAGTGAGGATGCAGAGTAGCTGTATTCTTCCTTGCCGCTGGAATGTAAAGTACAGTAACTGCTTTTAAAGACAGTTGGCACTGTCAGCTAAAGGAGCAAACCCCATGACCCAGCTGTTCCCTCCTTATCTACAGCCAAGAGAAAGTCCTGTACTGTGCACCAGCTAAAAGGTATCAGAATGTTCACAGCTGCATCTGTCTTAGCTTCCAAATGGAAATCACGCAAAAAGGCGATCAACAATAGAAGAAATTCATATAATGGAATACTCCAGCAATCTGCAACTACAGGTAACAACATGGATTAACTGCAGAACCGTTACGTTGAACTTTAAGAGACAGGGAATTATACTTACTAATTCCATTTCTATAAAACCCCCAATAAGGAAAGTAATCTGCTAGCAGTTAAGAAAATAGTTACTTTGGGAGGGAATAATGGCTAGGAAAGGAGTTTCCATGGTGCTTAATAAGGTTGATCTGGGAAGTAGTTAACGTGCGTCCATTTGTGAAAATTCAGTAAACTGTTTACGCACATTTTTCTGTGCAACTGTATATGAATTACATTCCACATATAATTTTTTAAATTAAAATTTTACAAGGCCCACCCTGGTCATGCAAGGGGTTAAAGCCCAGCACTGTGAAACTATCTGCAGCTCCATTCCTGGACAGAGAGGTGACCACATGATGTGACTGACCTCTCCTGACCCACTGCTGCTCCTTGGCTGGTGAAGCCTCTCCTCCCCCCTTCCCCACCTCTGGCCTGTACCACAGTTCTTATATGCATAAATAAATAAATTTTAAAAAATAGAATAAAAAATAAAAATTTACAACTTTATCTGTAATAATGATAGCTTTGTAGATGTAAATAGTGATTAATATCATATAGCCTATGGGAGGCCTCCCTGGTGGTGCAATGGGTTAAGTCACAGCACTATGAAAAAAATCAACAGCCACTGCAATACCACTTTGATCTCCTCACCAGTGAGCTAATCCACATGGTGCAGCAGACCTCTTCTGTCTAACTGGCTGCTCCCCTTAGCAGTGTATTTCAGGAGATCTGCCTGTTCTGCTCCTCACTCTGTCCCTGGTAAATTCTCTCTCTCTTTCTCTCTCTCTCTCCCCCCCCTACACCCTCACACATCCCACCACACCTCTGGCCTGTATGCCAGCTGCATACATGCCTGCATGTATGTGTAAATAAAATAAATATTTTTTAAAAAATTAAAATATATAACAAATATCCAATGGGTTATTTAATGTCAAATAACCAATGGATTTATCTCAAGGATTTGACTGGTAGTGTCTCTTAAACTTTAATATTCATGTGTCATTTAACAATGGGGATACATTGTGAGAAATGTGTCACTAGGAAATTTTAATTTAGTCATTATACAAGCATAGAGTCTCATTACATAAACTCAGATAATTCAATCTACTACACACCTTGGCTATATGGTAAAATCTAATGGGCCACTGTCATATTGTAGTCACACATGACTATATAACCCTGATTAAGAACTGGGCAATTACTTGAATAAACGTGTCTTCAAATATCTATTTGTGCAAATAGTTAATAAACACATGAAAAGAGGCTCATTATCATTGATCATTAGGGAAATCCAAATCAAAAATTACAATGAGATACCTCTTGATAGGTATCATAATGGCTAGGAGGACAGCTATCATAAATCAAACAGAAAATAACAAATATTAGCAAAGATGTTGAGAAATGCTAATGCTATGTGCTGTTGGTAAGAATGTAAAATGATACATCTACTATGGAAAAGTTTGACAGTTCCTCAAAAGATTAAAAATGGAATTACCACGTGATCTAAATATTCACTTCTGGGCATTAGCTTTAAGAACTGAGTTCAAGGATTCAAAAGGATATTTGTGCAATGATTGCGCAGCAACATTATTTATAAAACCCAAAAATTGTCCATCCACACATGAAATGGTAACTATGTCATATATACCTAAAATGAATATTATTCAACTTTAGAAAGGAAATTCTAACACATGCTACCACATGGATGAGCCTTGGTAACACTGTGTTA
The DNA here is from genome assembly GCF_000260355.1 of Condylura cristata. Classification (NCBI taxonomy): domain Eukaryota; kingdom Metazoa; phylum Chordata; class Mammalia; order Eulipotyphla; family Talpidae; genus Condylura; species Condylura cristata. Next base: position 20,339,738 of record NW_004567102.1, read on the forward strand.
AGAAAAAGCTAGTCACTAAAGTATAAATACTATATGATTTCACTTATATACGATGATGACATTAGTGTATTAGCTAAGTGCTGCTTTTTATCCCCTTGTATCACCATTTGCTGCAAATTTTTATTTGGGAAAAAAAGTTCTTAGAGACACAAAGTAGGATGTCATTTGCCAGAGTCAGAGGAAAGAATGGGAAATTGGTGTTTAATGGAAGTTAGAGTTTCAGTTTTACAAGAGGAAAAAAGTTCTGGGGATGATTGTGTTGATGGTTACTTAAGGGTGCAGTGTTCTTCTGTCCCTTAACTGTATACTTAAAAATTCTCAAAATGATAAATTTCATTTTAAGTATATTTTACTACAAATTTTTAATTAAAAAATTTAAAAAATGTATTTATTTATGCATACGGAGGTATAGGCCAGAGCAGGAGTACAGGCCAGAGGTGCAGGGGTGGTGAGAGGATTCACCAGAGCCAGAGTGGGGAGCAGAGTAGGCAGATTGACGAAGTACACTGCTGAGGGGAGCAGCGGGCGGGTCAGGAGAGGTCTGCCGCACCATGTGGGTCACCTCGGGGGCTGGGGTCAGATTTATTTATTTATGCATACAAGAGCTGGGGTACAGGCCAGAGAAGGAAGGGGTGAGAGGATTCACCAGACATAGAGTGGGGAGTAGAACACCTTCTGAAATACACTGCTGAGAGGAGCAGCGGGCAAGACAGGCTCTGGCCAGGGGTAAAACTCATACTGCAGTGGTTGCAAATCACTCATAGTGCTGCTTTTTAACCTCTTGTGCCACCAGGGAGACCCCATTTGCAAGAAATTTTTAATAATAATAATAAAAAATCTGAAAGAATAAATCTAGATTCAAATTTGAAAAAATTTTCTTGAAGGTGGTACTTCCTCAAATAAGAAAGGAAGGTGGTACTTTCCTTTCCCTCACCTCTTTATGTTTCCTTAGGAATGTTGGAGCAATTAAAACCACCTGTTTTATTTGACTCAAGGTTAGTACCCCGGGAATCAGAAAGGTAATTAATGAAAGCCTACATGGAAACCTGGTCTTTTAAATCCTGCAGTTGTGTTGTAGCAAAAATAGCAATAGAGTAAGCCTGAAGGGGTTTGAAAGAAATTTTAGCTGCTGACTAGAAATGAGTTTCACAAAATTGTTTTAAGGGAAACATTCTGAAATTTTACATATATATACATACAAGAGCTGGGGTGCAGGCTAGACGTGTGGATGTGAGAGACTTTGCCAGAGACAGAGTGGGGTGCAGAGCAGGCAGATCTACTGAAATATACTGCTGAGGGGAGCAGTGGGCAAAACGGAAGAGGTCTGCTGTGCCATGTGGGTCACCTCCCTGTCCAGGGCTGGAACTCGTGCTGCAGTGGATACCAATAGCTTCATACTGCTGAAACTTTAATCCCTTTTGCCACCAGGGAGGTCCCCAAATTCTATATTTTTGTAAGTCACCTTATGATTGTTAAAATCTATTATCTTTACTGATCCAGAAAAAAATGACCACTGTTGTTTGCTAATTTGTTGGACTGTGTCTGACTTGAATGTGTGAGTTACTTCTCAGAGATTACAAATTATAGATGATGTAAAGGAAAATTACACAATTAAAGGAAAATTAGAATTTATTCTTAGGGAAGAAATCCTTTAAAATGTTACCATTTTAGGGGCCCTTCCTGGTGGTGCAGTGGTTTAAAGTACAGCACTAAGAAGCTAAAGTCACTTTAGCATGAGTTCCATCCTACCCCAGAGGTGACCCATATGGTCTGTCAGACCTCTTCTGACCCACCCGCCGCTCCCCTCAGCAGTGTACTTCATCAGCCAGCCTGTTCTGCTCCCCACTCTGTCTCTGCTCCCCTCTCACCACCCCTGCACCTCTGGCCTGTACCCCAGTTCTGTATTCATAAATATTTTTTTTAAATGTTAACATTTACACCACAAGTCTGAAAATACAAGTGCATGCATTCACAGATATCAGGAAGCCAGTATAGAAAAGCTGTGAAACCACACTATTGATGTAGAAAGTAATAGCTAAAAGTCTATAGAATCAAATGGACAATGCTGGAAAACAGTTTTTCATATGGTTTTATCAGATGTCAGATTATTGTTTCAGTTCTTTGCGGTTGTTTTCCTCTTGATCTAATGTCCTTATATATAGCTTGGATTTATCCACTTAACAGCATCTATCATTCATCCATTCATTCAAAAAATTCATTGCGCCAAGTATTGTGCAGGGCATATTAAGTGATAGAAAAAAAGGAACATGATTTGTGTCATTTTAGAGCTGTAAATCTGTAAGGGAGACCAAATATGTGTGTGTGTGTGTGTGTGTGTGTGTGTGTGGTTTTAATTAATTACATAAATGAAAATAATCGGTGTGATGGACATATAGAAAAGGTGGTCCTAATTTAAATTGAAGAGAGAGACCTTTCTCCAAAGTGACATTTAACCTGTTAACTGAAGTGTAAGTGAGTTAACTGGAGAAAGTAAAAGGAGAGGGAGAAAAGTACCTTAAGTACAGTGAACAAGTACAGTGGCCTGAAGCAGGAAATAATTTGATGGGTTTGAGAATTGAAAGGGAATTAGTGTGCAGCTGTGAGGTGAAAAGTGGTATAAAATGAAGTAGTGAAACAGGCTGTACAGCTCCTGAAGATCTGTGGTTGAGGTAAACAATTTGAATTATATTTATAGTATACTGGGAAGCTTTCACAGGATTTTTGTGCAGGAATAAGGAAATCCACTTGATAGATCCCTCTGATTGCTGTGTAGTGAAAGTTGAAAAGAAGAAAGTAGAAGACCTAGGGAAGGTTGGTCCAGGTGAGAGATGTTGGAGGCTTAGACTAGGAGTGATATAAAAATGTAGATGAATTTGTTTGTAACTTTGAAGGTAGAATCTATAGAACTTGGCTTTGGTGGAGAAATAAGAAGGAAAATCAAGTATGAATTGCAGATTTCTTGAATAAGTAACTAAGAATCTGACACCAAACTCCAACATATATGGGTTTCCTCCCTCCCCCACCTCCACCCTCCCAACACAAAGCAATTCTCAGACCTAAGTTAGTGTCCTAAAATTCAACTCAATTCTGATACCTCTGGAGATTGCAATAGATCCCAATGGTTAGGGGTTCAATTTTCCAAGACCGCCCCTCACCCATCCTCTTTTGTAAGACCAGTTAAAAGTCCAGCTCAATGTTCTCACAAGACAAGTAGGAGAATGTATGATACAAATGATACAAATAATACCTGTAGGTAGATTAGGAATAAGATGTTCAGTTGTGAATTGCAGCACATCTAATTGCACATCCCTTGCATTTACAATTGTTAAGTTATATACAGTGGTGGAAACAATCAAATGCTAATAATCAAATAGTTGATGCCCACACAGAATCTTTTTCCTTTCAAGTATAGTTCTTTCCATGTTAATCAGTGATTAAAATGTCATGCTTGAGAGATTTAGAGGATTTATTTGGCGTGCATCAACCTAGGGGACAAAGATAAATGGATTGGTGAAAGGGTGTGTGGTGGCCCTCCCTGATGGCGCAGTGGGTTAAAGTACAGCACTGCAAGCTAGCCACAGCAGCTTCAGTTCATGACTTTATCCCCTGCCTGGAGGTGACCCACATGGTGCAGCAGACCTCTCCTGTCTCACCTGCTGCTCCCTCAGCAGTGTACCTCTTCAATCTGCTTGTTTTGCTCCCTACTCTGTCTCTGGTGAATCCTCTCACCACCCCTGGCCTGTACCCCAGTTCTGTATGAATAAATAAATGTCTTCAAAAAAAATTAAAGGGCATGTGGGGTGGAGTGGTGGGGAGTTAGAATGAACAATTGATTAAAAGATGACATACAAGTGGCAGTATTATACTGATACTTTGTGGGGTATGGAAGGAACCCAGGGAGGAATAGTCATACTATTAAAGACCACCTTGTCAATGGAATTCACAAAAATCTCTCCAAATGGACACATCTCCAGAAATGCCAAAAGTATTGCCAGTGATCTCTCTTTTTCCTCTCTAGATGCTTTAAATTTTTTTCTTCATTCCTACTCTTCTATAGTGTATGAATGGACTGTTTATATTTTTAAAGATTTATTTATTTATATATACAGAACTGGAATACAGGCCAGAGGTGCAGGGGCAGTGAGAAGATTCACCAGAGCCAGCGTGGGGAGCAGAACAGGCTGACTGATGAAGTACACTGCTGAGGGGAGCAGCAGGAGGGTCAGGAGAGGTCTGACAGGCCATGTGGATCACTTCTGGGGCAAGGATCCAACTCATATTGAAATGGCTTTAGCTTCTTAGTGCTGTGCTTTAACCAGCTGTGCCACCAGGGAGGGCCAGACTGTTCATATTTTACCTATAATACTTGGCCTGCTACTTCAGTCTTGTCTTTCTTCAGTTATCTCTTCAAATATTATCTCTGATCTGTTCTTTTTGTTTTCTTCTTCTGGAATTCCTGAGAGAGAGTTTGACCCTTAATTTCTCTTATGTTTTTCATATATTTATTCTTAAGGAACATTATGTGTAATGGCTGATCTTCTAGTTTCACTAATTTCCTATCCAACTATTTCTTTTCTAAAGTTTAAACTTTTTACTGAGTTTATAATCACAGTATCTATCTTTTTTTTAAATCTCCAGATGTTCAGTATTTTGTGAAACATTTACATTTTTTCTTCTGTACTCAAATTATTTTATTCATGATGCCTTTTAATTTTTCTTGCTATAATTATTTTGAACATAATTATTTTATTCCCTTTCAGATTGCTCCATTATTTCCAGTTATTTCTTTTTGTTGTTGTGTTTGATGACTCTTCCTCACACAACTCCTTATGTGGTTTTTGATTTAGGAATGTGAACTCATCTTCACTGGGGCTGTGTTTTCTATGGGGCATCTGTGTTCTCATTTTCTGTAGAATATTTTGATGTCTGCTTTTGATATCAAGGCTTCAGAATATTCATGAATCTCCTATGAATATTTATGTTAAATTCACAGCATGTAATCTCCATATCACATAGGTACTATAGTTTTTTATAAAATATTTATTTTATTTTTATGTGGATAAGAGCTGGGGTGTAAGCCAGGGGTGTGGGGGATAAGAGGATTCACCAGAGACAGAGTGGGGAGCAGAACAGGCAGATCCATTGAAATACACTGCTGAGGGGAGCAGCAGTGAATATAGAGAGGCCTGCTGTGCCATGTGGGTCAGCTCCCTGCCCTGGCATCATACTCATATGCTGTGGATAGCTTGATAGTGCTGTGTCTTTACACCATCAAGGAGGCCCCAGGTAAGTTACACATTTAGAAACTGAATTCACCCATGATATAGGTTTGTATCTTTGAGTCTTTCCAGAAAGTTTTTCTCCCACTCAGAAACCCAGGGGATAGAACACTTGTTTGTGTTCTCTGTTCCACTAGAAAGAATTTTTTAGTCTGAGTCTCACAGATTTTGTTGCCCTTCTAGTATCTTTTCTTTGTCTGTATCTCATTTGCAGCTTCCCCTTTCATCTAAACCAGGCTACAGCTTCCGTCCTTTGGGGCATTGAAAACTTGTGTTTTAAGCTTCAGTTGTGGCATTTTCCTGGAATGTTTAAGACCTTGGAGGATTCCCTTTCTTTTGTTTGATTTAGTTTGTATTTTTGTTGTTTTTCTGTTATAGTTTGTCCAACTTTATACATCCACCTAAGCTTGTAAAGTCTATATGCATATAGTGAAAGGATGGATATTAGCTTGGTTATCTTTGTTACAGGTAAAGGAAGTCTTTATTTCTATAACAAATTAATTCTGGTCTGTGCCCTCACTGTTAGGGTTGTAAGATAGCTAAGAACAGCCTTTAAATTAGAATTTCCCTTCCTTTTTCCACAATTGCACAAGAGGCTTGCTCAATTGCACAAGGGTCCTACTCTCATGGTCTTGTTTAAATTTAAACATCTAGCTAAATCCCTACCTCGAAATGTCATCTTTTTGGTAGGTTAGCATTCTAATGTATGAATTTGGGGGTGGAGGCTCAAATATTTAGTCACACTAGGAAAAGTGTCATGAGCTCAGACCTTTTCAAAGGGATTTATTTATGCATACAGAACTGGGGTACAGGCCAGAGGTGCAGGGGCTGTGAGAGGATTCACCAGAGCCAGAGTAGGGAGCAGAACAGGGAGATGAGAGCAGCAGGTGGGTCAGGAGGGGTCTGCAGGGCCATGTGGGTCACCTGCCTAGCCAGAAAGTGAACTCGTGCTGAAGTGGCTTTAGCTTCATAGTGCTGTGTTTTAACCCATTTTGCCACCAGGGAGGGCCCACCTCAGATCTTTTCGAAGTACAATGTTATGTTTGTTTTCATGTAAGAGCTGGGTGGGGGTGATAAGCGAGGAAAAGAAGTTACGTGAGTTTTAAATTTAAGGTAGTTTTAAACTTTTTGCATTCTAAATATCCAATTTAATCTTTCAATGTCCTTAACTTTTAATTTTTAACTTTCATAAATAAATAATTTTTAATCGTTACCAATGAAAACTACTTTTATTATCAAGAGATTCATCTTAATTGCCTATTTATTAATAACCACCCATTTTCCTCTTCTATTATCCTCTAGTTACCACCATTCCTGTTTTGATTTTAATATTTTAGATACCTCATATGTAAATGGAATCATGCAGTGCTTATTTTTCTTTATATGGCTTAACTCTCTCAACATAATGTCCTTGAATGTCATCTGTGTTGTGGCATAATGCCTTTTCTTTTTAATGTCTTTAGGTTTTATTTTTTTTAAAAAATTTATTTATTTACTCATACAGAACTGGGGTACAAGCCAGAGGTGCAGGGGTGGTGAGAGCCTTCACCAGAGACAGAGTGGGGAGCAGAACAGGCAGATGGAGGAAGTGCACTGCTTTTTTAGACTCCACATATAAGTCAGTATATATCATATAGTATTGCTCTTTCTCAGTCTGGCATATCAGAAAGACTGTGTCCAAGAAGATAACATTGATAGAATACATAATATGTTTGAAAAATATGTTTAGAAAAGATTCATACTTGTAGAAGAGAGTTTAGGTCAAATTAATATTAAATGCATAGAAACTATGTAAATGACAAGACAAATATCATGAAAAGGTGTAAAAGACAGGAAAAAACAATTATAATGTATTTCACGAATCAACAATGAAAATATTTCATTGTCATAACAGTACAAATACTATTGATTTAAACAAAAGTTGATACCATGATATACTATAAGAAAGAAAACACATAAGTATATTGATACTATGATGTAAGGAAGAAAATACAGATGTAAATATATGTGTGAGTATGAAAATGCCTTCTCACCTTCTATAATAAGTTGATGTGTAAAATTGCAAAGTTAAAAAAATCAGTGTTAACATCATTTCTTGGCCTTTTGGCTAAGATCAAAAGTAAACAATTAGTATTAACAAGTATAGAAATATGGCTAAAATACCAAAAGAAATGAGGGAAAGGATTGAAAATTGGTCTTTCATTTGCAAAAATCAGAAGAGAATACATGAAGTCATTAGATTACTGTTTTTTTCCACAATAAACTTTATGATAATCTATTTAAAATTTTAAACTATGAATGAAAGCATGACCAACTTACTTTCACAGGGAATAATTGGGGTGGTAAAGTATCTTTTAAGTTTGTCTACATATAAGCAACAGAGGGTGATGCCTGGATATGAATCATACATCCCACATGCAGACATAATCAACCCTAAGCTAAGCTCCCAGTGTTTCTTGGTTTTTGGGTGCTTCGGTCCTCAGGCATGGCCATCAAATAATTCAAAGCCATGTCTTAGCAGATGTGAAGGCAAAATTTATTTAGAGACATTACACCAGGGAGGAGATCCTGGCAGACAGTCTAGGAAAGAACAGCTGCAAGGAAGGGTAAGGAAGTTCTGGCTTAGATGGGATACAGAGGTCTCCTTGCTCCATCCCCTTCTTGGGTATACAGCACTTGCACAGGCAGGGTGTTGGGTTACTGGACTATGCAGGAGGTTCTAAGTCACTTCTACTATGTTCCCAGGGTTTAGCTTTATCAGCCCAGGCAGCAGGTTGGGGCTGGGACTGCCTACCTCTCTTTGCTACTTCTTGCTCTTCTAGAACTTTATTGTCCTGCCTGTAGGCTTAGTGGGAGAGTTAATCTTCTTCTCCCCCCTGGGCATTTCTTCACTTTTCCTGGGCATTATCAACTCTGACAAATATTTCCTAGGTATGTTGGCCAGTAATTTTTCTTTAGGCATGCCCTCCCTCTTCTAATTGTCTGACACTGGAAATGAGAAGACTGGTAGAGGAACCACTTGAACCATATTCTGAAGTAAGGAGTCTATTTACCAGGAGAAGCTTGTCATGTAAAAAGGATCTTTCCCCATATGGGCTGATTTTTTAACTATGCAGTGGACTTCAGCCAAGTTTACATTCCTTTGCCCTTAGTCTGTTCCTTAACTGATATAATTTAACTCCTCTGGTTTCAAACCCCTCTTTTGAAAACTTTATATAAATTCCTTCCCTTTCCTGAATGGAAGAAGTAAGTGTCTTAAGGGAAGAAGACAGATATGAGTGTTTTGGTCTTATCTTCTTGTCAGCTGACCAGAAATAAACTCTTCTTTCAATATACTTGAGCCATAATTTTGGCTTTATGCATGTTAGGCATTGGACCCCTTGGTTTGGTATCATCAGTATGTAAATAGATAAAGATAAGATTACATTTAATTTTTTTGTAAAGTGACATGTAAAGACTATTATTACTCTTAATAGTATATAAGAGTAAATTATATTTTCGCTAGTTAAGTGAGCTCATTGGGAAATATGGGAAAAAATCCTGTTCTAAGTTGGCAAATAATGAAACAAACATCAGACAGATGATAAAGGCAAAAATATTTTCATAACATAAACCTCCTATATACGTCTCTTATTGGAGAGCTCCAATAAGATTAACTCTCCCAAGTGGCTTCAGTTACCATCTTAAATAGCCTCAGATCAGATAAAGTTGTGTGTGTGTGTGTGTGTGTGTGTGTGTTGGAGGGGGAGGGGTGCAGAAGGAAGGTCAGTTAAGGGAGATTACCAGGGAAGGCACAGTAAACAAAGTTATGACTCTTATACAAATTTAAATTCTGCCCTCTCCATTGAAGAGTTAAGGAGTTTAGGAAGAGACCATTACAGGTAAAGTTTTTCCTTTATAGATTTAACTGTCTTTCTTAGAAGACTGCATTACCCAGCCCTCAGCACCCATTCCTATGAAACCTATTCTAGAAGATTGTTTAATAAGGCGAAATTTTGCTCCCCTATAAGATCATACATATTAGAATCTAGAACACTGTCTGGCACATAGTAAATGCCCAGTGAATAATGAGTCTTCTGGTACTTCTAGATGAAAGTATTTGAAAACTTCCTCTTGTCAAAATATCTTAAAAGCTTCTAATAAAATATTCATAAATTCCTGCCAATAAAATATAATACTATATTGTATTAAAAATGGAAAAAAGTAAGATGTTTTAAATTTTAATTGTCTACCAATAAATACCCTTTGAAGGTATTATTACAATATAAATATAGGTTATTTTCAGAAATAATAATTTGATAATTATTTTTTAAAAAGAAAGAGGCCTAAGATGGAAATGTTGAAGCCAGGCACACCAAGACTTAATACTTAGCCTAACTGTAATTTCAGCCTCTCCCAACGTTGGAATTTTAAAGCATTCAATCTGGAGTTTCCTAGTCAGTGTTAGGTTATCTGCATGATACAACCCCCCTCTATTTTGCACTATTGTTTGGTGATATTACCTAAAATGATCCTTTCTTTTGCTAATTACCTTTTCCACACTCTTTTGGATGATGAAAACATCTATTTTGTATAGCCTTTTGCAGCACAGTTCTAGTTCTAGATTCATAAATCATTTAATAAAGCCAACTAAATCTTTAAAATTAACTTAATTGAAGTTTTGCTATTTAACATATAAAAATTACAGTTATGTAGCTACATCATGGGAATCAAATACTTATAAATAACTTAAATTGTTTTCATGTTCTCCCAAACCAATATAATGGTTACCAAATCAAAAGGAAAAAGTTATTCATAGCATAGGCCTATTTCCTAATATGGCATAAACAGTTTTAACGTTCTTACTGTATGACATCTTAGGGTGTGTATTTTCTTAACTCTCCAAGGAATATTAGTAACATATCATGTGCTTGTTTTTTTTTTCTTAAATCAAGTTGCTACCAATACTTTATTTAGAGCCCTGAAAAGCCTAGACTCCCTACATTACAATTAAGCAATGATGTAATCTGACTGAATTTGTGTCTGCAGTAACTACAAACTATCTCATAATAAAGTTTCCCTTACATATTGTATTTTAGAGTGAATTCTCTTGGAAAATAAGTTTTTAGAAAAGTTACTATTATAGTAAGTGGTACTGTGTGCATGTTGTATTACTTTACAGTTGATCACGAGACTGATTTCTTATCACCATTTAATATTTCTCATCAACATTAATGGAAAATTGGGAATACATTGCTCATGTCCTGTTTTAGATATGCAGGATTGCTAGCTGAGAATGACAGATACTTACTCTGGGTGATTTAAGATAAAGAATTCATTAAACTTATATGAGGCACTTAGGATCTATGGAAAGATGAAAGTAATGTTCGGAAGCTACAAAGCCAAAACCAAAACTCTAAATCATGCTAAGAAATTGTCTATCTTAATATAAAAATATCACTCTGCTTCTGGGCAGATATTGAAGCTTCCTCTGCCAATCTTACTACGATCTAGTAGTGGGGTCCGATTGGCAGTTTTAAGTCTGTCCAGAGCCCTTATTCACGTGTCTCTCTGCTCCATGTGCTTCCCTCAGGGCACCTTTTGGCTTTCCATCCTGCTTCCTTCCTCTGCAGTCTCCTCTCCAGATTCTTCTCTTTGCTGCTCAGCTCAACCCTTCTTTAGGTGGGGTAGGGAACTGGAACCTCCCCTTTTCCTGGGACTACCCTGTTACAATTTCAACAACTTTCACCTGCATTTCCAACATTCCAATATTCATCATCTGAACTGTAGAATATTGATAGCACATATTCTACTGCTCTCCTTCTGTTTGGGAGTTCTGCTCCCCTTATAAAACAGAGCCATTTTCCATTTCCCCAGCCTCACTCTGCTACTAGAATGCAAATCTGTAGACTTTGCGAATCACAAACTCTCCCCCCCGACTTTGATTCACTAGCTAATGACATCCAGAACTAGAGACTACTCAAGGGACAAGTGGACAGGTGTAGTGACAGCAGTGGCCACAGATAGTCAGGACTCTAAAGTGATCAGTCGCAGCAACTAAAAGCAGTGTGTATCCAGTTAGTTTATGGCTCCCTATCACAATAAGGGTAAGATGGGCAACATCATTGTTGTTAGGGCCATGAAACCTTTAATACCATTAAAGTGAAAACAAAAATATTAAAAATAAAGTAGTAAGGGGCCTCCCTGGTGGCACAAGGGGCTATGTGAAGCTATCTGCAGCCACTGTAACACAACTTCAATTCCTGGCCAGGGAGCTGACCCAGGTGGTGCAGCAGACCTCTCCTGTCTTTCACTTGCTGCTCCTCAGCACTGTATTTCTGTAGATCTGACTGCTTTATTCCCAACTCTGTCCCTGGTGAATCCTCTTAAACCCCTGCACCTGGCCTGCACCCCAGCTCTTGTATGCATAAATAAGTAAGTCTTTTAAAAAAAAACCAACAATGTAGTAAGTGTATCACACTAGTATGATTACTGTTGTGGAGCTGAAGCACTACATGTAAAACAGTGAGATTTGTTGATGTGGCCAAAGAAATGAAAAAATAATTATTGACTCTGTTGATGTTATGGTAGTTACAATAATTAGTTTCAAATATATAGGATCGGGGCAAGAATTGTCCCTCAGTTTGAGCAATTACCTACTTTGCTTTCTGGTGCTTGAAAGTTAGGGAAGCTTAAATAGAAGCCCCTCTGTTTCTTCATTTCTACACCAAAACAAATGATCATATTTTAGGAGTTTTTTTTAAACTTACATTTCACACATGGTAAAATATAAAAATACACTTATGTTTTGATAAGGTGACACTGAGCAATACTGAATTAGATAATTAAATGTAATGATATCTGTGAAATCTTAAGTATATTGGCCTTGATTGTTCTTCCATATTTTGAATATTAACTTCTGATCTTTCAACCAGAGACATAAGGTCACTAAGAATGGAATTATGAATAAACAGATTGGGTACTTAGTCACAGATATATAACAAGGCTCCATCTCACTCTCTCCTTTTTTTTTTTAAAAGATTTATTTATTTATGCATACAGAACTGGGGTACAGCCAGAGGTGCAGGGGCGGTGAGAGACTTCACCACACAAAGAGTGGGGAGCAGAACAGGCAGATCAATGAAGTACACTGCTGAGGGGAGCAGTGGGCAAGACAGGAGAGGTCTGCTGCACCATGTGGGTCACTTCCAGGGCCGGGGATCAAACTCTCACTGAAGCAGCTTGCAGTGCTGTGCTTTACCCCGCTGCACTACTAGGGAGGGCTGGAAACCTGTTATTACTTGATCTGGAAGACATTTATGGGTAAAAGGATACTACAAGTTTCCCTTAAGTTTCAAAGGTACCAATTCTTTGTTCCTGTATAACTTATCTTTAAGTGAAAAACCATAGGAAATCATTTGATTTCCTTTCTCCCAGAGGTCAATAGAAAATGACTGCTGTGCCCACACTAATTTCTGGGTCTCCTAAGATGAGGATTGAGGTTAGTGAAGTGCAGCTGGAGAAATGATTCCACAGAGAAGAATAAAGAATTGGATTTGTCCTCTTCTGTCCCAACTCTACCACCAACTTCTCTGCAGGACTCTTCTCATCCATTGAATAATTGTTTTTGACAAAGGAAAGGAGCAAGAATTAAACATTAGTTTGTGTTGTACCAGCCTAGAAACCAGAAAGTCAAAATGACCTCTAATGCACTGGCACTTTGGTTTACCCCCCTGTTTCATAAATCCTGCCTGTGCCCAGGTGGATGCAGAATGGTAAGAGCAGGAGCAATATCAAAACCAGCAGGCTGAAACAGGAAGAACAGCTCATCATTTCATAGATTATTAGGCCCAGCTACACTGAGAGGTAACCACTGATATCATTCTATTTACCAGTTTCTGTATTTGCCATTACAGTCCTTATATGCTGATCCATCTGACATCCTTGGACAGAATTTCTTGATTACTGAGACATAGGCTATCCATAGTTTCTCCTACTTTGCTGGTCAACCAGCCTTTGTCCATTTAGGCTAGCCCACTTTCATTAGCATCACAGCCAGGCATGATATTGATTGGGTAGTATAATATTATTCATCTCTTTCCTGCCCTGGATAGATTGTAATGAGTTTTAGAACATGTCAAATTTCTAAGTTCTATTTCATACCACATATATTGTTGAGAATTTGAAAATTGCTTTATAATTATCCATCAATGAGTAAGCTTTGAAAGAAGATAAAAGTATTATGAAATAAATTACAGCAATATAATTGAGGCTTACTCAGAGTGAAGTGTTTTTAGTAGATTTGAGCACTAGACAAATGTCAAAGAAATGAATGAGAAATAGCAAATTTGCATTTATAGCTTCTGCAAATGAAATGGACATGCTTTCTACATGGTTGACATGTGTAAGAAAGTGTTTCACAGGACTACCAAAATTCTGTCTTAGGGTGTCATTTTGGATACTAAAATTTTTCAAATAATGATTTAAAGAATCTTGAATTTTTTCTGACATGATCTAGAAACCTTTGGCAACTGATTTCTATGTGACTCAAAGTATTTCTCTAGCAGAAGAAATCTACTACCTGAGCTATTAAGAAGTAAACTGTCACTTGGATGTGTTTATTGCTTTGGTAAGTGATTGAACATGAAATTATTTTTGAAAGCCTTAGAGAATAGTGAGATTTAAAGAAAAAAATCAAGACATTAAGTACAATAACACTAGTCAGTGTAACCTGTAATTTAGTCTATGCTTGAGAATTTTGAGTTTATCCAAAAAGAATCCATTTCAGGTACCAATGATTAGCCATGTGAGGGGATGGGGATTCAGGAATGTGTAGTAAATCTTGCCTTATGTAAATTATACAGGTCACATGGCATATCCAAGTATACCCAAGTGCAGCTAACCATGGCTTTGAATTGTAACTGCAGAGTTAGTCAGGAAAGAATTGTATCCATACACCCAGCAAGTGAATACTGGAGATATGGTATCAGCAGTGTGAAGTGGAGCCTGGCTCTCTGGATTGCAAAGCAACCTTTGAGCTCGTTTTGAACTACCCATGGAGAGAAAGAAATCACACCTATAACTTACCTAATTGTGCTTAGCCAGCAATATTAAGTTCAGTCTTTTACTCTTTTAAGTTTTATTTACTAATCCACCTGGTACGGAATACAGCATTTTAAAAGATGACCCACAATGGGTTAGTGGTTTAATATTTAGTATTCTTAAGTAATTACTTCAAAATAGCATATTTCATTGACTAGCATTTATGTTAATTTGCTCAGCACAAATTTCCCTGTAGGACTGATGGCCACCACTCCCTCTACATTTCTGAAGCCACAATAATATGCTGGGGACACAGATTCAGTCAGCTTTGAACAATCAAGGGTAGTTATGGAACATGTGAGTCTACAAAGAAGCAGATAGTCCCCATCCTAACACACACATATGTTAATATTTGCTGATCAGTTTTTCTCCATTATGAAAAATTTGCCATTTGTGGAAGAAAGAAGTCCTAAGCTGTTTTCGACTGGTGGTAAGATAGTCTATCTTCTCAGTTAGAGCAGCATTAGGTTCCTCAAGACACAATATGAGTTATCTAATGAGAAAGAAGGAAAGCCCTGGTGAATGTGTTAGCAAAAGTCTCAGAGCTAAAAGGCAGGGCAGAGACTCCAGACCTGGGAGGAAGCTTTTAGTGGAATTTTGGTTGCTACAGAGGTAGAGTGTTTCTCCCATGTGGGGCCTGACACTCCTGAATTTATGATTTCTGTCTAGACTAGTTCTTGGCCTTCTTCATATTTGGAAAATTGGTATCTAAAAATCATTCTTATTTCAGGACAAATTCCACTATAGCAAAATGTTCATCACATAGTTCGGGGATTAAGTCCTGAGAGATGAAGGAATGGAAACTACCCCTGTGTACAGACCATATTCCCTGGTTGATGATTTTTCTGTTCCTTGACTAAAGTCTTTAATTATTTGATTCTACAAACATTGCTATTTCTTTTTTTGAAGATTTGTTTTATTTATGCATATAAAAGCTGGGGTATAAGCCAGAGGTGGGTGTGTGTGTGTGCGCGAGGACTTACTAGAGACAGAGTGGAGAGCAGAACAGGCAGATATACTGAAATACACTGCTGAGGGGAGCAATGGGAGAGACAGGAGAGGTCTGCTGTGCCATATGTGGGTCAGCTCTCTGGCTGGGGATCAAACTTATGTTACATTGACTGCTGGTAGCTTCATAGTGCTGAGACTTAACTCCTTGCACCACCCAGGAGGCCCCAAAAATTGCTATTTCTTAATTATGTAAACACTGACTCAGATGATGTATATCATTTCCACAGTGTTTCAAGTTAGAAATCTTGCAATTCATTCATTCGGCAAATACGTATTTGTATTTACTAACATTAGGCACTGTGTTGGGCCCTTGGGTATGAAAAAGTAAAATGAAGGCCTCTTTGGTATACAGGGAGTTAAGTGTCAGCACTATGAAGCTATCAGCAGCCACTACAGCATGAGTTCGATCCTCAGACAGGGATCTAACCACACGGTGCAGCAGACCTCTCCTGTCTCTTGGCCACTGCCCCCCTCAGCAGTATATTTCAGTCATTCCACCTGTTCTGCTCTCTACTCAGTCTCTGGTAAATCCTCTCACCCCCTGCACCTTTGGCCTATTCTTGTATGTATAAATAAATAAATCTTAAATAAAAAAGAGTAAAGAGAGAACTGCCTTCTATTTTCATGATATTTAAACCCCCAAGGGAACAGATTGATTTTATTTTTTGTAAAGATTTATTTATTTATGAATATAAGAATTGGGGTCCAGGCCAGAGGTCTAGAAGGTGAGAGGATTCACCAGAAGCAGAATGGGGAGGGTGGGTGAGGCAGAACAGGCACTAAGTCCACTGATGAGGGGAGCGGCAGGTCAGACAGAAGTCTGCTGTGCTATGGAGGTCGCTTCACTGGCCGGGATCGAACTGGTGCTGTCGATAGCTTGATAGTGCTCAGACTTAACCCCTTGCACCACCAAGGAGGCCTGACAGATTGACTTTAAATACTAACACCTACATGTTGTCACAAATTGCTGTAGTAAATACAGTGAAAGGAAAGAATCAGGGATATAGAAGACAGTAATGAGGAGGGGGACATAATTTAGACTGAGATGTTAAGGAAAGCCTCTCCTGAAAATGACATTTGAGTAGTCTGAGAACAGGCAGACCAAAGGCACATGAAGAGAAAGGATAAAAGACACCAGTTATAAGGAAGGGCCTGTGTGCATATCCTGAGGTAGAAACAGCTCAGGGTGTTCAAGGTTCCATGTGTTGAAGGTGCTGAAAGCTAGAATATAGTGGGCAGGTGGGGAGTGGTGCACCCTTCACACCAAATTTGTGTTTTTAAATGTAGGATTATTTTTCAAGCAAAGACCAGAGCCATTGAGAAGACGGGCTGTTATTCACACTTTCACGAAGAAGAATATGCTACCCAGGACAACACAGAAAAGCACCAGAGTTCTTCAGGGGCCCAAAGGAGTTAGGGGAGAAAATGGCAAAGAGCTTCTTTGTGTTTTCAAGAGTGGGGAAGAGTGAGGGGGAGTGAGCAGATTTAGGATTGGCTAATTTGAATTATACCAGTGGGTCAGACGGGTAGTCTTTAGTTGCCTCGTACCTGGTTCTGGGAATTAGGGCAGGTAGATAGTGGTTCAAAATATGACTTCTATGAGGGCAGTAGATGTGGGCTCCATATTAGTTGGTTTGTGTGTGAAAGGCAAGCCCGAGGCAAGTCTTTACCATATCTAGGAGTTTGTTAGTCCTGGGACAGTCTCACCAGCATCAGTAAGATCCCAGATGTCAAAGTAAACTGTAAACTTTTGTTTCAGTTTCATATAAGCTTCTTCCCAGTCATGTCTTATTTCCTATTTCTTCCTCACTCCCAAATTTTGTGTTCAGTTACAATATGTGGATTCTAAGTTTCTGTGTTATATCAATAAATAACCTCTCTGCTTCTAACTTCTCTTCCCTGTGACCATCTTGCAGATCATCTGTATATCATACTTTTAAAAATCCTACTTTCATTAAGAAATCTGTAAGTTGAAGGTCTATTTAGAGGTCATATAACTTTCTATGTTAGTTAAGGTAGGTGAACCATTTTTACAACCAACCCTAAATCTTAGTGGTTTGATACAATAAATATTGATTTCTTGCTGGGGCATAGTCTGATGCAGTGTAGTGGGGGAGAACTCTGTTCCATGAAGTCATTTAGTGGTTCAGGTCACTTCATTTAGTGGGTGAGTCAGCTTTCTGGATTCTTCTGCTGAACCAATGTCAAATTTCCACAGTTAAGACTCTGAATGTCTCAGTTGGATTAGTTTTTCATTTATTTATTTATTTTTGTCCTACCACATGGATTCATGAGATAGAGCATTAAGTCCTTTAGACATGGCTATAGTGGTCCTGCTTGTGGATTGGGTCCATTTACACAGAAGGGGAGATGAGTTGGGTTGATACCATCAAACTACTTTGTTTTTAGGCAGCTATGATAGACCTTTATATATTTTAATAAATTCATCCAGTTCTTTTTTCCCCAACCAGAGTAAACGTTTTCTACTTTCTGAGCGCCTGCATATCCCAGATTATCAACTTCACTCCTAAAATTTCAAAGGTCAAACTTCATCTCCTCTATGAAAAAAGGCATTCATTAATTCTACATCTTACTTATTAACCCATAGTTATTTTTTAAAAGATTTATTTATACATAAAAAATTTGGAGTGTAGGCCAGATAATGTGGGGGATGAGAGGATTCACCAGAGAGAGTGGGGAGCAGAACAGGCAGATTGACTGTTCACTACTGAGGGGAGCAGTAGGCGGGTCAGGAGAGGTCTGCCTGGCCATGTGGGGTCAGCTCCCTCGCCAGGGATCAAACTTGTGCTACAGTGGTTGTGGATAGCTTCATAGTGCTGTGCTTTAACCCCTTTCACTACCAGGGAGGCCACCTGCTCAAAGATGTATTATCTCTCTCCTTAGGAATACTTGTGTGTTGATAGAGGATGATGCTCAATCTAATTCTTATCTTCATTGTCTTTAAGTAGGTCTAAAGAATGGTGTAGATTTTTCCTAAGAAATGCCAACTCCAAGTTATCATTTTTAGGTTGGGGTCTCTGTTCTGGGACTCTGCTATGCATTTTTATTTGCTCTGTCATTTAATGTTTACTACTAAAGTGAACTGCCTTTCCTTCAATCCTTATAGTAAGTTCACCTTTGCCACAGGACGAACTGACTAGACTGTTGCCTTGTGGAATCTGAAAAATCTGAAACTTAAGTTGCATTCCTTTGATTCACATAGGATGAAATATTCCAGGTTTAGTGGTCACCTCACAGTGAGACTATTTTGGCTTGCAGTGTTGCTGCGTGTTCACTGTAAGCCTACAAACCTAAAATTGCTATTTCTGAAGACAGAGCAAATAACTGGTTTATCTAATTCTGGAGGTTCAGGCTGTCTATTTCCATGTTTTTGACTTAACCACAGCTCTATATTTACACTCATTAAACAGTTGTCTAAACTGATATCCCCACTGCTTTTTTGTGCTTTCTCAATCCTCACACATGAGTTTCCACTCATATACTCATATTCTTGCCCTGCACACTGATTTATATTGATTGGAAAGGAAAGTTATTCTATTGAAAAAAAGTAATATATTTGGTTTAATAATTATTGGAAATAATGTTGGGAAAACATTGAAAGTAACAGACAAAATAAAATGGTTGAGATTCCCCAATGTTTATAGTTCTGTGACTCAAGAGTAGAAAAAGCTAAGAATAAGACTGAAATTTAGCCAGGAGGGGAAAGGGTGGAACTAAAATTGAACTGTGCAGGCACTACTCCAGTTGTCTGCATTCAGGATCCCAAACTCAATTTCATACAAAAAATAGCATTCAAATGAAGAAGACAGTAGTTAGAAGTAAAGTAACTTGTGTAATTAGGGCTGAAACAAACTGTGGGATAATTAGTTCCCATTGGAGAATGACCAGGTGGCTTGGAGGAGTTTATATCACAGGAGAAACTGTGGGTATAAGACTGGGTGTACAAATCAAAACGTTTATACTAACTCTAAGAACTTAAGTGCTTCTTTAGTACTGTGGGCTAGTTGATATGCTACTTAAATGATTTTAGTATTCTGAGGATAAAATGAAAATTGGTAAGTCCCTGTAACCATACCTATTCCATCTAATACTGTAGCTGTACAAATAGGTACTCCACCCTTCAGCACTGGGAGGTCATGGAGCTTATCTTATGCTGTTTTTTTATGATTAAAAATTTCTAACCATATATAATTATTAATAGTATAATCATGGTTATTATAAAATACTGATATGTAGTAAATACTCCAGCTTGTTCCCTCTGTATTCCCTTTCATAACTTCTATCAAGGATGATTGAGTCCACACAACGAATAGGAATAGAAGGAAAAGCATATCATCAGGGCTGACTCTGGAACCCTGTTTCATTGTGAAGAGAATCCCCTATGCCTTCCCACTAGACTTTTTCCTATCTTGTTTGTGTTTTTCATTAAAATCTGGTGCTAGATCTCGCTTTGTAATTAAAAAATTTTGTTGACACTAGCTATGTGACTTCTGTCGACTGACAAATTCCGGATGGAAGGGAAATGCTCTGAAAAATCAATTTCCATTGCTAACTTACATGACAACCTCCCTTTTTTATAATCATAATATCAAAAATACTCTGAGCAACTTCAGTTTGCAAGTGGATTGCCTTAGCTTCATAAATTGGTTACCTGGCCAGGGCTAAGTAAGAGCAGGCCCAGGGCAGGAAATTCCTCTGTCCGGAGACAAAAGACAGGCACCTGGAGAGAGATGAGACCCCTCCCCACCCCCACCCTACATCAAGACTTATGGGAAGCTTCCTTGGTCTTTTGAAACAAAAAGCAAATCTCAGATAAAACTCCCAGGGCACAAGGACCAATGGATAATTTCCTAACATCATTGACACAGGTTTTGCTTAATGCATAACTATGTGGCTTCCTTTTAATTTACCCTTTTCTTAAATCATCTCTAACTACTTTCTGTTAGTCTTAATTAACCTTTTCCTAAAGCAAACACTAGCTACTCTCTGCTAGCCTTAAGTTAGCTTTTCTTTAGACAATCACTGATGACTCTTCTAACACAATTTATTCCTTTTCTAGGGCCCCTAAATCCTTTGCTAACAGCTCATCCTTTCCAAGACCCCTTATCCTTTGAAGTCATAGTTAAACATCTGTATACATGAAAGTTATCACAGATATATAGTCTAGTATGCCATAAAGTGTCAGGAAGAGGATACATTGTTCTACTCTTCCTTTGGAACTTTTATGCTGATTTCTTATTAACTTACCTGATACATTATTGTAACTAACTACTTGCTAAACAGTATAAATAAAGGTCTGCTAAAAAGATGAGCAGGAAGACTTGCACCCAACTCTGACTCTGACTCTGACTCTCATGTCTTCTTCACATCTGCTCCCCTTTCCCCCTTCTTGGAATCTCTGCCCACTGCTCCTACCTTAAGACCATGCCTGTTCTGCCCTCTGACAACTGTGATTGGGACTGGCTTCCGACAGGTTGTGGTGGTAAATAATGTGGTGGTAAATAATAGTGCTTAGTTCTCTCCAGTAGTTGTCAAACTTTAGCAAGTATCAGCATTGGGAAATTATAAAAAAGTTGACGGTGGAAGTTAAAAGAAAGATTTCTGAACCCCACCCTCAGTTTCTGATCCTGCAGGTCTGCAGCAGAACCAAAAATTTGCATGAAATTGTTGATATTGCTGGTAAACCACACTTTGAGAAAACCACTGTTAGAAATCACAACTTTCACTTGTGAAAATGTTCCTCTTCCATTGCTACCCTTAACCTTAAGCTAACTGGTATAATCCCCAGCTTGTGGCTTGTTTTCTATGAATTTCCTGGTCTTTTCATATACACAGAGTTCTTAGGGTATCAAACCCACTGTTTTCCTGGCTACTCTAACTCCTGAATTTGTTCAAGGAATTTTAAAATTATTGGTACCTTTTAGTATCATACTTTCCAGAATATATTTCCTTTCTGAGTTCCACAGAGTTTCACCTCAACCCTTAAATCTTATTTCTGTTATTGACTCGTTGAGTCATGGCATAAACCTTATCATCATTCAGCTACACCACCTTATGAATTTTACTTTTCATCTCTGTAACCCTTTCCTTCAACTCTTGCCTCTTCTGGCTACAATTCCTTTTACTTTTTGAGTACACGGAATGTTTGATCACCTTGATCCATTTAGTTAATGTCTCTTTAACACATTCTTGGCTTATTGCTTTCTTTTCTATATTCTGGAGCCCACAGTTGAATAGCAGAGTTAATCTCAGTTTATTTGCATCTCTATCTTTCCATCACTTTTCCCGATGACCAATGCTGGACCTTTGCCACAACTTGTCATCTCTATTTTTAAAAGTGCTATTGGAGGTTCTAAGATAAGTAATCATAGTATGCAGCAGTGTTCCAGCAAAATTATAAGCATGAACAGAACTCCAAGAACTTCTAAAGGTGGCAAAGCATATATCTATTTAGAATGATTAGGAAAAAAAACATTTCTTTTACAAATTTTCCCCACTAATTGAAAGCAGAACATTCGTATCTGTTATGATTTGGCATGGCAGATTTTTTTTTTTTGAGTCTGAGAACACTTTTTTTTTTAAAAAGATGTATTTATTTATGCATACAGAACTGGGGTACAGGCCAGTGGTGCAGGGGCAGTGAGAGGATTCATCAGAGACAATGGGGAGCATAATAGGCAGATCGACCAAGTATACTGCTGAGGGGAGCAGCAGGCGAGACAGGAGAGGTCTGCTATACCATGTGGGTCACCTCCAGGGCTGGGGATCGACCTGTCACTGAAGCCGCTGCAGCTGGCTTGCAATGGTGCATCCTAACCTTTTGTACCACCAGGGAGGGCCCGAATCTGAGAACACTGTTAACATCAATTTTTATGTAATTAATCTAGACCATCCCCTGACCCAAAAGAATAACCTGATAAATCATACCAAAAAGAACACTCTTATACTTTGGATAATGGGAGAAAATTGTATGGGAGATACAAATATGAATAAAGCTGCTTGATTCTAATGTTATTTATGCACAGAAATGGTATAATTTATATTTATTTCACTGAGAGTAATTAGCAGTTTTTTAAAACACAGAATTAATGAATTCTGTCTTTAGTGTGATTCCTTATCCTTTATGCAATACAGTGGGAAATATCCCCAGAGTGCTTAGATGAATAAATT
>NW_004567102.1:20363129-20364184 GCF_000260355.1 Condylura cristata
CTCAACCACTGCTCCCCTCAGCAGTGTACTTCATTAGTCTGCTTTTTCTGTTCTCCACTCAGTCTCTGGTGAATCCCCTCCCCCCATACCTCTGGACTGTATCCCAGTTCTTATATGCCTAAATAAATAAATATTAAAAAAAACTTTTGAGTAAAATATTATTTGGAGGAAGAAGGACATTAACTTGTTTTTGGCCAGGTGGTAGAAAATAATAGTAATTCTCAGACGTCTGAAGAACCCCCCCATATGTGAACCATTTGCTATCTTTCTTCACCAAGGCTATTACTGTGCAAGACTGTTTTTTGTACTTCCTTCATGTTATAAATGTAACTCAAAGAAGTTACTGTATCTCATCTATTTTAGGATGAAAATTTTAAAATATTTTCTAATCTCTGAGATTTAAATAAGTATATTTGATGGTATCTTAAATTTCATAAAATCAGTTATTCTTTTATTACTACATCTAATATGCTCACTTGTGTTCAAATTGGCTCTAAATCTAGAATTTTTCCTATGAAATCACATCATCTTTTTTAACAAAAGCAGACTTTTTGCTACTTTTGCAATTTTTTCTATCATACATACATGCACCCTTACATCTTAATCCCTGCCAAAAACATCTTCTTAAGATTTTCTGCATTATGTCAACTCTTGTTTGTTTTGAGTTTATTCATGGTGAACTTCATCTATTTAACTGGTATGTTAGTCTCTTCTTCCTGATAAATTACTGAGTTAATCCACTTTGTTCAATTACATTTTACCTACAACTCTTTAGAATCAGTTGCCTAAACATTGGGGAAGAAATGAAGCTTCTTTTTATGTTTAATTAATAAGATAAATCCATCTCACAGATGCAGTAAAGGTGTTTTGTTGGGCAAATCGCCACCCTGGATCAGTGCTTCTCCCAACTGTGCACACCACATCAAATACTTGTTGTATCTTCTTTTAAGCAAAGTTTCTTTCTTTCTCTCTTTCTTTTTTTAAAGGTTTTTGATTTATTTATGCATACAGAACTGGGTACAGGCCAGAGGTGCTGGGGCCGTGAGAGGGTTCAC
>NW_004567102.1:20364825-20375548 GCF_000260355.1 Condylura cristata
GAGGAAGGGAGGACCCTCTGTTTGTTTTAATTTTTTATATTTAGAGAGTAATATTCAATATAATCTTTCAAAAATATTTCCCTCCCTGTAGGATGGTCACTTTTATATTTTGACCTGCCAGCCATCCTGGATGGATCGATCAAGAATGAATGAATGGGTGAATGTGGAAATAAATGAAAATAAAAAGTGTATCCCAGCTATCTTCCACAGGGAATTTTGTCTTAGGGCCCAGGGTTTGGGCATCTTTCACTAAGACCCCAAAAGTGGATGAGAGGGCATTAGAGAGAGCAAGCCACTCTGGACTTTCCAGGAAGGTAAGCCCACAGTAGGGATCGCTATCCTAGGAAGGACCCTCATGGAGTAAGGTAGTACTCCTTAGCTGGTGCCTTCTGGTATCTTTGGCTGGTCACCACATTTGCTTCCCTCCCTGCCCAGTGGGGTATTTATCTTTCTTGTGGTGACTCTTCTACCTCCCGTGTTCAGGTAGAAAAGGGAGTCTGAGCCCCTTTGGGCCTCCCTCCCCACTTTTGTGCCCAGGAAGGCCAAAGAAAAATTACTATACCAATGTAGTGTCTTTTGGGGTGACTGTTTACGGTTCTCTCCTTGCATGTATGCAGTGTACATAGACAGTCTGTTTTATATGTTACATGCATGTAGTGCATGAGTATGTGGCCTGTGGATGTTTGTCATCAGCATGTGGTGTGCACATTGTTTCATGAATGTCATAATCTACAGTGTACTTGTGTGGCGTATTACTTAAATACTATGTGTATGTGCTGTGCAGGTACAGCATGTTTTATATGTGTTGCAGGTATGCACACTACTCACTGTGCACTGCACACTGCACTCTACTCATTGCTCACTGGTTACTGCACACTGAACAGAGCTCACTGGACACTGAAGAAGTTCACTTTGCACCACACGCAATTCATTGCAAATGACACACAGGTCACTGTACACAGCTCACTCATATAGCTAACTTCACTGTGCACTGTCCACTGCACACAGGATAGTGCAGTACACTACTTACAATGTGCACTACCCACAGCTTACAGCACATACCAGAACCAGAAGCAAATGGCCAGAACTGGATAAAACCTGTTAGAATGAGTTCCAGCCATTTGGAGCTGGTTCCAACTGGCCAGAAACAGAAGCCAGCTGAAGTTGCATGTATATAGTGGACATGTATGTAATGTGTTATTCTGGTGTCTGTTTAATCTGGTTCTGGACAGTTATAACCAGTTGGGTTTAGAGGCACAGCCATTAGTGCCCACCAGGTTGTTAATCTTAGTAGACTTGGAACCCCTAGAAGGCAACTGTAGCCTCAGACCATCAGCCCTGCCAGTTGCTCAACAAAAAGGAGCTTGGAGGCCCTCCCTGGTGGCGCAGCGGGTTAAAGCACAGCACTGAGAATCTAAAGCCGCTTCCACATGAGTTCAATTCCCGCCTGCCCCGGAGGTGACCACATGGCGTGGCAGACCTCTCCTGACCCGCCTGCTGCTCCCCTCAGCATTGTACTTCGTCGATCTGCCTGTTCTGCTCCCCACTCTGTCTCTGGTGAAGCCTCTCGCTGCCCCTGAGCCTCTGGCCTGTACCCCAGTTCTGTATACACAAATAAATAAATCTTTAAAAAAAAAAAAAAAAAGGGAGCTTGGAAACCCAGGGTCTTGGGCCCCAGGTCAGTCTCAGCTGGTCAGTCCTGGCCTTATAGGCACTGGGTAGTGCATTTTGTGATTCCCCCACCAAGCCTGCTGCTAGACTCTCCATAGCTTAGAGTTGGACTTACAGCCAGGAGGGAGGGAGAGACTCTCAAATATGGGAGCCACAGGGGAGCTGGAGCTGGAGGTGGTGGGGTGGGTGAGAGTGGTAGTGGGGCTGGGAAGAGCAGTGTGTATGGGGGTGCTGCTACTGGAGGGCTACTGGAGGGCATTGTCTATACCCCCAGCCCCACATACACCACTGGAACCTGGCACCCAGGCTCCCCAGTCCTGTGTGTGTGTGTGTGTGTGTGTGTGTGTGTGTTTAGTCCCATGTGTTTGTAAGGGAAAACTTAAATGGAATTTTGAGCCGATGGTCAATTACGCAGGCAACTTGTGGTTGAAACCACAGACTTTCAGACTTTGGAGCAGGACTTTGAATTCACACTCCACCCTTTGCATCTGTGTGTCCTTGGCCAAGCTGCCTGACCTCTTTGTGCCTCAGCTTCAGCTTCTCCATCTGTAAAATGGGGCTAACAATATCACCTGCCTCACTGACTTATTTATCGTGAGAATAAGTGACAAGAATCTATTAACTGTTAAAACAATGCTACAGAGTGAACTCTCAGTGATGTTAGCTATTTTCAGTTTTATTTATATTTCCCACATGTCCCAGGGGCAATTCTTTTCTTCTCTTTTGTTAAGGTATTTTGAAGCAAACGTACTGGAAGCTCTTCCTCAGGATTCACAGCAGTATGCTGCACTTACATCTCTTCTCTTGGCCTTTTGTAATGTTTCAGGAATGTACTGTTTTCATTTCTCCTTTTGCAGCACCATTTAAAAACAAAGAATAGATGCCTTAGTAATTTGGGAAGGGAAGGAACGTGACTTTCAGTTTCATTCATGTTCAAAATGTAATAACCCATAATTGGGAATAATGTGCCACTGTGAAGATTTCAGAAATAGAGCTGTGAAGAATTTCAAAGTCTCACCTCCCTTTGGAAATGCAGCCTGGATCCTCTCATCATCAGTTATGAATTCTGTAATGAAAACTTTCTTTGTAAGACTTTAGGCATGTGCAGTTTCATCCAGTTACGGCTCATTTGGGAATGAATTTTCTGACGCAAATGAATTTTTTTAAAAAAATGCACAGTGTTTCTTTATTTGGTTAGCATTACTTCTTCTTTTAGTTTTTTTTTTTTCTTGTCAACTTTAAAAGGGGAAAAGGAAAGAAGCAAAATGCCCTGCCAAAACTTGGCAGTAGAAATTCAGTGAGCAAGAACTCTCCACCTACAGCAATGTTTGAAATGCCTGCACACTGATGGCACCCCAGGCTATTCTTGATGCATTAGAGCAGCTTGTTATGCATTATGCAAATTAAGAAAGCCCAAGAGCCTGAAAATCAAAGGTAAAGACCAGTGTAGAGCTAGAGACACCTGTTCTCTATTCTTCATACCTCTTTCATCTGAAATTACCTTTGACTCAGTATTCTAGGAGATTGGAGGGCAGACAATTACAATTTACCACTGACATACTGTACAGAACTCTGTCTTCTCTTTTAGTACTAGCACACAGCAAGACAGAAAGTAGTAGAGGGCAGCCTAAGAGAGTAGAGAGCGGTTGGGAAGTGACCCAGTCTTTGCTAACCTCATTTACCCATCTTTACCCAGTATCTTCTAGGCTCATGATTTTCATACCTAGAAATAAAATATTGACTACAGTGCATAGTGATTGAGTTCATTTAAAGTTACCTAAACAGTGCTAAACTTACAACATTGTAAAGTTTTAGAAGAGAGAATTCTAAAAATTACAAAAAAGAAGATAATGTTTACTATCTCCTTGCAAGCTGGAGACCCAGGAAAGCTAGTGATATAATTCAGTTCAAGTCCAAAGGTTTGCAAACAAGTGTTGCTGATGTTAAAAATCCCAGCCCAAGGGCAGGAAGTTAGATGATATGCAGTGTATCAGTTTAAGAAGTAAGGAAAAGGCCCTCCCTGGTGGCGCAAAGCACTGAGAAGCTTAAGCCGCTTTCGCCTGAGTTTGATCCCTGCCTGCCCCGGAGGTGACCACATGGCGTGGCAGACCTCTCCTGACCCGCCCGCTGCTCCCCTCAGCATTGTACTTCGTCGATCTGACTGTTCTGATCCCCACTCTGTCTCTGGTGAATCCTCTCACCCTTCACATCTCTGGCCTGTACCCCAGTTCTGTATGAATAAATAAATCTTCAAAAAAAAAAAAAGAAGCCAGGAAGAAAAAAAAGGACAAATTTTTCCTTCCTCTCCCATTGTTTCTATTCAGTCCCTCAGAGGATTGATGATATCCATACTGGGTATGGTAATCTACTGAGTCCACAGAATCAAATGCTAATCTCAACCAGAGAGCTTCACACATACATCCAGAAATAATGTTTAATCTGGGCACCTTGTAGCCAGTTACATGGCCAAAAAAAGGGTAACCATCACTAACCAAAAGTATAAGATGTAAGAGATCTGTTAAGTCAGAATCTCTCATATGACATCCTATTAATGTACAAATAACATCATACAAAAGTAAGCATTTATTTCTATTGTGTCTGCAGGTCACTTGGGGATTGGTTACTCTGAATTGGATTTGGCTGGGCCGCTGGCTAGGTTAACTCTTCTATATGCTTTTCATATAATCCACCCGAGACCAACAGCTTAGCCTGAACATGTATAAGAAGGAAAATAAATAAGGTCTTTTAAGTCCTAGAAGTGGAACCAAAACATTGACTTTTCCTTTTTCTATTAGTCAAGGTAAGTCACATGGCAGAATCCAGTGTCCAGAAGCAAAGGGATATTCCAACTCTTTGGGATGTAGTGAAGGCTGTGGAATATATCCTGGTCACCTTTTAAAACCAAGGTACTTTTCCCCTCAGCATCTAGGATTACTGGTTACCGATTATGGCTCACAGAGAGTTCCCCTCACACATATTCTTGTTCTGCCATTTTTACCCTATCCTCCATCCTTCATTCCCCATAGCCTACCAGGAAATGCTCTCAGTGGGAGGGCTCTGCTTTGCTCAAGGGTGCTCCTATAGAAAATCCACATGATACAATGACTGGTTACAGGGGAGATGTGAGTTGACAAAGGCCTGACCCCTTTCCTCAATTCAGAATATCTCTGAAGGACTGTTACAGCTCCAGAACCTCACATGAGGTTAGCTGAGCCCTCAGTTGCAACTAAATTTGTTCCATTTTTCTATCTGCCCAATCTTGTTTCCCTAAGTCTGTGAATAGTGCTGTTGCCATGAATACTCCACATGCAAATCTAACTTTCAACATTTGAGAAATACTAAAGACAGTGACAAAGGGCATGGAGAGGTACACGAAAGAATCAAGACTAAAAATGCAATTTATCATACTTTGCATTTAATTAGACTAAACTGGTCTCCCAGCTTAGAATAAAGGTATGTTTTATAGAAAGTACTGCATCTCTGTCTGAAAACTCCTGATACATTTTAAACCACTGAAACTGGATTTTGAAATATATTTGAGATGGGCTCAGTTTGCAGATGTGATGGTCCTAAAGAGTAGTAATGAATGGACACTTGGTAAATTGAATTAAATTCTAAATGCCTAGTAGGAATTTTGTATTCTGGTGTGAAAATGTCATGAATTTTTTGATGGGTAATCACTTTAATAGCTTACTGATTTTTCTCTGTTGGGTTTTACATAATATATATATGTGTGTGTGTGTATATATATATATATATATATATATAATTTTATTTCACTTCATAAATTTAATCTAGTTTATTTTATAATTCTATGTGTGAAATTATAGTATGTAGTCATAAATTTATTTTTGATTTCTGTCTCTTAATACATTTCCTTTTATCAATTTTAAACTGATGTGACTCTTACTGGATTCAAGGGTCATAGGGAAGATACTAACACAGAGTTCTTGGACTGGTGACTATGGACCTAATGGATAGGATAGAAGAAATAAAGAACAAAGGAGAAGAAAAATTTGGCTAGATAGTATTTCTCCAGTAAACAGAGCAGTTAGTAATTTGCTCTACTCAGGGATAGGTGATGGTAAGATAACTGCAACAGAGGGACAAGTCTGCAAGGAAATCAAGAGTCCAGCTCAAATAATGTTTACATGACTATCTGTGATCTTCAGAGATCAGAAAGGCAAGTTGGGAGTGCAGGCAGATCAGAACAGTGGTGGTTGAGGGACTGTGGGTGCCAGTGAAAGACCAGGCTCCCAATTGTGATCGAATCAAAACAAAATATAGTCATTATGTACTTATATAAGCAAGTCATGTTTACATTCTTTTTTTTTTTTTTTAAGATGTATTTATTCATACAGAACTAGGGCACAAGCCAGAGGTGCAGGGATGGTGAGAGTCTTCACCAGAGACAAAGTGGGGAGCAGAGCAGACAGATCGACTAAGTACACTGCTGAGGGGAGCAGTGGGTGGGTCAGGAGAGGTCTGCTGTGCCATGTGGGTCACTTCCTGGACCAGGATCCGAACTCCCACTGAAGCGGCTGCAGCCAGCTTGCAGTGCTGCGTCCTAACCCATTGCGCCACCAGGGAGGGCCCATGTTTACATTCTTTTTCCTTATACTTTCCTAGGAAGGTTGCTACACTCTGATGTCCTATACAAGCCTGGTATCAGGAAATATTCTTAAGATTTTATGGGGAAAGAATTTAGGACAAGGAACTGGTTACATGGGGGATGGTGGAGTTAAGTCTAAAGTGGTGCAGTGGTGCATTCTTTAGATAACTAAGAGTAGAAGCTTCTACAGCTGCCTAAAGCTCTAAGGGACAAAAGGATCCAAGTACAGACTGATTACATTTTTGTTGAATCTGTTACTGTGGTGAGCCATGCAGCAGCTGGAATCATAGGAGGCCTTGACGCAAGAGCTAGATCCATAGATAGAACAGCCACTACTTCAGACAATGACTAAAGCAGAAAGATAGAGGGGGAAGTACCCTGGCCTATCCCTTTCTGCCTTGTCTTCTTTCAGGTCCTTTTGATGTCTGAATTGATCCAGAAAACAGAGGACAGGGAAACCTGAGGAAACAATTCTCTGTAATACAGGGCAATACAAGGCAGGGAATGGATCTGAGAACAAAACAAGTCAAGACTAGTACATGGCCTCAGTTTTCCTTCTCTCCATGGATATGTTTTCCATCGTAAGGTTCTCTTATTCCTGCCATCTGCCTCATCCAGGCTCCAGTAGTTTCCAGTTAGGCACAGCCCATAGGCATGCTACGCCCATCCGTGAGTAGCGCACTGACAGGACATTGGAGGATGAGAGATCAGGTTATTCTCCTGACCATCTCCTGCGAGGCTGCTTGTCTGGCAGGAGCAGTGTCCCACCGTGATTACAGATTCTGTGAGTGGCCTCTCTGTGGTTCTCCGGCCCGTGAAGTCTTACTAGGTGTGTAATTGCTTTTCTCTGTTGCTAGTCTCAGTGTCTCAAAATTCCTTGTTGATTCTTTTAATTGTACCCACACCTATGCCATAGTGTATTTATTAAGTCTCTTCATTTGAACGATTGGTTGCATCCCATTTCCTGCCAGTACACTTCTTGAAGCCCTAACCTACTCCATTCTTTCCTAAACTTGGAAATGCCATGCTGGAAATTAAACAGACATTGTTTAATTTCTGATTCAATCACTTACAGACTGGGTTGCCGACTGGGGAGCTAATTAACTGAGACTCAGTACTGTTGCCAATAAGGTAGGATAATGATGGGTTTCAGCTGAATTAAATAGGAAAATCCATGCTTGACCTATGTGTTTCAGGCCTCATCATCCTGCTATGACAAACAAGGTCTTAGATTCTTCTTACGTTCCAATTTTGATGCCTCACCTTACTTGGTTACAGAAAATTAGCTCCTTTCAAAGTATTTTCAGTTATTTCTAGAAGTTCCCTTGTTAACTTGTCTTTCTTTTGCAGTTATTAGCTCCTGCCTTGTTTTTCTTCTGCCCCATCTCCCACACACCCAGCATCTCTTGCAGGGTTACTTGCTGAGGTTTTGCCAAGGCTGAAGAAGTTCCAGTGTCACTGTCCATCATGAGAGCACAGCTCATCACAAGGGTGATGACATTTAATACTCCGAAGAGTCTGGTCATTGGAAGGCCTCCAAGTGGCCCAGTTGTATGGGGGCTGGGGGAGCACAGACTTCCTGGCCCTGAGCCATCTTGACCTCAAATATGCAGGTCCTCTCATAGTCTCTGACTAATTTCTTACCTAGTTTCATATAAAAACAAAACTACTCACAGAAATTCTGGATCATGCTTCCATCCACTCTGTTAAGATCATGACCAGGGCTAGAAGGAGAACAGATGCTTTGCCATCCATTCCATTTTTCTGCTCCACCTTTTTGCAGTTCTCCTCCAGCCCTTCTTCCTCTTTCATTTACCAAATGGAAATTTCTGAACACATCAGTCTTTGTGGGATAGAACAGGGAGTGTCAACTAGGGAGGTGAATTATGCCTTTCACATGGTGTTCTAGGATGGTCCACAGTCCACTCCAGTTCCATACTAATGTTTTCTAGTACAATAGCTAGCACCTGGTGGATTTTCTTTTTTCTTTCTTTCTTTTTTTAAAAAAGATTTATTTATTATGCATACGGAGCTGGGGTACAGGCCAGAGGTGCAGTGCGGTGTGAGTCTTCACCCAAGACAGAATGGGGAACAGTCAGGCTGATCGACGAAGTACACTGCTGAGAGGAGCAACGGGTGGGTCAGGAGAGGTCTGCCAGGTCATGTGGATCAACTCTGGGGTAGAGATCAAATTCATGTTGAAGTGGCTTTAACTTCTCAGTGCTGTGCTTTCACCTGCTGCACCACCAGGGAGGACCCCACCTGGTGGATTTTCAATAAACATGGTAGGGGCTATTATCATATGAAAAATAAATCTCATTTACCACTTAATGTTACAAGTGCTTCAAGCTTCAATTTAGATGTCATTTCTTACTAGAAACTTGACAGCAGTTCCTTTAGTATGAGGTCATTTATCTCTGTGTATTCATTTCTTGAAGCTGTGGTTACAAAATAGCCAAAACTAGGCGACTTCAAACAACAGAAATTTCTAGAACTGGAAGTCTGGAGGCTAGATGTGAGCAGAGCCATCCCTTTCTCTGTCTGCTCTAGGGAAGAATGTATCCTCATCTTTCTTTTGCTTCTGTTGTTTTTTAGGAATTCTTGGTGTTTCTTGACTTCTGAGTGCACTACTCCAATCTCTGCCTCTGTAGTCTCTTGGCTGTCTTTTCCTTGGTTGTCTCTATTTTCTCACAGTGAACTCCTCTCCTAAAAGACATCATAATACATTAGGACCCACACTAGTGACTTCAGTTTAACTTCATCATAGTTGTAAAGACCCGATTTCCAAATAAGGTTGCATTCAGAGGAATTGGCATTAGGATTTCAGTATCCCTTTTTGGAGAACACAATAAATCCCTAAATACTCTCTTATTAATCTAAAAATTTATAACAACAATTTTATTTCTCTGATATTATCACATTCTAGCTTATTTTGTAGTAATGTATCTTTTATCTCTCTTTACAACTCCAAGGACAAAGTCTACTTCTGGTTTACTTTTGTGCCTTTGATAATACCTACCCAGCCATAATAGCTGTGATAATTAATTAAATCCTGGGCTTAATTTTTGACTCATGACCAATTCATTAGACTAGAGTGTGCTGCCACCTGCTTGGTATGTACTTTTATGAGTTTCTTGTGTTTTCAGCTCTTTGGTTGATTTATTTTTTTCAAAGACTATTGATCAGGAGGGTGAGTTTTGCTAACTGAAGTCGTAGTTATAGCCTGTGTCAGGGGGCTAAATATTTATGTCTTCTGGGATTGAACAGTGGGCTTCACTTTACTAAGGAAACAATCCCTAGTTGTCCTCTGTTTTTTGGCTTTTTCCTTCATTTGCATTTTCAGCATCCTGATAATGTCCTTAGTTACAGTTGCTATGGAAAAAAATTTTAGTGTTTCCTGCAGTACTGGGTGGTATACTGCCTGGAGGACATTTAGTGCATATTTATGATAATACCCAAGTCATGCATTTTATGCTAGGTTTCTAGTCTAGTAACTAGTTGCCATTGGGGGACTGCTATGTCTTTATTTTGGTTCCCTGATTTACCACACTGATAATTTTCCTTTTCATTGGTTCTGGAATTCTCATCACCGTCTTAAATACTCAATTACTCAGTATTTCACAGACTATAATGGCAGAACCAGTGTCATCTTTTTGTCATTGAATAAACTGGTAAACAGATGTAATCTTGATAGCAATGTGACAACCTAGACTTGTGAAAACACTCACATCCTCTTAAGGGTGTACAGTCTATGGACTGAGGCAATAAAGGGTGGAAGAAAGAAACTGGTCTACTTAGAGACTTGGACCCTGGTCTCTTTATTAAAATGGAAATAATATTAGTAATGCATGCCCCGTTTAACTGATAGGTTATTATCAGGATCTCATTACTGTATGTGAAAGTGACCTAAGTAATATAATGCTATAAATGCTCACAAATTTCATTGTGAAATACAACAACTAGATTGTTAATAGTCTTGACTTTTGCTTTGACCTGGTTGAATATGGGAAGTAACTTATCTCTAGTGAAGGTTTGAGTTGGTCTCTTTATTAAACCATCTGGGCAAATGCTTAGTTAATTTTGTGACATTTTCAAGGTCATCCAGTTCCGAATGTTGACTTCATTTCTCCTTCTCTTATCTTTTATTTTGGAGAGAGAAGGGGAATATGGCTGAGATGATCAAGTTGAAAGAACAGAAATATTAATTTTTAAAAATACCTTTTCTGAGTTAATATAAAAGTTCCCAGATGCGTCTGTCTGTTGCCTGTTTGGTATGTTGACACATGCTATTATGATTTTAATTCTGCCAAATTTTTTTTTTTTTTTTGCATGTACTTTGGTTTAGTGTAGCTGCTCAATCACTTCCTGGAACACGTTTAGGCATGCAGCTTTGAAAATCATAGGGAAAAGCAATGCATTTTGTGGTTTGATAGATGTATT
>NW_004567102.1:20375648-20460181 GCF_000260355.1 Condylura cristata
AATGCTGTGCTTTAATTCATTGTGCCACGAGCGAGGGCCCAGGATCTTAATTTTATTATAATTTTGCTGGATTGGGGGGGGGATATTCATTCTTTTGTAGCTGCTCAATCACTTCCTGGAACACGTTTAGGCATGCAGCTTTGAAAATCATAGGGAAAAGCAATGCATTTTGTGGTTTGATAGATGTATTTTAGTTTTAAAAAAATTCAGTTTATCCTAGAGATGATCAAGAAATTGATGTCATTACAATTAAATAGCGTTCTTTATACAGAATTTCCTGCTTGACAACTCCAGATATATTTATTATACAGCTTCTTGAACATATTCAATTTGCTCATTTGGAGCAAATTTTGTATGTTGAATGCAGTTGCTTCCTAGACACTGAATCATTTTCTAAATACAAATGTACTTTTTTTTTCCCCTCCAATTAACTTTCTCCTGCCAGTATATCATGCACTGTTGGAAGTGGGCTGCTTGCCTAAATCTTAAAAAAGTAGAATGAAGTCAGATAATTTGAGTTTTTATTTATAAGAAAGGAGAATGAGAAAAAAACCTAATTAATTTTCAGGATTATTATTATGAGAAGCTGGAACAAATGAGATACCCAGAAACAAAAGGGAAATCTAAAATTTATTTGGTTTGGAGTAGAATATAGCAGGATTATATTTTACTTTAAATATCAAGTAGCTGTACTATTAGTCAATATAAACAAACCAAGGAACCAAGCCTTCATGGAAGACAGCAGAAGTTTCATGTGGGCAGATAAGTGTTTAAGCATCTCAGTATGAAAACTCGACCATATGCTCAGGATTAGTTTTCTGTATTTAGACTTTTGGTGAAAAATTCCATCCTTGTTTCTACAAAACATGCCCCAAAGGCCTGGTTGTTAAGAACAAAAAAATTATTTTATGAAATTGTCAATAGTGTCAGCTCTATAAAAGTCAGAATTTTCGGCCCTCCTTGGTGGCGCAGCGGGTTAAAGCACAGCACTGAGAATCTAAAGCCGCTTCCGCATGAGTTCGATTCCCGCCTGCCCCGGAGGTGACCACATGGCGTGGCAGACCTCTCCTGGCTCGCCCGCTGCTCCCCTCAGCGGTGTACTTCGTCGATCTGCCTGTTCTGCTCCCCACTCTGTCTCTGGTGAATCCTCTCACCCTCCGCATCTCTGGCCTGTACCCCAGTTCTGTATGAATAAATAAATAAATCTTTAAAAAAAAAGTCAGAATTTTCACTTCTACTTCATCAAATAATTACCTTGACAATTTTTCAGCTGCAGTTGCTTAAGGATTGAACAGAATGACCATGTTGAACATGTTACATGTTTAACTATGAACTTCATTTGAAAGAAGTGGTCATTCTGTTCAATAGTCTTCATTAATTTCTGACGAAAGGGGTAATTTATTATTCTTAGTTATCTGCCCATATTGTCTCCTTCACTTTGGTATATAAGTAGACCTTATTAGACTAACATTTTATTGAGTAAAAAAAATGTTTATCTTGTCAGTGTTCTACCCATTTGTCAGTTCAAAATTATCTTTGATTAATCAAAGCTTTGGAACTGTGGGAATAATACTTCTTCTAAAATGACATAAGTTTGTTGCACTGATTAGTGGAATGGTGCAAAGTTCTTGATACAGTATCTTCTATGTAGTAAATGTTAGTAAATCTTTTTAAAAAAGATTTATCTATTTATGCATACAGAACTGGGATACAGGCCAGGAGGATTCACCAGAGACAGAGTGGGGGGCAGAATAGGCAGGTGTACTGAAACACGCTGCTGAGGAGAGCAGCGAGAGGACCAGACAGGTCTGCCATGCCAGGTGGATTGCCTCCCTGGCTGAGAATCGAACTCACGCTGCAGTGCCTGTGGATTCCTTCACAATGCTGTGCTTTAATTCATTGTGCCACGAGCGAGGGCCCAGGATCTTAATTTTATTATAATTTTGCTGGATTGGGGGGGGGATATTCATTCTTTACTATGAATGTGATAAAAATTTGAGTGTTGAGTGTATTTGGGTGGTGATCCCAGCAGTTAGGATCAAGGAGTGGGAAGGTAAGACTGGCAGGAGAGGAATGCTATTAAAGAATATAAGGTTAGCAGGTTACTATAGTTAGTAAATTGGCTTGATTACACCAGGTTCCCTTGAAAGACTGCAAACCCTGTTGACTTTGAGCACTTTCATCTTAATTAACCCAGCACTATACAAGTCTTTTATCACTTTCTGAGCCTATCAGCACATGAATGAGAGGAATGCAGAAAGGAAATTTTGAATTAAGCAGTTAGGCCAGTGTGTGTGAGTTGGAGGTTTTGTATAGTTAGAAAGGAAAATCCAGGTAGAAAATGAAGGCAAAAGGCAGAAACTGAGGCAAAAACCAATTTCCATTAGAGCTGTCTCAAAGTGA
Organism: Condylura cristata; assembly: GCF_000260355.1. Lineage (NCBI taxonomy): Eukaryota > Metazoa > Chordata > Mammalia > Eulipotyphla > Talpidae > Condylura > Condylura cristata. The sequence continues at coordinate 20,378,052 of NW_004567102.1, forward strand.
AGCAAACTGCTCATGAAAGGCAGTAGATGATCTCATTTACTTCCGATATTATTATGTGCATTGGGGAATCTTTACATTTTCTCTCACACACCCCCTCCCCCCCAATCATACTGTGCTGTGGATGTGAAAATGAACATTTCACAGGTTTTGTTATTCACTTACTGTCACAAAGCTAGTAACTGCAAGTGTGCAGTTTAAGACACAAGTTCTGCAAGATTAAGACCTGCGTTTGTTTAACATTGAAGTCCATTCTCTTGTCTTCATTTCAGACTCAATTCATTCTCTCTCCCAGCAAGCATTCAAGAAGAAGCCAGTTGATTACTGGGAAACTGTAGAAAGGTCTCTTGGGCCAAGGTAAAGGACTATGTGACTTGTAAGATTTCTGCCATGAATGCTGTGAAATCATCTCCATGTGCGAAATAAATTCTTAATACTCTCTTGCTTTAACTTAAGAATTGTTTACTTCTTAAGTTAAAACTTTTAAGTTCATGTTTATTTTCATGGACACTGTTTTTGAATTATTTTGATTTGATATTAAAAATGATTTGTCAGTTGCTTAAAGCATTTGTTTTTAGTGATTCTTTTTAATTAGGGATGAATATGCTGTTTGCATTAATAATAGCTTAGGGAACCAGAGAGGATTAAAAATAACCAAGCAAGAGAAGATTGTACATTAATGAGGACTAGAAATGGAAATAAAAATGCAGTCCAGATATAGAAAATGAAGACAGATTATATTTAACCATGTTTCAGAAAAACCTGAAAGACACACAAACTGAAGACCCAATAGCCTTTTTTAAACCAATCCATTTTTTAATTTTTAAATTCTTGACATTACAGAACTAAACTGAAATTTATTAACATTCTGCTCTTACATTTCTTATCGACAAACAGAAATAAATTTCATGAGCCAAAAAAACCAAAACAAAACTAAAAACTGAAAAAAGCTTATAAAACTAAATATGGATCCCAGCATTAACAGCTGAACAGAGAATGTGATTTTTTTAATTCTCAGCAGATGATAAAAATCGTGTAGAAACCGAACACTTAACAAATTATTTAAAAATCGGAATCACTGACCAGAAATTACACAGTTGGATCATGGGAAAACAGTAGAAAGGGGTTAAGAGTGAACCTACACCACTCTAGCTGTAACCCATGCCCTTCTCAGAGGAAAGCCTGGTATTGATTAGATACTGGGCCAGACTAATACTGGCAGCAGAACCAGTGATAGTTACCTGCCTACCAGAAGAGCCTTGACTGGATAGACAATTTTGATCTGGGCCCCAGACATCTGGTGGATCTCATTAATGTTGGCGCCTTAGCACCCGATTATGCAGCCAATTAAGTATTTGGAATGGTGAGTTCATGGATGGTTTGAGTAGATGCATCCAAACTTGCCCAATAGCCTTTCACCTCTGGAGAGCTGGAGTCAATTCCGGCGAATCCGGTCCCGCTGTGCATCATGGCAAAGTGAGACTGTTGTCTTGCCACCTGGTTCAGCTTGGCTAGATCAAGCTGAGGAATGGTGTGTTGTCCTTGAATCGAGTAGGCATCTAGTGCTGGTCCCTCCAGATCATGGGTCGCGTCGGGGTAGCCCGCTGAATCGCTGCAGCCATCTTGGCAGCCCGCGCAGACCAACGGAGAGCTAGCCGGCTTGGGCTGGTACGGAATGGTCATGACTGTTCCTTGCCGAGACTGGGAGAGCATCTCCAGCATGACCAGGCAGATCTGCTTAACACACTCGGTGACAGACTGCGGCATGCCAGCAATGGTAATGGCCGGGTAGGTGGAGTTGGGCAGCATATCCCCGGCCACCTGGACCTGGGCCTCGGTACTCTCACGGATCTCTGTGATCTTACACCCACCTTTCCCAATCAACTAGCTGAGTCGCACTGAGTGGCCCAGCCTCAGGGTGACTGGGAGCCTGCTGGCCGCTGTGCTGTTGATCATGGAGCTGTTGATATCTTTTTCCAGCTTGTCGATAATCACAGTGAAGGTCTTAAAGATGGCATTGGTGGGGCCGGTCAGAGTGTTGATTCTCTCCAGACAATTGCCCTCCAAGATGATGATCCTCCTGCCATTCTCCTCCCTGATACTTTTAACTGACTTCCCTTTCTTTTCATTGATGCTTCCTATTTCCTTCCTGATCACAGGGTGTTAGGCCCCTAGGGGCCTAACAAGGGGAGCAGAAACAATCATTTAGTCTACTTAATAATGTTTCGGTTTTAAAAGCATAACAACTCTGGGTTCTGGCTTTGCAGTTTAAGTGTGATGGATTTAGAAGAGTCCAGAAAACATTATTAAAGTGTTGGGGTGGTGGATGGAAAGTTGTATGAATTATGTACATTTGTCACATCAGTCCAGTAGTATGAAGGAGGAGCATTTCCAGGCTCACATCTCTCTAGATCTCAAGAAATGCCTTTCCTTTTTCCGTCAGGAAAGTAGTCATACATAATGCCCACTAGGTGGTGCTCAAATTACTGTACAGAATTCCATGACCTTTTGTAGAATGTAAGAATATTACATATCACATTCAAACGGCAGGGCATATTCTATGATTTGACCCTTACGGCATAAAAATTTCATATATTGTGAGAATCATGGTATTTTTTTTAAAGATTTATTTTTATTTAGTTGTGCATACAGAACTGAGGTACAGGCCAGAGGCGTCGAGAGGCTTCGCCAGAGACAGAGTGGGGAGCAGGACAGGCAGATCGATGAAATACACTGCTGAGGGGAGCAGCGGGCGCCTCAGGAGAGGTCTGCCACGCCATGTCGTCACCTCCGGGGCAGGCGGGGATCAAACTCATGCGGGCGGCTTTAGATTCAGATATAATTGGCACAAAACATCTTACAAATTTCAGGTGTACAACATAATGACTCAGTATTTGTATATTATCATCCTTGACTTATGGTAAAGTGACATCCTGGTAAATCCATTGTAAGCTGGAGAAACTGTTAAATCCAAATGTTCACCAGGAGCTGCAGCATGATGTTTTAGCTAGCCAAGCTCTGAGTATCATTGCATGGTATCCAGTGAATGTGTAGCACTTCCACCTTGTTAATTCAAAGCATGATAAGTCAGGAGTTGTTCTGTAATGCTAAGTGATCATCACAGTAAGTCTCCTAACATCTATCACATAGAAAATTAGGGCTAGTTTTGTGATAACATTTACCTTTAGTAACTTCATAATATGCGATAGAGTATATTAACTAGTCACCATGCTGTATATTAAATCCCCATAATTTATGTATTTTGCTATTGGCAGTGGGGGAGAGGAAGTGAAGGAAGACAAAGAGGATGGAGAAGAGGAGAGGCTGTGGTAGCAAGAGAAGACACATTCAGAAAGACTAGGAACATGAAGTAATAGATCAGTGAGTTCCAGGAAGTATGTGGTGAGAGTCAAGAAGTCACCATCATAGAGACTTAGTACAAAAAGAAGGTGAATGAGATCAGAGTGAGTCACTGCTTGGAAAATCAATTAAAATAGAAAGGAGAGGAAGGCAGATTCATTCTTCATTCAACATATGGTTGCAAACTATATATGCCCTACTCTGTTTCAGGACACAGCAGTGATCAAGATGGTAAAAATTCTGTCCTCCTGAAATTGAACTGTCTGGCAGGCAAGTTCTTCCTTTGTTCAACCTGTTTGTGTGTGAATCACCCAGAGAAGGAGAGAGAATTATTCACTCTTCAGATGTGTATTAAATAATTTATGGATGTCAGAGCTATAGGCCCCTGGGGATAAAGAATGAGTCTTTGCCTTTGAGGAGCTCACAGTCCATTGGGTGGAGCCAACCTGGCACTCCAACATCTGCAGTTCAGTGTGTTGTAGGAAAACACACACAGAAGAACATGGTTGGGAGTGTTGGGAATTTGCTTCTGCTTAGAAATAAAGTTGATGTCAAAGGACCATTATAGTGATTGTATCAGAGTAAATTCATTAGCACAGATTAATGATTCTGCCCATGGGGCAAATGCTTAAGGTGAACTATGTGCTCTTGAGCATTAGGAAGTGTCTACAATCCCAAATCCAAAATTTCCCCTATCACCCTGTGTGTGCTTTCTTATCTCTAGCTGGTAGCTACTAGAAATTCTTTCCATTGCCTGGACACTTTTTTATTATTTTGAATAAAAACATTATGTTGAAAGATACTTTATAAATAAATTTTGTAGTCTAATTTCTAGCTATTTTACCAGGGCTTTGTTGACAAAAACATAGAAATATCTGTGACACTCTGAGAGATGCATAAGACAGTAAATATGGACAGGACATTACTATGTTCTCAATTTCTTAATTTTTCATGTTTCCTGAATTTTGAGGAGTATATAGGGAAAAGACAAGCTATGATTGAGTTGGAGGGTCAGTCAAGAAAGGGTATTCAGCAATAGGGATGAGTAGGTAGCATTGTTGTGAACCAAGAAATGGAATAGGAGACCTCATCTGTCTATAGTGCTCTGGAACTCTGGAATAATTTGCCCTAATCCCTACTTATAATTACATTGATTCAATGAAGCAAATTAAAAAAAAAAAAAGTATGTATTCATTTTCAGTCCTTGCTACTTGCCAGATACCTGGCAGACTGATAGGCACAAGGGCATGGTCTGAATCACCTTTTAAAGATATTAGATTGTGGCCCTTCCTGGTGGTGCAATAGGTTAGGACACAGCACTGTAAACTAGCTGCGGCTGCTTCACTGTGAGTTCGATCCCTGGCCCTGGAGGTGACCCACATGGCACAGCAGACCTCTCCTGACCTGCTCACTGCTCCCCTCAGCAGTGTACTTCATTGATCTGCCTATTCTGTTCCTCACTCTGTCTCTGGTGAATCTTCTCACTGACCCTGCACCTCTGACTTGTACCACAGCTCTGTATGAATAAATAAATAAATCTTTAAAAAAAGATATTAGATTGTGACAGTTTAGAGTACTTGTGCTTTTACCCAAAGTGGTGAAATTATAGCACATGAAACTCTAAACTCAACTCTATGAAGACATAGTGCTTTCCAGAATAGCTTAAAATCATGTTTCTAATTCTGTGTTAAGAAGTACTTGAATTTGTAGAGGTTTTATATTGGGGAAACTACACATTAGAACTGGAAAATATTATTGCTTACTTTATTGGTCATTTTAAAACTCCTGGAAACTGTATTCTCTAAACCTGAAGGAAAAGGAAATCCCTGCTTTAGCCCTGCTCAATTTCCAGATGAGGTAGTTTGCTTTTAAGCTGTAGGAAAACTGCTCAGAGAACTACTGGAGAAGCTGAGGTAATGCTCAATAGTGCCAAAGAGAGCTAAGGGGCAGTGGCTGGGGTGAAGGACAGGTCACTGTCAGTGGGTTCTCACCCTGTGCACCATTGCAAGACCTCTCAGGCTCAGGGTCCAATAACAGGGCTTATTTAACAAGCAAGAGATTGGGAAAGGGAGTTTTTGAGGCTACAAGTGGATGGCTATCTCACTCCAATAGTGTCTCTGCTGTCTACAAGTCCTAAACTAAATCTGCTTGTGGAAGATGAGGTGACACTGCAGTAGCCCACAACAGTAGATTTCTAGGCGGCGAAAGTGTCCTATGTCTTTCACCCAGCATTCCCTAATAGTAGCATTTTACTTTCTATTTCTTTGTCAACATGTACTTAATCTCTGTTATATTTTCCACTAAGATTTCTAGAGTGACCACTAACTAAACTGTAAAACTGACCCATAGCACTGAGTCAGTGGACATTCCCAACTTGAAACACAACTGAGACACAATCTGAGCACAACTGTACTTGAGCAGGGGTCTTGCAGTCACAGCTCATTAGTTAGACGAGTAGGAAGTCTGGGCTTGAGCAGTGTGATGGGCAGGGAGGACCTTCTGTGCAGATGGGGTTTATAAAACACTGTCCTTTAGCCTGTTTGCAAGAGAAGCTGAGAGCATTATTTGCAAGTCTATCATCCTCACTAATATAGTGATGAATGATTGGCAAGTATTTTTCCTTATATTTTAAAGAGTAATAAAACTGAGTTTTGAGTTTCTGCATGATCTTGACCAGTGAAAACTCAGAGTCTGATTCAACATTTACTGGCATTACTCAAAGCCAATATTAATTGATTTATGTTTTGTTCCCAAAGTCCCAAAGATTTAAGATTTAACCCAAAGTTCCAGGTTAAAACTTTTTGTTCTCACAGATCCAAAGAATTTAAGTACTTACAGAAGTCACTATTAACAAAAGAAACAAACTCTCTTCAACCTCAGTCCTAGACTCTCTGCTTGTTCCATTTTACCTTTTCATGTGATTTCTATCTTCTAAAAACAACCTTAACATTTACTTACCCTCTCTTAGCGTCACTTTCGTGTATGTCATTTATACATGCACAAGTATTTTTGTAATTCTTATGTGTTGTACATTTTTTTGAAAGTAAGACTCTTTTTATTTTTAGTTACTGTATTATACTCAGCCCAGTAATTCCTGTTAATTGCTAAATTAATAGTTTTTAGTTTAAGTTTATTAGTTTTCCAAACTCTGCCTTAGAGAAATCATGGAGTCTCACAGCTTTAAGTACGTAAATTTTGTTGGGTGTCTCCATCTGCTTTTTAAATTCTTCTTCAATAACTCAATTTTACTGCAAACTCCCAAAGGTTAATATTTAAATAATCCTCCCTCTCTGTCTCTCCCTGTGAAGAACTGAACTGTGTTCCTTCCCCACTCAGATACTAGTTTTAACCCCCAATCTCTCAGAAGGCATTTAAAGAGGTGATTGAGATAAAATGAGGTTACACCAGTTACTATAATTGACTATATAAACTTGTCCTTGCGTAAGGAGGTAATGACACAAAAACAGAGGGAAGATCATGTGAAGAAACAGAAAATGGCTATCTACAAGCCAAAGAGAGACCTCAAGTTGAAACTCAGCTGGCATCTTGATTAGACTTTTCTCTGCAGGACTTTGAGGAAATTTATGTTTTACTCATTGTAACAATGAGTTTGGCCTTTGCTTTGACACTCTGAGAAAATCGATACAGTTCCTTTATATGAATTATAAACTGGAGTTCCCAATGCACCAGAACAATTCTGTCACTTACCAACCAACAACATTCTCTCAGGCATAAATACTTGGCGATCTCTTTTACAATTGCCAACATTCTCAACTCCTCTCACCATCATTGAATATTTGCTTTGTTTTCTTTCTCTTCCTTTAGTGGCATGGCTACTATATATATATATATTTTTTTTTTTGAGAAGTAAATGTTTGTTTTAAAGATCTACTTATTTATGCATACAGAACTGGGGTACAGGCCACAGGTGCAGAAGCAGTGAGAGGATTCACCAGAGCCAGAGGGGGGAGCAGAACAGGCAGCTGGATGAAGCACACTGTTGGGGGTAGCAACAGGTGGGTCAGGAAAGGTTTGCCATGCCATGTGGGTCACCTCCTTCGCCGGGGATCTAACTTGCACTGAAGTGGCTATGCCATGCTTTGCAGTGTTGCACCGTAAGCTGTTGTGCCACCAGAGAGGGCCCACAGCTATTATTCTAACCCACCTCAATATTGGGTCTTATTTAGTAGCCTCAACACATTTCTCTTTGTAGAGCAACCTTGGTATCCAATTTTTCTTTTATGTTATGCTGCCTTATATACTCTGAGTGCAACTCCCACTGAATGACAACCTGACCACATCTAGCCAACATTGTTTTCTTCTTAAGAGTGTCCTTTCTTCTCTTCTCCAAAACTGGTAATTTGCATATCTAGACATATAGCTTCATACCTTCTTGCTGATCTCTCATTTGACTTGTACTTTTTACTTTCACATATATCTTTGAACCTTCCTTGTCTCAACCCCCTAGTCTGTCTGTTCTGTTTCCATACCAGCTATAGTTTAATGTATTTATTAGCACTGAATATCCCCTATAGCCAAAGATGTGCTTCTCCACAAAGTAGAGCACATATACAGGAGGCAAGTACTGAAGCTTAACATGGGGTTTTGTGGTTCAGTCTCAATCTTTTTTTTTTTTTAATTTTTATTTATTTTTAAAGATTTATTTATTTGTACATACAGAACTGGGGTACAGGCCAGAGGCTCAGGGGCGGTGAGAGGCTTCACCAGAGACAGAGTGGGGAGCAGAACAGGCAGATCAACAAAGTACACTGCTGAGGGGAGCAGCGGGCGGGTCAGGAGAGGTCTGCCACGCCATGTGGTTTACCTCCGGGGCAGGCGGGAATTGAACTCATGTGGAAGTGGCTTTAGCTTCTCAGTGCAGTGCTTTAACCCGCTGCGCCACCAGGGAGGGCCCAAGATTTATTTATTTGTGCATACATACATAACTGGGGTACAGGCCAGAGCTGCAGGGATGGTGAGAGGATTCACCAGAGACAGAATGGGGACCAGAAAAGGCAGATCTACGAAGCACACTGCTGAGGGGAGCAGCGGGCGGGTCAGGAGAGGTCTGCCACGCCATGTGGATCTCCTCCGGGGTAGGGAGGATTGAACTCATGTGGAAGTAGCTTTCAATTCTTAGTGCTGTGCTTTAACCTGCTGCGCCACCAGGGAGGGCCTCAGTCTCAATCTTTTAATAGCTCTGTGACTTTGGGGAGAGTCATATAACTCAACTCAAAAGTGAAGATAATCATTTCACTTAAGTATCATGAAAAACTTAAATATGTGAAAGATTTTTAGTATTTGGTGTTTGTTGTTACTGTTCTAGACCTTGGTGTTTTTCATAATGTGTTTCTTTTCTTTTCTTTCTTTCTTTTTTTTTTTTGCAATGGTTCTATCTTCTCAGGCATCTGGTAAACTCCTCAAAGACCTGGATCATGGGTTATATATCCTTTCTGACTCCCCCAACACCTAGTTGCTATTTACTAAATATTGAAAAACTTAAAGCTAACTCCTAAAGTAACAGTAATGGAAAAAGCCTTAAATGAAGTGAGATTATATATTCTCCTTTATTTGACATGGTTATCCCAGCAAATTATCATAGCACCTTCTCACACTCAAAAGTGTGCTTATTTGGACAACAAAATGTATGATTCTCTTCCCCATTAAGTGACCCTGATTAAACAGAACCATAGAAGTTTGTTTTAGGAAGCTAAAAGGGCAAGCTTTCTCTGAAGAAAAAAAAAAAAGTTTAAAGATAAAGACTTGATTCTAAAAGTAAAGTTCTACTCAGGAGACTTTCAGCTAATGGGTATCACAAAGCCTGTGGATAAATTTAATTTCCTTGAATGTCTGGTTGTCAGGTAAGATAAACCAGCTGTACTTTACTGCAGTATGGCCAAGTTTAGTCTTTGAGTTTGACTTTTGGCAGATATGCTTGGAAGCTGTGTAGCTCGAAAAGCTATTAATCAAATTCTTAAAGTGTGTTTTTAAAAGTCAAAGCTATAGACTTTATTCTGATTTTAAATAGTTTTAAAAGATGTTTATTTATGCATACAGAACTGGGTACAGGCCAGAGGTGCAGGGGCAGTGAGAGGATTTACCAGAGACAGAGTGGGGAGCAGAATAGGCAGATCAATGAAGTACACTGCTGAGGGGAGCCGTAGGCGGGGCACAGGGATGAACTTGTGCTGAAGTGGCTTTAGCTTCTTAGTGCTGTGCTTTAACCCACTGTGCTACCAGGGAGGACCCAACAGTTTTTGTTTTTAATTACCCAAGTAATATGTGTGTAAGTTTGGTTGTGTCTAGTTAAAATTATATAAAGGTAAAGCAAGAATAAGCATCTCCCTCTTCATTTCTTATTTACCCAATCTGAGTTTTCCATATATAAACAAAATTTAACCAAAGCAATACTGAAAAAGACAGAGTATGTATAAATATTGAAAATAGTAAAATACCCTATAATGGTAAACAATTATTAATTCTTAATAAGTTAGTTCAAACTTTAAGGGAAACTATTTGATAAAATACATCAAAATGCCAGTCATACATATTTTTCACTAAAAAATTTCAGTCCAAAGAAATAAGTAGATGAGTAGTAAAAAATGTATACACAGGCCCTCCCTGGTGGCGCAGCCGGTTAAAGCACTGCACTGAAGAGCTAAAGCCACTTCCACATGAGTTCGATTCCTGCCTGCCCCGGAGGTGACCACATGGTGTGGCAGACCTCTCCTTACCCACCCGCTGCTCCCCTCAGCAGTGTACTTCGTCGATCTGCCTGTTCTGCTCCCCACTCTGTCTCTGGTGAAGCCTCTCACCGCCCCGAGCCTCTGGCCTATACCCCAGTTCTGTATGCATAAATAAATAAATCTTTAAAAAAAAATGTATACACAAAGATATTCATTACAATGTAATTTGTAATCTCAGGAAAATCTAGATGTGAATTAATGGTATCATTAATAGGAAATTGGTGAAATACACTATGATAAGTGCAAAGGAGTACTACGGAATAATGAAGATAATGCAGTGCTACAGTTATTAATAGGGACAGAGATTACAACAAACTATGTTAGTAAATGAACAAAAACAGACTCAGAAGTTTATATAACATGATCACATTTATACTGTATATAAGCATATATAAAATATATAAACACACATAAATAAACTGTAAGCATTTGTGTATACCTATTAAAAAAAAGTATGTGGAGAGAAATAGTTTAAAAAAGCCAGTAGCAGTTATTTCCAAGTAGTAGTGTTAGGGCTTTTAACTTTCTGTTACTTTTTATGTCAACTTAATTTTTTATAATAAAATATGCTTTCATAATCAGAAAAATAAAACTTACTTTTTGCTTTAAAAATTAGTAGAATTCCAGTTTTCAAACTACATTTGTAAGTCATTCATTTAAAAAGCTGCTTATTTTTTTCTTCCCAGCTGGTGTAAGGAAATGCTGCTAAAATTGTTGGTGCCAATAAATACATCTTCATGTTAAATACTTCTATATAGTGAATCAAGATTTTTTTTTTTATCATTAAGAATTGCATTTTATAAAAGTAGTTCAAATGAGGAACATCTGATCCAGTATTTAAATGTTTAACCAGTAGCAAGCAACTATTTTATTTTGGAGTGGGTTAGTATCTTTTCTGCCAAAAGAAACATTTGGCATAAGAAAAAGCCAATATATATTTGGTTCATAGCATTTTGTGATTTAATGAGTTAGAATTATAATTTTTAGTTTTGTTTTTAATGAGCTGATTGATTTTAGAGAAATAAAAGAAAAATTCATGGAAGGTATAAATAAAATACAAAAATATTTCAGAACTGTTTCTTTCCTTGTTTTAAATTTCTCCCTTAGTGGCAAACCTTAATTGCCAAATTCCTGATCTCATTGCCATATGACTAGGTCCACTGGTCCCATAAGTTCTCATTTATAAAGTTAACTATATCATCTACCTATAGGCTTACCATCTTCTCTGTGGCTCGCTGACATATTGAATAGCAAAATTATCTTCCCCAGATCCCAGATTAAAATAACCTGTAAATTTGGATAGAAAAAAAAAGGGGGGGGGGAGAGGGAATAGGAACAGGATAGAAGGTGTGTGTGTGATTTCTGTGAATTTCAGAACCAAATTAATGTTTCACTTGTTCAAAAAATAAATAAAATCAACAAAATGGATGGGATATGAAATGACTTAATTAATGGTAGCAAATGAATCTAACTATATGACAATGAACAACAACTATAATGAAGGGCATGGAGAAGAAAAGAAATAACTTTACTAGATTTGAAAAAAGAATTTTCAGTATGTGCTCTAACGTGAAAAGACATCTTGTCTTTCTACAAATAGAAAAACACATAATAGAATTGTACTTACAGAATTGTATGGGAATATTTTGCTCTAGTTAGTAAGTTTTTTTTTTTCAGGGATCTAATGTGCAAATTCTGAATCTATTTCATCATATTAGAGGACTGAGCAAGCAATTTAAGAGCTTCAAAGGCAACAAGAACCTGTGGATTAGAGCTACATTTTACTATTGGGAGAAAGGAGTAAATTTTTAAACAAAAGCAAGGGAGAAAGGCAGAATGAATCTTCTGATGATGGAGCTATCATTTTGAACTGTGAATTCAGCCCATAAGCCCACGTGGTGGTGTGCATGTCATGTATCCAGCATGTTTTCTCAGTCACTATACAGAAAGGACTGAGGATCAGTGACACTGCAGTAGCAACAAGCTCATCCAGTTCTCAGCTCTTGATTTTTAAATCCCTTAAAGGAAGTCAGGGCTCTTTTGAGAAGTTTTTGATACTGGGGTCAAGAAAAAAGAGTTAAAGATGACTCTGCAGTATCTTATGGTGCAAAAAATTAGAAAAATGCATAAAAACCTAAGGGGACAAATTGAAAGGATCTAAGAGCTATTTGAGGGAGTTCTTACATTCATTGGTGGAATTTTGCTTTATTTGAGCAAAAGTAAGAATAGTAATAGGTGTTAACTCATATAATAAAATGTCTATGAATTCACATAGCTGTAAATAGTAGATTTGCAATCAATGAATATAGAAGAAATGACAAATAGAAAAATTATTATTTGAAAAGATTACATTAATAATTGTTGCAGACAAAATCATCAATGGATGCTAAAATTAAAAGTAAAATGATAGGACCAAGAATAGTCTCAAATATGTCCCTTCACCCTCGGTAATTACAAAGGGAAAATTAGTAACTTTATGTTTACAACATTTACATTTACAAGTGCAAAATCTACATTACATTGTTAAGCTTCTAAATCTGTCTAGCAGATGACATCTTAACGAAGAGAGAAAAGTCTCATCATAGGTAATGAGACATATCAACATCAACTGTCTCCTGACATAATGTACTGAGAAAGACATGCATCTATCAAGAATGTACAACCTGAACTTAATTAGACAGAAACATGCGAAGTCTGTAAAACAACAGGTTAGTCTCTTTCAAGAATATTAAAATATTCAGGAACTTGCCATAGAAAGAAGAGCTAGGAAACATGACACATGGTATGATCTTGGGTGAGAAAAGATTAGAGGGACAATGCCTTTGTGGACAGCAGATAGGGTAGGTATGTTTGGCACTATTTTTTTATAAACCATTTTTTGTAAACCTGAAAGTATTTAAAAGTAAAATGTTAAAACAAAAACAAAAACAAAAAAAACCCTGAACATTGGATTCTGTTAAAAACATACCATATCTTGGGCACTCCCTGGTGGAGAGCGGGTTAAGGCACAGCACTAAGAAGCTAATGCCACTTCCGCGTGAGTTCCATCCCGGCCAGCCCTGGAGGAGGTCCACATGGCACAGCAGACCTCTCCTGACTCCCCCAACTGCTCCCCTCAACCTTGTACTTCGAAGATCTGCCTGTCCTGTTCCCCAACCTTGTACTTCGAAGATCTGCCTGTCCTGTTCCCCACTCTGCCTCTGGTGAATCCTCTCACCGCCCCTGCAGCTCTGGCCTGTACCCCAGTTCTGTATGCACAAGTAAATAAATATTTAAAAAAAAATACCACATCGGCTGACTGTATTTTGTGCTAAGGGTATGACAAGACCAGAGCGATGAGGGCTGGGTATATGGGGGCCCAGTGGGTAGGGAGTTATCTGATCTCCAGTCATGGCAGAAAGTGGAGAGAAAAGGGACTAAATCCTTCTTCTTTTGAGTTTTGTTACTCTACCATCTTTCCTTTTAACGACTGCTTCCAAAGCTGGAACTCCTGTTGGTCCTGAGCTGAAAACATCAGGCACAATGATCTTAAAGATGGGAGATATGGCTTTCTGCTTGATAATTTGAAATCATTCATCGTAAGAATAAAGAGAAAGACTGCCAGTTAAAATCTGATTTCCTGAACATGGATACTGCTAAGGAGGAATTCAAGCGAAAAGATGTTTGTCAGTTGTTGATTATAAGAGTGTTGTAGTCAAGACTGAATTAAGACTGAATCCTGATGCAATTCTAATTCTACTTTCTGTTCTCTCTTCCACAGTACCCACTCAAGAAAGACACTTCAGAAGACATTCCCAGTAACTATCCCGAAAGTCAAAAGCTAAGGTAGTATTCTCAGTCTCTACCGTTGGGGGGGGTGTCTCAAGATTCTTCTAAATGTGAACGGAGTTTACTTTTAAATCTGGCCCACCAATTATGATGAAAATGCAAAAAATTTCAGGAAAAACACTTTATGTCCTAAATAATTTAGCTATTATTTAGATTAGTTTTTTGAGGAGAGTTACATTTGAATATATATAAATTGGAATATATAGATGTTTATCTCTCTATCATCCACATTACTTAACTTTTGAATTTTTAAGTGTTTCATATAAGTACATACTTGATTCATTAGCCAGCATTGTGGGCTTTTCATTTTTTTTTCTTAGCATTTTTGTTTGATATAACTAATGTAATTGTATTAAAAAATTTTTTTGTGATCAAAAATTAGTGGAAATTATGGCAATTGTTTTATACTTTTCTGCCCATGTTTTATTTATTTTTAATACTGTATTTCTTTTTTAATGAGGTTAATGTTGGTTAATAATACCCTTGTACTTTTTTATGTGTTCCACTAATTTCAAGGTAACCATTGAATTTTAAATAGTATATTAACAACTATATATCTAACAACTGTATGTCTGTATGTTGCTTGGTCACTCATATAGGGCTAAGAGATAAATATAAAAACTGTCTTCAAAATGAAAAAATATTATCTTTATCTCGCAAAGACAGAACTACCTTAGTATTGTGTAATACTATCAGAGTTAATGGTATTTCAAACAACCTTGAGCATGTTGGAAGTGCTGTTAGATAACAACACTGTTTAAGGGAACTATTTTTGGGAACAAAGTAAACACTAAAGTCCAAGTCCTTATAATCCTAAGGCAGTGGATTCTAGAAATAACTCAGTCATAAAAGTCCATTATCTCAAATTCAGTTGTTGAAGCAGACACTAATAATTGATCAAAAAAAATCTTCAAGTAAAAGTTGATTTAAAATATCTAAATCTGTCAAAATCTTTTAAGTTACTATGGTTAACATAAATCAAAAGCTTTACTGTTATTCTAGTTTCTGATTAGATTAATAATCCTCAAATTTGAGTAACAAAAAGAAGTCCTTAAGACAAAATAACCAAAAAATGATCAAGGATATTTAGAGTTAATGTGTATCATTTTGATGTCATTGTTATTGTTATAATAGTTTCTAAATACTAATAGTTTAAGCACGTTAGGATTAATATTCTTTTACTCCTGGCAGAGATGGGACCTGCATAATCATTGTAGCTTCTCACAGTACATTACTTAATGTTTCCTCTGTTAATCATTCTTTATGATGCTCTTTGATTACTTATGCAACCTAGGATAAAACCCAGAGGTGTGGGGAATTTTCCCTCATGTCCTGATAACATTTTGATGTTAGAAACTGCTAGTAGCTAGTCATGCTTACCAACACATTGAAAGCTAAACATATCATTTCAGATGATCACAGGATACCAGTGGGATTGACATCACATGCACTGACACTGGAGTCATATAGCATTACTTGGAAATGACAGTCTTCAAGATGACACAGGATATGCTTTACATTCAACATTCTAAGATAGCTTATTATAAAAGTGGGGGAAAAATGACAAGTAAAAAAATAGCAATTATAGTTGAATGAGGGAACCCCAGATATTTAAGTGGTTTGAGAAATCCTGGATTAGATCATATAAATGAAATTGCTTAGAAAAACACAATATGCTCCACAAATGCCAATGTCATTATTATTAGAAAACAGATATGATTGGAAGAGTCTGGATTTAATTTAATATTAAAACGATTGGAGTAACTCTACACAATGAGAGAAAATACTTACAATTAGCTAAGGTCATTAAAGTTTCCAGGAAAACAGATTCTCCTCTGCCTCTAGTGGAAAAGTCCAACCTAATAACTCCTGGGGGAAGACTGACCTTGATTCTAAAAGTTGCCTGTGTAGCCTGAGCATGTGTGTGGGCTGGATGAGGAGGCTGCAGTGTTGAGGAGAGAATGGAGCCTGCCTGGGGCACTTGACTTGGGGGCCTGTAAAATGGGCAGAGAGGCCTGAAAAGATTGAAAGGCCCATTAAAGTGGAATCCCAAGGAAATACTGTGTTGCTTCTGAAAAACAGGCCCTGAGATACTTATTCCTGTAGGGAAAAAATCCTGTTCCTTTTAGACAAATGGGTCCTTGGCTAACAGATAATGTTTTGCTGTTCTCAGAGAAGAAATTGCAGATGAGGTGATTCCACACATATTAGGAAGTTCCTTTTTCCCTCTGGATTTAGGGATAACCCTAAATATTGATCCTAAAGTGTTTAGATTGGTCAGAGTAAGGTAGAATTATTATTATTATTTTATTTCCATTTCTGATGCATAAAAAAATTTTCTAGCTATGAATGCTAACTTTTGGTCATGAGCACCGTTCAGTCACGTGTGATTTAATCTTGGCATCATAACAAGGTCATATTTATACCTACTTCAGTTTCCAAAAGTCAGCCAACTGAGAGAAAATATTTTGATCAGCAATTTCATTGGGAAAGCCAAAATCCAGAGTGAAAACACATCTTCTGTGAAGGATTACATCATAAAGTGTATGAGAGCCCATCTGGAATTAGGGATGAACTGAACAGAAGAGTTCAATTCAGTTCAGTAGACAGATATGGAACATCTACTTTGAGCCGGAACTGTGGCTAAGGCGGAAGTTTAAAAATCGAAGAAATTGCTTGGTCTCAAGGACCTCATGGTTTGTTAACCAGTCTTGTGTTAAAAATTCAAATACTTGGAGTAGTTTGAGCCCACGTAACAACTGATGTTCAAGATCTACTTGGATTTATTAGAAGTAACCAACTAACTTTAGAAATTCCCAGCTGGCAAGTTACCTGGCCAGTACCCTGAGAAATGTCAATCTTCATAGAACATAAAGCAAAACTGTACTAAGCATAAGGGTAGTTCCTTGATTACTTAGATTTTCTTATACCCTGTCTCTTCACTTAAATTTCTTTTAATACAAATAAGATGAGTTTAAGCAAACAGGTCTAGCACCAGATTTAATTCAGCTTCAGTTTAAATAGTGAAAGAAAACTAAGGGACTTTCTGCTAGATTTCAGTCACCAAGTTGGGTTGTATGTTTATCCCAAACAGGTCTTTGCTTTCAGATAGCATGGACAATTACTATTGTAGTGAAATAAATTCTGCCAAGAAAATTAATCTGACACAGAGTAATAAGAGTTATGATGCATTAGGTAATTATCTATACAGCATAAGTGATGTTCTAGAGTACCATCATTTAAAAATTATTTCCACGTGGTTAAATCAAAGTCAGATTTTTTCCTGGACCCTTTTTAGTCTCCTCTATATGAACAACACCAAAAGTAAACAATTTTACTAGTACTATGTTCATAGTGAAATACATTTTATGTCCTACCCTACTCCTACAAACACCAAATGTATAAACTCAAAGAAGAGATATTGGATTTAACCTCCTATAGTTCCTATCCCAGTAACATAACTATTTCACTTAAGCCCACCTTGATTGCATTGTCTCTGTCTTATGCATTGTTACCTAAGCCCACAACTTTGCAGTCTCTGTAAAAAAAAAAAACAACTTTAAATTACCCTAATATATTTTTTAAAGATTTATTTATTTATGCATACAGAGCTGAGGTACAGGCCAGAGGTGCAGGGGCCGGTGAGAGGATTCACCAGAGACAGAGAGGGGAGCAGAACAGGCAGATTGAGGAAGTACACTGCTGAGGGGAGCAGCGGGTGGGCCAGGAGAGGTCTGCCACGCCCTGTGGAACACCTCGGGGCAAGGATGGAACTCTTGCTGAAATGGCTTTAGCTTCTCAGTGCTGTGCTTTAACTGGCTGCACCACCAGGGAGGGCCCAAATCAGCCTAATTTTGACTGTGCATTCTGCTCTTGCTGTCTCTTCCTTTCACCGTAGGCCTGGATCAGAAATCTGTTGTTGGCTTCACACTACACTACTCCAATGAGACTAGAACATCCACTTCTCTGTGATCCCCCCTAGGAGATCTAGGGTACTGAAAAGCTTCAGTTATGAGAAGCTGATTGGGAGGCTCAGATGATCACTCTACCATGTTATTCCAGCTAGGGATGGTTTAAACTGGCAAGTGAGGGTGAGAACTTATGCAAGTGGTGACTTAGTAAAAAAGACCTGTGGATCTTGGCATCTGAGTGGTTCAGATACAGGAAGATGGGTAGACAAGGATGAGGACCGGTATTGTCTGTGAGCCCCTGGTTCTAGTCCATGGACAGAAATGGCACATGTGTATCTGCCCTGTAGGAAACTTCCATGTCTAGCCTTCAGCTGCAGTCCATCTTCTAGAATCCCAGTCCCCATTACAAAGTCACCTTTGCCCAGGGTCCAGTAGGGAAAGGAAGGTGAAAGCATCTGGGTTTTGTAGGGTTTGGAAGTGGAGATAAGAGGATGAGTGGGGGAAGAATTAGGAGTGAAAATGATTTCAAACATTTTCCTATGGCTCTCAATGGGGAGAATGACAGATTGTGCCTTTCTGTCTCTTGGGTTGTCCCTGCTGTGTTTATTCCTTTCCTTTAAAAATTTTCACTGTCTAGGTGTGTATGACTGAAAGAAGAAAAAAGACAATTATTTACATATTTACTATTGAACATAATATGCATTAGAATAGTACTAGAATCTTCGAAGTATCACGCATCCCCAACAAGCACCCTCCTCCCTCCTCTGAGTTAACCACAATCTTTAACTGGGTATTAATTAGTCCCTTTCTCTCTCTCTCTCTTTTCTGCCTGGTCTGTGTTTCCCTGAAAAATATATTATCTCACTTGATCTTTGGTTTTTATATAAATGCTGAATTGTTTCTGTCAGTATCCAGCAAGGATAGAACATACATTCAAAATTAGGCTAATTTAAAGATTTTTTTTTTTGCAGAGACCGCAAAGGTGTGGGGGTAGATGACAATGCACAAGACATAGAGAGTGCAATCAAGGTGGGCTTAAGTGAACTAGTTACATTAATTGGTAGGGACCTGACAGGTGAGGTGGAGGGAGCTGGTACCAGATGTGGAGGAAGGGTGTCAGAGTCATCCACCTTGAGAGGTGCAATGATAGATTCTTAGGGGTCACCTAGGGCAATAAATAATGGATCTCACTTTCTTCTCTTCCTGCTTGGGCTCTAAATTGATGTAAGATGTTTTAGAAACAGAGGCACAAGAACACATAGCTGAGGCACTTACAAGTCAGGTGTAATTCAGTGTAGTGGATGAGGCTCAGTAGGGCAAGGGGCAGAATGGAAGATGTCCAGCATATAGATTAATTATTTTATGATGTACTTTTTCAGTTAAGTGTTTGAGATTCAGCATGTTGATATGTTTAATTGAAATTATTCATTTTCAAACTATTTTTTAAAAATATTTTTCGGTGGAATTATTTATAATTTATTTACCTGTTTTTCTGATGATGGGTATTTTCCAGTTTTTACTGTCCCAGTGTTGTTGTGAACATCCTTGTTAATGTTTGTTGATATTTGTGTACCAAAATTTGTCTGGAGAATATAATTACAGAGAATTACTGCAGTGGGACAAAAAGTGAAATTTACCAGATGAGGTCAGATTGTTTTCAAAGTAGTTGCATCAGTGAATCTTCCTATCTGAAGTATATGAATTCCTTCATATTAAAGTGCTTGGTATTTTCAGATTAAACATTTTTGGCCACCTGGTGGGTATAGAATATTATTATTTCACTGTAGTTTTAATTGCATTTCCACTAATTTTCATACGGTTATGTCCTGATGATGGGTAGGAGACTTATATTTCCTCTGTTGTGAAATACCTGCTCAGGATTTTTTCCTCCTTTTTTCTATTGTGTTTTAATCTTATTATTGTATATAATACAAATCCTATGATAATCATATCTGACAACTTTGCAATTTGCAAATCATTAAAAATGTATATTTTTGTGCTTTTTAAACTTCTTTACTTTATTGTAATTAAAATGATCAATCCTTTCCTTTTTAGCTTGTTCTTCTTCAGGAAATTGAGATCCAATATTCTTAACACAAAATTTGTCATTTTAAGTGTATGGCTCAGTATCATTAAGTATATTTACACTCTTGTACCTCTATAACCACTATACTAAAAAGCTTATACCTTTTCTTAACATTATGTTTAAGATATTTGTTTTAAATCTTTCAAGCTTTGCCTTTCACTTGTAAGTCACTTATGCAAACAAGAGTTATGGTGTAGGCCAGAGGTGCAGTGGGGGAGGTGAGAGGATTCACCAGAGACAGGGGGAACAGAACAGGTGGATCTATTGAAATACACATGTTAGTCCTTAAAAATATCTGGAATTTATTTTTCTGTATAGTGGCAGGTAAAAAATGCATCACTCCCATAGAGAGAGCCATTGTCTTAGCATCATTTAGAATTGTACATTGTTTCTCCATTTATTGTATTGTGGATCTGTTGTAATGCAGGCTTCTTCATAGCTATAGGTCCACTTCTGGGTTCTCTGCTCTGTTCCATTGGCTGATTTGTCTTGTACCAATATCAATATTGTATTATATACTATGGAATAGGATAAGTCTTCCATCTGAAATACTACTCTCCTAAAGATATATACTACTAAATCCCTAAATTTCTTCTAGCCTGCATTCTTAGTCAATCTTTCTTGGCCAACCATTCTGAAATTTCAGTACCTCTTCCAAAAATTCTATATCCTTCTTGCTTAATTTTTCTATTTAGAGACGATTATATAACACTAATATGTATCCTTCTCTTGTTTATTGTCTCTCCTCACAGAATATACAGCTTATGAGGGCAGGTATTTTGGGCTGTTTTGTTACTTGTATCTTCTGTTCAAAAACTATTGCTGGCACTTAGTAGGTGATCAATTAGTATTTCTGGAACCAACCATATAATGATATACGCAAGGCTAACTTGTGTAGGGGCAGTGACAGGATTCATCATAGACAGAGTGGGGAGCAGAACAGGCTGACTGACGAAGTACACTGCTGAGGGGAGCGGATGGGTCAGGAGAGGTCTGCTGTGCCATGTGGATCACCTCCCGGGTTGGGGATCAAACTCATACTGAAGTGGCTTTAGCTTCTTAGTGCTGTGCTTTAATCCACTGTGCCACCAGGGAGGGCCTGTGCTTACTTTTAGAAGTATGCTTTTCCACTAGTTCTCTTGCTCCTTGATGCCACACTAATAAAAAAAAAAATCTGAATCAAAGGGAAAATAAACAAGATGCTTGTCTTGGTTTCTTCCCCAGCCAGGTCCCAAAGGAAGACAGGGATGGAAAGGGTGAAGGCATCAGCTGTTGGCTGTCCATGCATTAGGTTTCCTGGGTCAGCTGTCCTGCTGGAAATGCCCCCTGTTCACCTGCTTTCCAGGACAGGCAGAGTTGGTAGACCTAGAGTTTTTAGCAACCTCACTGTGGAAGAAAACTTACCACAAATTTGGTTTTTAGGGTGACACACCCTGAACAAGGGAAGAATGAACACTCTCATTGACTTACCAAGCTTTGTAACTAAAATCTCCACTGCAAGTATGAGTATGGGGCAGAACTCCTGGAGCCCGTAGCTTCCTACGGATGAATTCCTGGTGGGACAGCCTGTGGTTGGCAGGCACAGAACTGAGAAGTGATGGAAATTCTGTCAGAGAAGGTACTCTGTGCTTATTACAGGCTAAATGGGGGAGCCAAGTCATTTTGGAAGGAATGTGTATGAAGTTTCCAGATGAAAATTTGAAGTTTTATAGGTTTGGGTCACACTTGATTCAAACCATCTGTTGAATGTCAAGCTAAAACCAGCACTTTTTCATACATTTTACATTTACATCAATTCAGTACGGTAAATATCTGTTTAGGGCCATTGAGTGCCAGATAGGGGAATTCAAAAATTAATGACACAGTGGTCCTTATGTTTGAGATGCTTAAGATGTAGTAGAAGTAAAAGCTGTGTGTTTATATTTAGTTTCCTCTTCCTGATGGGGAGGCTGGAATCTGCAATTTACATGCCACATGGTTGCTAGGGCTGAACCCGTGTCAGTCCATTTTTGTTGATGAAATAAATACATGAAAGAGCTTCCAAGGCTTTACTAAATCTGGCTACTGAAATACATGACATAATCATGCATGTGTGGTACTGTGATGTGGATTCAGATAGCAATTACCTTAGGACACAGAAAATACTCTTTATAGTAATGGAGGCACCAAAATACCGAGGCATTAAACAAACAATAAAGATGCTGTCACAAATTCTTTTGTTCCCTGGACTTAATTGATTTTTAATATGATGGAAAGGCAGCTATTACTTGGGCTGCCTAGCAGAAATGCTATTTAGTAAGATATTGGGAATGTTAAACATGAGCCTATTTTTCCAGTTCTGAGACATTATGTCATCTTTTGGTTTGGAAGTTGCTATTGGTGGTGTAAATGATACGGTCAAGCTTTTACACCACTGTCCTCTGTGGCTATCACCTGCGGCCTTGATTGTGCTAATGCAGGAGGCACTTGGCATGGGCACAGGGCACACCTGTCTGATGGTGGACACCTGAGTATGGTGTGGGCACACGTGAGTGTGCACAACTGAGCCTGGAGGCGGAGGCTATAAGGGCAGTGGAGAACGGCTATGGCTACGAGGGGAAGAGACCACAAGTGAACACCAGAGATGTTGTGGCCGTCCTTCTACCAAGGGCCTCGGCACTTGTGTGCCATGGCCTCTCTATGCACCTATGTGTATAAATGATTTGGACTTGGCACTCCCGCATGACTTGAGACACTGGCCCAAATCACCAGGTGGCAGGGGATGCCTAGGTAACCACTGACTGATTGTGTGGTCAGGGTCTGAGGTGGTCTGGGAGTAGCTTGAAAATTACACCAAGCGTCTGCGCAGAACATTTTCCTTGTATTTGTAGTACATGTCCCCCTCTGTTCCCTATATAATTGATACCCGTTGATCCCTTTGAAGTCCTGTTTACAGTAAAGATGAATACTCTTTGTTTCTTTGGGATCCCATTTCTCCTGCCATTGTCACATAGTCAGTCATGCTTTTTCACTATTACTAAATAAATAGCCAGAGGGCTGTTTACTGGACAGCAGCATCTTGCCTTGCAAACCTGCTTCATGACTCGTCTCTCAGCTCGTCCGTCTCTCAGCTCATCCCCTGGGACGTGCTGGTGTGTCTTTAACCACCACAGAGAGAGGTAAAAGAGAAAAGAGTAAATATTTGTGGGGGCTGGAAGGCCTGCCAGCCTCCTGAGCCCCAGTCTGCCTGCTCTGTGCCTGGTTGCCTCAGTATACTGTGGTGGGCACTTGAGTGATCACAAACACAAAAGGGCCTAACTGAAAAAGAGCTTAACATCTAGAGGTGCTAATATTCCTAAGGAGTTGCACATGTATTCACAACCCTTTTCAATTAGTGTACAATTTTTATTTTATTTTATTTTATATAGGTGCATTTTTTTGAGAGGTGAATGGATAAAATCATCTAGTGGTTCATGTTCCCAAAAGATTAAAAACTTTTCAGGTAGAAGAATATACCTTTTGAGAGTATCATAGCACATGAAATTACAAAGAGCCTTGGGAGTGAAGAGCAGCCCAGGTAGAATCAGCAAAGGCTCAGTTGAATGGAGGAAGGCAGGATTCTAAAAGGAGGGAGGGCGTAGTACTCCGAAATACTGAGATCACCAACAAAAGAGACACAAAGTGGGGAAGTATAAGGCCTTATAAGGGAACAGCTGGTAGGTTAGAGTGTAAACTGGAAGGCAGCTGTAGGTGATCAATCTTGGGGCCCTGCTTTGTGAAAGTTTTAAATATTTATTGAATGATTAAAATAGAACATTAAAAATACCTTCAAATGTTCCTCTGTTCTACTCCACTGCCAATATTTAGTTGTCACTAATATAAACACTCTTATATTTGTGGTAGACTGTCTTAACTGTCCGAAGAAAAATTAAACCTATTGTAGACAAAAGAGCACTGGCATTTAAAATTAAACGTGATGCAATTTAAGACCAGATTGAGGATAAAGCCAAGGAAAGTTAAATGGAAATGAGTTTATTTCAGAGAGGCTGTTCTGCACTTAAAATTCTGGTGATGGATGACATCTGCCCAGATTGGACTAATGAGGACAAGGATACAGTGGGTATTTGGGGGAGTTCAGAAGGCAGCCTCCTCAAGCGGTCAGAAGCATCGTAGAAGAATGCAATGATGGTCCTCCTACAAGGTGGTCAATGGCAGGTAGTTGCTGTGATACTCAACATTGTTTCAAAATGCTTTGCATTTCTAAAAACTTGCACATCTCACCATATTCTTCACCGCGGATGACTTGCCTTATTAGAGCCTTCTACTGACACACTTGTAATGAGACATCTCCCCCTAGAGGCCACAAGTGAGGTTTACTTCTAGCTCTAGAAACTCGCAGAATCCGAGAGGCCAAGTAGCTGCTTACACTGGCTTTTGGGGGTTCGCGGTCCAAAAGCCACACCTTTGCTAGTGTTTTCCACTTATTAGACCTGAGCGATTCTATTTTCTGTCTAGCCCGGGACAGTTTTTGCGTGTGTGCATACATTCGCTTGGCACATTCCAGCTATCTTGCTGGGGACTCTCCATGAGGAAGTGTGTATATGTGTGTGTGTGTGTGCGTGTGTGTGTGTGCGTGTGTGTGTGTGTGTGTGTGAGAGAGAGAGAGAGAAATGAAATCAATCTGTACGTGTGGAGTTTGCCACCTGCGATCCCAGCAAATGCCTATTCGTTCTCCATTCCTACCCCGGGAGAAAACGATCAGTGACAGTCCTGTAGTCAAAGAGCTTCGTTTTCCTATTTCAGAAAATCTAACTTTCCCAAGCCAAATTATATTGCTTTACTCTCTGCCAGTGTAAATTTTTGTCACCAACATTCCAGCACCTTATATCAACCGTCAGAAGCTACTGCGTCAACCTGCAGGAGGTGCAGCTTAAAATTCAGCAACCAAAAGCACTTTGTAAGCCACGAAGTGAATAAAACTGCCTGGACTTCCCGGCCCTCCCACCAGGCATGCGCAGCGTACCAAGTGGGCTGGACGCGCGAGGACCCGCCTCTTTGTCCCAGCACATCCGCTTCCGCAATGAAATGCATCTGAAATTTCCCGCCACCCGGGAAAAGCGGCTCTCAGTACTTGTGTTTTTTCGCGTCTGCTGCGTTGTAGAGGAACTACTGCGGATTTATGAAGGACAGTAACCCTAGTGCTGACACTTGAAAGTCAAGAAAGGTAGAACATTTTGCTGTTGGTGGGAGCGTGAGGATTGAACTGCGGGGGTTGAGGGTCTAGGGATTGGTTGGTTTTTGGGGCAGAGACTCAAGTGTCAGTGAGTTGAACGTAGGCAGCTTTACGCGGGGAAGCTAGGTGATGCGTCGGGGTGTTAATTTCTACAAAGAATTGGTTGATCCTCCCTAACGGAAGTTCTGAAATAATGGATTCGGAGCAGTTGTTGCATTTACCAGGGTCGTAAGCTAGGAACTAAGTAACTGGATTGGTAGGTGAAGTCTTGTATCTACCGAAATTCTAAGTGCTTTCCTTGGAGATCAGGATTGCACGCGTGTAACCTCACCTTAATTATTAATTAACTCTTGGGATTGCAGAATGGTGCAATGGTGGGACATAGATCTCACCTGAATTTAATTTTGCTGAAAGTTCGGACACCACCTGTGTCTCCTCTAGTAAACACCACCCCCACTGCTCATTAAAGAATTTTTCACAGGTGTGTTGTAGAAAACCCGGAAAATGCAGAGTCGTCACTTAAGATAACCAGGGTAAACATTTTGTGCATCCCCTTTCAATTTATCTTATCTGTTCATGGGTAGTTTTTTTTTTTTTTTTTTTGGAGGGGGATAGGGAGCTAATGTTTTCCTTTCAATTGCACTTTACATTATTTTAACCTTTTTATGTGTGTGTGTGTTTTAAATAAGGTAACAAGATGCAGTTTTCTGGTGGAAAGTGGAGGAGACTGAAGTTGGCAGGTGACCAAAGGAATGCTTGCTACCCTCATAGCCTGCAGTTTTACTTGCAGCCACCTTCTGAAAACATATCTTTGATAGAATTTGAAACCTTGGCCATTGATAGACTTAAATGTGAGTAATACTTGAATAACAATTTGTATGTTCTTGAGCATTGCACTTACACTGAGGCAATGAGTAAGGGTAATTTATTTCCTTTAGCAATTCACTCAACAAATATTTATTGAGGATTTGATATCATTTATTTACTATACAATGAATTTTACTTGAGCATCTCTGTGTCTTAGGTGGCAGGGATTTTGAGATGAATAATTCTCACTGAAGCTTCTCATTGAATTTTATTCTAGTACATGGAGGCAAACATCCAAAATAATAATCATTATTTACTTTTTTATGTGTAGAGGTAAATTGTATTGCTCCTGAAAGTAAAGGTGGGAGGAACTGGTGTAATCTAATTAAGAATACTTAGAGGGTCCTCCCTGGTGGTGCAATGGTGGTGCAATGGTTAGGGTGCAGCACTGCAAGCTAGCTGCAGCCACTTCACCCTGGAGGTGATCCACATGGCGCAACAGACCTCTCCTGTCTTATTGTTGCTCCCCTCAGCAGTGTATTTCCTCTATCTGCCTGTTCTGCTCCCCACTCTGTCTCTGGTGACTTCTCTCATCACCCCCGCACCTCTGGCCTGTACCCCAGTTCTGTATACACAAATAAATAAATCTTAAAAAAAAAAAGAATACTAGAAAAGTTGAAAAGGACCTATCCTTGAATGATTAGTAGAAAATCTCAACAGAAATTGAAAGGTTTTTCTCAGGTTATTAGCTCAGGTAATAACCTCTACAGAGACTTTGAGACTTGAGAAAATATAATATTTTGGGGAACAGTGGCAAGTTTTAGAATAATGGAAAAATATGGCTAACCAAATGCAAGAACATTTTTGCTAATTGTGTATTAATGGGGTATAAGGAGGATGTAACAACTATATTTGGAGCCCATTTTTCCTGTGTGTTGGTTAGTAGAAGAAAGGAAAGAGCTAGTCATGAACTGAAACAGAAATGAGAGCATTTTCTTTACAGTTTATGTTGCAGGATCTCATTGTGGGGTAATCAGAAGGAGAGGTGAGATGCTGATAATCACTTTTAGGGAAGAGTTAGAACTGCTAATACAGAGAGGGCATGCTCAATATCTGTTGAATTAGAATGAGGGCAAGGGAGAAAAAGCTTTTAGGAAGTTTAGCACCCACAGAAGCTTCATAGGGATTAAGATGGCTGAAAAGTATCTCTGGGGTTTGGCACATAAAAGGTGAAATAGTAAGGGCCAGTACTAAGGTAGTAACAGTAGAGATTTTAGGGATGTGGGGAGGTATTGTTGACAAGATTTGGTGACTAGAAATGAAGAGTGAGCGAGCAGGAGAGGTCCAAGTTTTAGTTTGGACGACCTTGTGGTAGACCCTTCTGTCAGTGCAGTTGGGAATATTAAGAAGACACAGATTGAAGGGATATATATTGAATTTGGTTTGGGATATCATAATTAGGAACTTATGGGACATGAGTTTATATTCAAGGGATACTCTAAAACTTTTTATTCATGAATTAAAACATGCCTTTTGTATTGATGAAAGAATTTGTCTGAGGAAAGATTGACAAGGGGTTGTAGGGAACTTTGAAAGTATGTGACATCTTCTAAGGCCCGTGCATTTGAATGAGTTGAGGGCCGTACTCCTTCACTGTTATTTCTTCTCTGCTTCATCAGTAGAGGAAGGACTGTCTTTTGATGAGTCTATGCTGAGTCAGTGAAGCAGACTGCTTAACATACTCTACATAAAGGGTGCAAGGAGAGGGTGCTTAGTCTTCTTCCCAGGTCAACACTCTTTACCATCCGTCAACAACAGCAGCTCAATATAGCAGTGATTATCTGTCGTTCTTCCCTCCCTCTTTGTTGAGAATCCCTGGTTTTGGATTCTGTTGAAGAACATGCATGTTTTTTGCACAGAGAGAGGTTATCTTATAAAAATTTATACCTTACTCTGTATATTTGTAGAAAATGAAACCGTTATAACTTGTTATCTTTCATAACTAATTTTGAAGTTGCTATGTGTAGATTTTATCTGCCTTGGATTTAGTTTACATAATTAAAGGTGACTAAAGTTATGTTGCATTTATGTATTTTTCTTCTGCTCAAAAAATATCTTTTTTTAAAGTGTTGAAAGCAGTTGAAAATCTGGGCGTGAGCTATGTGAAAACAACTGATCAATACCGCAGTAAGTTGGAGTCAGAGATCCGAAAGCTCAAGTTTTCCTTCAGAGTAAGTAAGAGAGAAACAAATATTCCTTCATTTTGTAGATATATATTTATGAACTGAGTACCAGTTGTGGGAAAGATCTTGAATTGAGGCTCTTTAAAATACTTAATGTAGCATAACTTGTTGGAAGCTGCCTTTGGGCTTCCACAGGTGATGGATATGTAATCAGATGGTTATAATATTTCAGGGTGTCTCAGAATAGTTTTGAGCATGAGAATTCCTTGTTGCGGGAATTGCCCTGTGCATTTCAGGATGCTTGGTAGTATCTCTGGCTCTCACCCACTGCTATCTCTAGACCATCCCAAATATACCCTGAGTAATACCGGCTGATGAAGGCTATTGTTAGGTATGTGCTCCAGGAACTCCAAGACCACATAACCCAGCTTATACTGGGGAGGTTTGGAAGACTGCCCAGAGGAGGTAGTGCTGGAATTGTATCTTGATGGATGTGGTTTTTATTTTAGGAAGAAGACAGCAAACAAATTGACAGGATCATGTATGTTAGGAGGAAAATAAGTTAGGAGTATGGAAATGATGGGAGTCTGAATTAAATGGAGAGAAAAAGACTGGAGAGATACTAAGAGGGTAGGATCAAAAGACTTTAGGGACTGGTTGTAGAGAGGAGAGAGAGAGAAGAATTTTGAATTTCTAGTTAGGACAGCTAGGGTGGATGGTAATGATATTTTGAGATGTGATGTACAGGAGAAGACCAAGTCTTAGCAGGAAGACACTGAGTTTAATTCTAGACAGGAATTTGCGATGTCTTGTGGAGATAAGTTGAATAGGCATATGGGTCTGGGTGGACTTAGGACACCTCTGAGAGTATGGATTTAAGAGGAAGTTTGGAACTCTTAGGATTGGGGATGGCACCCTAGGGACATATTTGAGTGAGAAGAAAAGAAATAGAGGATAGATAGCACAATACCAATACTTTAGATGAAGTGGGATTGGGAGAGTCTGGGAAGGAGATTGAGAAGGTGCTGTGTGAGGTAGGTGATCAAACAGGATAATAGTGTCATAGCAGTCAAAGAGGGCTGGGTTTTGACAGTGGCCATGATGTTAACTGATAGAATAGGAATAACAACAGCAAACAATTATATTTTGCTTACTCTTACCAAATATTGTAAGTAGATTACTTGTGTTAACCCCAATCAGACAACAGTTTTATGAGGTAGGTAGTACTATCATCTCTCTTCTAACAGAGGAGGAAACTGTTATTGGTAGGCTGACTAACTCTCCAAACTCATAAGGTGATAAATGGTGGAGTCAGGATTTGAATCTAGACACTTCACCTTCTTGGTGGTGGTCTTAAGCAGAACAATTTTAGAAATTTTGGATAAATTGTGTAATATGAGTTACACAGATTGCATTGGATTTAGCAACTGAGTAGGCCCTTGTAAGTAGAGGCAGAAGCCAGGATAATAGCAGGATTGAGGAAATAGTTGGATAACGAATATGTACTTTTAAAAAATGTGTAGGTGAGAAGTTTGAAAGCAATTGAACATCTAGGCGTGAGCTATGTGAGAACAACTGATCAATACTAGAGTAATTTGGAGGCTGAAATCTGAAAGAGGCTAAATGTCAAGGATGTTGCAGGCAAAAGGAAAGATACACATATATGTATAGATATAAATATTTACATGTGTATATACACACATTTAATAGGAGATATACATATTTATAAGCTGAGGAGAAAGATCTAGAAAAGAAGAGGAGGTGAAGATACTTGGAGAAACCACTTGATAAATCAAGGTCCTTAGAAGTCAAGAACAGATGGGTTACAGGTTTAGATGTAGGGTTTAATTTTATGCAGGAGGAAGGAGAGATGCTTGTCCATATCTGTCCAAAGGATGGATGAAGATGCTTGGATTTGAAATCAGCCTGGTGGACCTTTATTACCTGTAAAGTAGGTGATGTCATCTGCTGAGAGAGAAGGGAAAGGTGGCAGGGTTGGGAATGTGGGCCAACTAGTGAAAATTGAAATAGCTTTCATAAGAAAAGAGGAAGGTGATGATTGTGTGTCAAGTCCCTGCTTTGCTTGTTTATAATCTTTGTGATCCTTGGTCCCATAGTTTTCTTATCTTTAAAAATAGAGATATAGTATGTTTAATTTAAAAGAGTGAAATAGGTTAATAGATTAAACATGATTTTAATAGTGTCTGTTACCTTTTAAATGTTCAAGATGTGTTTGCTGTCACTATTTTGGACTGAAATAAGGGTTCCTTAGATTGATAAAGGTCCTATTGAGGTTAGAAGCTGTGAGTTTTTAATATTCTAAACTCTCAGTTATACAGTTTTTCTCCAGAAATTTTGAGCAATTTGAGACTGGGACTGCAGAGTGAATTTAGAATGTAGGTTTGCCAAATGGTTTTAATGAAAGCAGTTGAAATTAAAGTAAGAGATGGTGGGAGTGGTGAGCTAACTGGGTTTAGCTGGTTAAGGCAGAAAATTAAGAGAGAAGGAGTTGATAGCCAAAAATAGTGGTTTCCAAAGCTGGTAATTTTGAGAAGTTCACTGTAGTTCTCAGTTTGAACTAATTACTCACTTAAGTAAAATGAGAATTATCCTGAAAGCAAATATGAGATAGGTGTTTTTTGAAACTGTCTTTGTTGTTGATTTTTGCTGACTCAGTGTTCGTTTATACTTATTACCATTCTAATACATTTATTTTATTCATGTGTCATTATTTTTAAGGAAAATCTAGAAGATGAATACGAACCAAGAAGAAGAGATCATATTTCTCACTTTATTTTGCGCCTTGCTTATTGCCAGTCGTGAGTATACATTTATACTCTAATTTTAATCAATGCGGAGAGTTGACATGTTTTGTACTGAACATAGCAAAATTCAGAAGCCCATCAGAAACCAGAGGTTCCTGGATTGAACACTGCTGTCATGAAGTGTTTGAAATTAGTTGTTTAGTGAAAAAAAAAAAAAATTCCATTGCAAAATTTTGTATGTCGAAACAGTTTAACTTTATGGCAAAAAATTTTCATTTGTGATTTAAAATTAGAAGGGATTTCATTACAAGACTTTGATGCATGAAAAAAAAGGGCAGTATTTATTAGAAATAATGAATCAAATGCATACTTAAATTTGATACAGGTTTGTAGAAGTTAAAGTGTAAGGGCTAGTGCCCATTACAATCTTTCTTTGGTAGTTGGTTTCTTGTAAGTCAGCAGTGCCACCCAGAGGGAGAAGGAGTTAGTTGCTTTACTTCTTTTTTAAGCTTTTGTGGTTACTTTTTTCTTGTACTAATTTTGGCTATTTAATATAATTTTTTAAAATTTTTCTTTTCATTAGTAGGTTCATCAAATGAAAATCTTGCATTGTTTACTATCTTAGGATAATAGTTAAAAAATTATTACCAGCTTTACTCCTACAGTTATTCTTTTGTGGAAAGGATATGCAGTTTATGCCATTTATGTAGTAAATGAATTGCTGACAGATTGAAAATCACCTCAGAAATAAACCTAAATGATTTTTTTTGACATTTATTTTATTTCCTGATACATATAAGAACTGGGGTGTCACCAGGGTTGTGGTGGTGAGAGAATTCACCAAAGACAGAATGGGGAGCAGAATAGGTGGATCTACTGAAATACACTACTGAGGGGAGTAGTAGACTGAACAAGAGCAGTCTACATGGGGCTGGGGTCCCGGGCACCCCGACACTGCACCATGTGGGAGGGGCTGGTGGTAGCTTGATAGCCGTTAGAGTTTAAGGGCTAAATCATATTTATATGCAGTGACTTAATTTTTCATAACATAAAAACAATGCCCAATATGTATATCTTATAAATTAGTAAATTTATGTTGACTTTAAAAAACAGAGATATACTTACATATATTAAATTTTGTGAAATTATATACTATATACTCTGATCAGTGCTTATTTGAAGAGTTTGATCATAATCTCTTCAGAGATAGTTACTTTGAAAGACTTGGTGTTGACTTGGCATTGATGAAACTACCTTAGACTGAAGGAGTACTCCAGTTTCCAGTATAATTGGCTACCTTGCCAATTATATATATATAATTTGAGAATCATATAACTAGTATTGAAGTATTTTAATTTTATGTTTGTAACACCTTTTGCCCACATTTAACATAACCGTAGAAGATTGTGATATGTCGATAGAGGACTTGTATGCTTTTTAACTTCTGTTAATTGCTTATTGTTTATTGCTCAAATGTGACTTTTATTGTTGTTCAAATATGAATTTTATTTCATAGAAGTTTCTTAGACTTAATTAAAAAAAATCACTGGACTTTTCATTTTTACTTATTATCTGCTTGTTCCCATTTTAGTGAAGAACTTAGACGCTGGTTTATTCAACAAGAAATGGATCTCCTTAGATTCCGATTCAGTATTCTACCCAAAGACAAAATCCAAAGTTTCTTGAAGGATAGCCATTTGCAATTTGAGGCTGTAAGTATATTTTATAGATATTTTCTGTTGTTTTGCCATTTGTTTCCCTAGGCCCTAAGTGTTGGTGTTGTATGAAGTTCTTTCTCTGCACTTTCTTCCTGAGATATGCCTGAAAAATACTTGTTTGCTTTGCACAGCAATGGACTTTTCCTTCCATAACCATGAAACAAAGGAGCTCCTTTGTAGCAAAACCTCATATTTAATTGTTTTATTAAGTATGTGACTTATGAAAATACAAAAAAGCTTAACTTACACAATTTAATCTTTAACCAAAATCTTCTAGACCCAAAGTTTAAAGCTAATAATGTATTAAAGGAAACAGGAGTGGTAATATTTACTTTCAATAATGAAGTTTGGAGGAGATAATACTTCAAAGTCATTTGTCAGTAAAATCTCTAAATGGTGTAAAGATAATTTGCACACAAATCTGAATGATTTGCATATTAATATAAAAAGAACAAATGTCTGGGACATGTTTAGCAGGGGTAAGTATTGTGGGTGGAAATAGAATTTATATGTTTTCGGTGGCTCTGTTGCAGAATGTAAAAACATTCTGTTTTGGAAGTCTCAGAATAACATGGGAGTAGATTGCTTGAGACTTGATTTTGGTGTTAAAATGGTTGATTTGAAGCCAAATAAAAATCTAGAAGGTGGAGTAGGTGAAATAGTGCCCTGTCTGAGAAGTGAGATTGATGTACCCATTATAGCAAGAAATATTGTGGGTTATTGATTGAGTTGAGGGAAGTAAGTAAGTATTTGGTAGACATTGAGTGGAGGCACTTTCCAATTTTTCTCAAGAGCCCCTGAATCTTCTCAGTACCATCTACGTAGGGCATAGGAATGTGTCAGGTGCAGAACCACTTGATTTAACCCTGTGTATTTTCCACTTTGCTGTTAGCTTTGATCCATAGTGACATCCATTATTTCCGATATTAATTATAGCTATTTTACCCTTTCCTATTAAAAAGTTTAATTTTAACTGTTATTAAAATGGGTGATTTTACTAGGTCAGAGAGAAAAAGTGCCCTAGAGAAAGATTTATTTACTCTAGAATCTCTCAACATATTGCCAAATACAATTTTCTAGAAACAAGGACTATATATTTTTTTTTTTTTTTTTTAAAGATTTATTTATTTGTACATACAGAACTGGGGTACAGGCCAGAGACTCAGGGGCAGTGAGAGACTTCACCAGAGACAGAGTGGGGAGCAGAACAGGCAGATCAACGAAGTACACTGCTGAGGGGAGCAGCGGGCGGGTCAGGAGAGGTCTGCCACGCCATGTGGTCTCCTCCGGGGGCAGGCGGGGATCGAACTCATGCGGAAGTGGCTTTAGCTTCTTAGTGCAGTGCTTTAACCTGCTGTGCCACCAGGGAGGGCCTATATTTTGTTTTTTAAGCAAACTTTTAAATTGCAATTGAGCATAGAAAAGTGCACAAATGATCACGTGTGTTGCTTTGTGATATATCCCAAAGTGAGCTTTCCCAAGGTTAAAAAGTAGAACTTCTCTCTCACCCCGGGTAGCCTTGTGCCCTCCCTCCTGTCTCCCACCTGAAAGTAACCACTATATTGACTTTTAATATGATACATTGATTTTTCCAGTTTTTGAACTTTGTATGAATAGTATCATATGGTATATCTTCCCCCAGCTTTGTTGAGATATAACTAACAGAACATTATGTGAGTTTCAAATGTATTATGATTGATACATGTTTTGAAAGGTTTATCATCTCAGTAAGGTTAGTTATCACCTGTTTTCCTCCTATAATTACCATTTTATTGTTGACTTTTTTTTATTGTTGACGTTATTAAGAGACATTTAAAAATCTACTCTCATGGCAACTTTCTCAGTACACTACCCAGTATTGTTAACTATAGTCACCATATTGCACATTAGATTCCCAGAACTTACTGATGTTGATGCTTGAAGTTTGAACTTTTGATGAATATCTGCTCATTTTCAATACCACCAGCCCTTGGCAATCAATCACTGTTCTGCTTTCTGCTTCTGAGTCCAGCTTTTTAAAATTACATATGTAAGTAACATCACAAGTAATAATACAATAATTTTTATAATAGCTTTGAGATAGAGAATTCACATACCTTGAAATTCACCTTTCAAAATATACAGTTCATTGACTTTCAGTTTAATCAGTTATGTGTCTATCATCACTATCTAATTTTAGAACATTTTTATTATCCTAAAAAAGAAATCTGTGCCCATTAGTAGTCACTCTCCAGTCCCTTAGCAACACTGATCTACTTTCTGTCTCTGCGAATTTGCCTTTTTCTGGCATTTCACATAATGATATTATATTATGTGTGGTCTTCTGTTAGCAGCTTCCTTTATGTAACATATTGTTTTCAAGTTTTATTCATGTAGCTTATGTCAATACCACATTCTTCTTGATGATCAAATAAAAATATTTTTTCTTTTAAGCAGTTGATAAACTTTTGAGTTGTTTCCACATTTGGCTGGGCAGTAATGCTGCAGTGAATGTAGGTTTGTGTAGGTTTTTGTGTGACTATCTTTTTTTTTTAAAGATTGATTTATTTATGCATACAGAACGGGATATAGGCCAGAGGTGCAGGGGTGGTGAGAGTATTCACCAGAGACAGAGTGGGGAGCAGAACAGGCCGACTGACGAAGTACACTGCTGAGGGGAGCAGTGGGCAGGGACAGGAGAGGTCCGCTACGCCATGTGGGTCACCTCCAGGGTGGGGATCGAACTCGCACTGAAGTGGTGACCAGCTTGCAGTGCTGTGTCCTAACCCATTGTGTCACCAGGGAGGGCCCTATTTTCTCCTCTTAAGGATTGTCATTTTATTTTCTTAATGATATCATTTGCAATACAGAAGTTTTTAGTGTAGATGAAATCTAATTTAATAGATTTTTTTTTCTTTTGTCACTTGTGTTTTTGCTGCTATCTAAGAAGACTGTACCTAATGCAAGGTCATAAAAGTGTTTACTCATGGTTTTCTGTAAGAGTTTTATAGTTTTAATCCTAGGTCTATAGTCTATTTTGAGTTAAGTCTGTAAGTGATGTCAAGTAGGTATTCAACTTCATTCTTTGCATGTTTGGGGTTAGGATTGCTTGTGAATTTTCAGTTGTCTAGCATCATTTTTTGAAATGATTATTTGTCTTTCTTTGAATTATCACCCTATCAAAAAGTCATTTGGCCATAAATTGATTTATTTCTGGACTCGTTTTTCTTTTGAATTGTTTATGTACCATGTGGTCTTGATGGTAGCTTGAGGTATTACTCAGGGTTTTCTTTTTGTTAGCAATTTCTACAAATATGACACCTTTCTTCTCACATTGTTTTTGACATCGAGTAATTATGGACGTCAACCCTGCATATTTTATATATACTTATTGGCTAGTTGCAGTTTTATATTTGGAGAATGAGGAAAAGTTTCAGTGAATTTTCTAGTTAATTGAGGCCCTAGCCACTTATGTATACAGTTGTAAAAATACAGCAGGGCAGATGGTCCTAGTGACTCTATTTTAGATATTCACAGCTTTGGGTTTTCCTTATCAGGCTATAAAGTTAGATCAAAATTAGATTCTGCTGATTAAAGGACAGTTTAAACCTAAAGAGGCTGTGACTAAATATGTAATTTCAAACTGAATTAGCCTTGAAGGCTAAAATTAACATAGGCAAAAACTTTCAAAATAACTTGTGAAAGTTATTCCTTTTTTAAAGTTTTCTTGCAGCATTTGAATATAGAATTATTTGTATTTTCACTGTTGATGACTGACTATATACCTCCGACTTTGTCCTTGAAAAAAATGCATGACTTTAAATTAGCTGAAGCCTACACAATGTTGGGCTCTGTGTCCTGATTGTCTTATGATGTTATCTAGATATATAATTTGTTATTTAGATCCTAAAAGAATGAAATTAATTTCATTAAGTAAATTTTTAGTGTTCTAGTATTCTCTGTAGTTTCACATTTATACTGATATGTACTGTCACGTGTTACTCATGTTTTATATAGGTGTTCTGAAAAAAGGTGCTGTTTAAATGTGTACACTATTTTTCATTCCATAATCTTCCTAACCTGTCCTTGTTTTCATTCAGCCTCCTGAAAATTTAATCCTTTTTAGTTGCAGTCATGTTGTGGACTATTTCAGAGTCTAGGTCAGATTGCTCTGCCTTTTGGATGAGAGTAAGAATTAAGGATGTGGAAGGCTAATGGAGGTACAAAAACAAAAACGTTGTTTCCTAGTTATTGAGCAACTAAATCTGAGTTAAAAAGACAGGAGAATACTGTAGTAACAACATTTATCCAGTTATCCACGCCCTAGGAAATATCCATTCTGCTGCTCACTGCTTGCCTAACAGCAAACAACAATTAAAATCCCTTTTCCTGGCTTTTGTTTATTCTCTACCTACTACTGGTTGCTGATCTTGGTCTTCAGATGGTTGGTGCAGTACCAGACTTTTGATAACTGCCAACTGTCTGGCTTTTTTTCTTACTCATCTCTGTTCACATTGTATTCTCCCAGTTCCTGACTCCCATGGAGCTTTTGCACAAGACTCCATCTGTTGTGTATATCAGAACTTAATAACCAATTATACTCTTTTTTTTTTAATATTTATTTATGCTTACAGAACTGGGGTACAGGCCAGAGGTGTGGTGGGTGAGAGGATTCACCAGAGACAGAGTGGGGAGCAGAATAGGCAGATTGACAAAGTACACTGCTGAGGGTAGCAGCAGGTGGATCAGGAGAGGTCTGCTGCTCCATGTGGGTCAGCTCCCTGGCCTTGCTGCAGTGGCTTGGGAGACCCTCATAATGAGGTGCTTTAACCTGTTGCGCCACCGGGGAGAGCCCATGTTCACTCCTTTTACTTGATTCAAGGAGTAAGGCATCTATATATTCATATATATTAGAAAATCCAGGGAACTGTTTCAACACTTTCTTGGGATCCTTGTTCCCTAAGAATACTTGTTGATTGACTGAGTGAACAGTGAACTTGTTATATTAAGACTTGGGTCTGCCGAATGATGTAAGGAGACAGAGGAGAAAAGCTAGTCACTAGGGGCTAACATTTGTTGTGTGTTTACTGTGTGATAGATGCTAAGTGACTGGTTTACCTGGAATTATATAAATTAATCTTCAGAACAGTTGCATGAGAGAACTGAAGCCCAGACAGGATAAGTAACTTGTCCAGAGTTAAAGTTATTAGAAAATTAGAACTCAAAAATGAGATCACTAGTTTTGGTTTTTGAAATGTGTAAATCACAAAAAGTGCTTACTACATGAACAGATTTCTTCCTAGTGAGTCCTTAATACTGAAATAAAGTGGAATGCACAGTGTAATTAAATTAAGGTGACAGGACCCATCAAAGAGAATATATAAACACAGGTGTGAGGTTAGAGAGCAACATTAATGTAGGAAATTAAAGCATTACTTGTAATTTTACTAAGATGTTTTATTTTAGCTGACAGTTTCTGACAGAAATGCAAGCGAAACACATTAAGTATACTATAGGTAGTTTCTCTAGTATAGTAATGTGTAGTGCCTCTTAGGGAAAACATTACATTGTCACACATCTTTGTTGAGTCGCTTATTATCTAGCCCACCACTTTTCCATACCCTCTGTTACTTTTTTTCCGATTCCTTTTTTTTTTTTTAAAAAAAAAAAAAGATTTATTTATGTATACAGAACTGAGGTACAAGCCAGCGGTGCATGGGCGATGAGAGGATTCACCATAGTCAAAGTGGGGATCAGAACAGGCAGACCGACAAAGTACACTACTGAGGGAGCAGTAGGAGAGACGGGAGAGGTCTGCTGCACCACATGGATTACTTCTGGGCAGGGGATTGAACTTGCACCCAAGCAGGCTGCTGCCAGCTTCATAGTGTTGCCCTTTCCCGTTATGCCATCAGGGAGGGCCCTTTCTGGTCATTTTAACAAAGATTTTTCTTTGATGACTTTCTATGTTTTAGTTTATATTCAGCAATCGAATCATGTAATAATCAAGTATTATTATAAATGCAAATCAGGAGTGGATTTTATGCATGAAATAGGAGCACTTGATTAGGTCATGGAAAGAAAAGTATGGGCTTGAATAGGTTTTCTTCTTGTCTAACAGAGGGGCAGGCACTTCTTAGAATGAGATCTGGTTGTTGACTGAGTCTTAAAGGAGGCTTCTTGGTTTATTATGAAAATTCTGAATAATAAGCCTGCTACCAGATATGCTGGACATCTTGGTAGTATTTTTCATGTTTGCAACAGTGGTAGTAGATGCTGTGGTCCTTTTGTAGACAGAAATGACTCTTTCCAGGCCCTTTACTTTTTGATATTTCTTTTTATGTTTATGGAACAACAACAATAAAAAAAAATCTGTTGCAAGTGATTTGTTTCCTGACTCAAATGTTTTATGAAAAAACACACCTGTCCCCCCATGATTTTTATATATTGTGATTGTTCCAGCATACAACTACCAAGTAAATTGATGGAAGATTATACTTTGTTTTGTTCTGAATGTTTCTGAGTTGTTCACCTTTTCAGAAAAGTCTATCCCTGGTGTGATGTTTGAGGTACCCCTGTGTGTGCATACATACACATCATACCAACCTGCACCAGTAGGTGCAGCACCTACAGTGTTTCTAGGAAGTGGTACAGTAGTTGCTTGATTGTGTCATTTTTAGCACTATGCCCCATTTTGCATGATGGTTTTCTTTAAAAATTACTCTGCTTTTACTTTTGTATTTAGTAATGGAATTAGTCTCTTAAAAAAATAGTTACCAAAAAAAACACTAATACTAAAGTAGTTGTCTTCCCAGACACATTGTTTCCATGACTAAAATTATATCTGGGTGTCTTCTATTTTTTTGTGAAAAAGTCTTCTTAAATTTAGATCTTCAATATTGCCCGTGGCCGGTACCCCCAAGAACTTGAGAGTAGAGGAAGGAAATAGCCAAAGTGGCATCCCAGTAATACTTCTTTGCAATTCCCTTCATGAAAAGAGATCAAAGATCTTGTATTGTGAATGCAGAGCTTGCCAGTGTAACAGGGTAAGCAGATATATCCACGAAAGAACTGAAATTGTCTATTCCAGACCCTTTGTTGGGCTTGACATGGGACTTTCAGTTCTTTCTGTTCTGCTTGGGCATGTCTTTATGAACATGTTGTGAAAGGGTATCTTTTTCCTTGGATTATGCTATTCAAATATTGAGGTTTCTGGTCTTGGGCTTACTTTTGTATGGAAATTCCTAGACATTGTCTATCTATGATTGTGACTTGAGAAATGTTAATAATAAAAATAATTAAAGATTTTCAACATTTATTTATATTTTAATTCATTGTAATGATGATATTGATGGTGAATAATACCAGAGGAGTTCCAGGCATTCAAAACCAATGAACCATGGTAAGTGTGTATGCCACCGTTTATTCAGTCATCATATATTGAAGGTCATTGGAATAATTTTTTCCAGCTTTAGACTATTACCACTGAAACTGATGTGAACCTTTGGCTAAAACAAAAGAAAAAAGCAAATCCCCTCCAAATTACTTTCAAAAAACAAACAAACAAACAAAAAAAACAGTAGCTTGTTTCTTCCCAGTGCAGGTTTATCCCCTTTATCCCCTTTTCCAGCTAGAACCTATAGGTTCATCATCTCATTTGTCCTGATTGTAGAATAACTCCTATCTCCTAGATGTCTTCTATTGTATTCAGTTAACATTCTAGTGATTTTTTGCTTTTTTATTTCAAGAACATACATTCACATATCCTACTTTAACCTTAGTTTTGATTTTGTAAAAACATACCTTTGTGTTATAGAAAAGAGTGAAAGATGAGGCTAATAGAATAGGCTAAGGGAAGGAGAGAAATGTTAAGGGTTTTTGAGTAGACTAACATGTTATAATCTAGTTTGATGAAGATAACTGTAGTAGCTGAGAGAATAAGGAAGTGGAGAGTTGAGATTTAAGGTTTGCCAGAAAATATTGGACACCATTTTGTGGATCTTCTACTGAACCTGCCAACTAATCGAACATGAGAATGAGTCTGATAAAGGCTTAATGAGATTAATTAATTAGTATTAAGATCCTCAGGGTAAAAATAATTCCTCTTAATTGTGGTTGATTCACAAATCTATGGATGTGATGAAATGGCATGAAACTACACATATACATTCTAGCAATATAGTTGTCCTGATTTAGCTATTATACTATAATTAAATTATAACCATTGACGAGCACTGGGTAAAGGGGCCTGTATTTCTCTACTGTTTTTGTAACTTCTTGTGAGCCTGTAATTATTTTAACATGAAAAAAAATGTAATTAAGAAAATAAAAGGTTAGCCATCTAATTGAAGAAGGCTAACAGGGCAGAATTCTTTTAAAAGGTTATTGCCAATGTCTGTGTTATGGATAAGGAAAGTTATTTGTTGAATGAAAGACTGGCCACATTTGAAGGCCTGCTCAGATAGTCTTGGAATTATTTTTTGTGGTAATTATATAATTCGTTTTATGGTGTTTTTATAGAAAGCTTTTGCTGTTCTTGATTATTAATACTTCTAACTGAAAACATTGGTATAATAATTAATCCTTATTTTTCCCCTCTGTTTATTAATTATATAATACTTTCATCTTTTGGTACTTAGAAATAAACTCTTGATTGATCAGATTGAGAGTCGGGTAAATGAGTGATGATGGTACTTAAACTGAACCTAGTACTTGCCAGGTTTCTGATGATGGGCCAAGGGGACCCAGTTGTATTTGGCATCTGTTTCATTTCTCTGATAGGATTATTATGCTCTCAAAGTGTCATTTGGGGGAGCCAAAGCACTGTGCTATAACTTCTAGCTCTCCCTTTGTGTAGAAGGGGGGAAATAGAAAAAGACATGAATTACTGTGCATGTTTTGCAAGTACTTGTGTTTCTTTCTGCTTAATAGTAAATGGTTAGAAGGGCTTGTTAAACAGTACATGAATACAACTAAATGTTAGGCATTTATACACTTAAGAGTTTAAACTACATTTGCATTTTTGTTGTCCTGTTTATATTTTAAGGATTAGGAGTAGCCAGTATTTTCAACTGAACGTATGTCATATCATTTCGGAGTTGTACTGTAGTTGCAAATTTGTAGTGCCAAATTAGAGTGTAGATTCCTTGTCTGAGACCCACTATAAAAACCCTAAAAAAAGATACACGCGCACACAGCCTTTGGAATGTAGGCTTGATTTTTCCACTGATTGAGCCATCTAATATTTTCTGAGTGTCTATAAATGCAAAGCACTGCAAATTATATTAAAAATATTGCCAGTTGAACAGGTCTTTAAAGAAACAATTTTGGTACTGTTTGGTTGATTGGTCTACATCAGAGCTATTGTTTGGGTTCACAAGATACAGGTTGTCAGGGTTATAATTGGATCGGCATACAAATCAATTAGAATATGGATTTGGAAAGAATAGCTACCTGTTTATTTATTTATTTATTTATTTTTTAAAAAGATTTATTTATTTGTACATACAGAACTGGGGTACAGGCCAGAGACGCGGAGGGTGAGAGGATTCACCAGAGACAGAGTGAGGAGCAGAACAGGCAGATCGAAGAAGTACACTGCTGAGGGGAGCAGCGGGCGGGTCAGGAGAGGTCTGCCACACCATGTGGTCACCTCCGGGGCAGGCGAATCGAACTCATGCGGAAGCGGCTTTAGATTCTCAGTGCTGTGCTTTAACCCGCTGCGCCACTAGGGAGGGCCGCTACCTGTTTATTTTTATCCTGCTTTGGCTTTAATTTATTTTGTTGTATTTTTCTTTTTATTTACCACTTTGTCACAAAGTTATGTGTGACCATGTGCACACACAAATTATAGTTTGAGTTGTATTTATAGCAGGGTAAAGATGATTTATTTGGAATTTTTAGTAGGTTACCATCTGTAGTCATGAGAAAAGTCTACTCATTAATTTTACTCCTTTTTGGGTAAGAGAATTAATTCAAGAACTGAGGACTTGTATCCAAGATCATGTCTTCATTAGAAGCTGGTGTTTAATATATATTAGAAATAATAGCATTTCTCTACTATTCCCTAAGCTCTAGCTATTTATTACTTGTCTTTTGTTTATCAAATCCCAGAGTTGCTTACTTTTGTTTTGTTAGCTAGTGGGATGTTTGGATCAGTTAAAAGAGTATATGTTTAAAAAAAAAAAAAAAGTCTTCCTCACTTTTGTGTGAGAGAATTCAGTTCTGGAGAGAAAGGGGTGGTATCTTGATTTGTTGTGACAGCAGCTTTGCTGCTTTGTTGTCCCCTGATTTCTCTTTGTCTAGCAAAGAATATTGACAGGTTACTTACTTTCTTATGAATGACTTTCTTTTAAACTATATAGTAGAATGCCTTGTGAGATAAACCTGGACTGCGGTACTAAATGACAAAAGTGGAAAGATAAGATGCTCCTGTCTTTACTTCCTTTCCCTCCTGTTCCTTTCTCTTTTCTTTTTCCCCCTATTTTTCTTAAAAAATGTCATTTGAATCTAGTTTGGGTAAGCATGACCTCTGGGGGAGTTGTCAAAGAAAACTGAAATGTTTTTCTTCTCTTCTGAGTATTATGTAAATAACAGAAGTAGTCTCCATGTTAAGTGCTAGGTTTTAGCAAACTAAGCTGAACTTAATTTGTATTTATTTTTACAGTCTATGTGGTAAAATTAGGTAATTAATAAAGATTCAAAGGAATTTCTAAGTAATAAATTCACCCCGTTTCACCTTTTTAAGCCATGCAAGCATAATTTGCCTAAATCATGCAAAATGCTAATTAAAGGGTTTAATTTGCTAATCATCTCAGTTTGATTAGAGGCAGATGCTGATTATCTGCACAAGTCTAAATGGACCTTTCAAAATGGCTTTCATTATTTAAAATCAGCTTGTCAAAC
This sequence comes from Condylura cristata, assembly GCF_000260355.1. NCBI lineage: Eukaryota > Metazoa > Chordata > Mammalia > Eulipotyphla > Talpidae > Condylura > Condylura cristata. The sequence goes on from NW_004567102.1 coordinate 20,421,549, forward strand.
TAATTAAGACATAAACTTAAGGAATAACAAATACAGTAGTTATCTATAGACTTTCAGTGTAATGCAGTACAGGATAACTCATAAATTCTGTGCACCAAAGACATGGTATAGACAACATTATTATAAATTTCAGTATTCCCAAAGTTTAAGAATTGAACTTTGGCTATTTTGGTCTGTTTAACTGATCTCATTCAATTCTTTAGTCATATGCTGTTGGTCTTTTGGGTCTCTTACTTTTTTCCTGGCTCTTTTTTTTAACCTCCTGCTGCAAGTCAGCTTCTCCAAGGGAACCAGGGTAGTCCTGTGCATATGCATTCAAACCATGCATGGAAGCAATGGAATATGGACAGTGTGCCAGGCTCTCCTATTGTGATGGAACCTTCCTCTTAACATATTTGAGAGATGTGGTAGGAAACAGCCAATATATATGGGTCAGCTTTAATGCCAGGAAGCACGTCTTAGTTCAGGAACAGTGAATTTGGATCCATGCTCTAGCCTTTGTATTCTCCCTGACTTTTGATTTCCCCAAGGGTCTGTAAATAGTGGGGTTCATTTAGAGTTGGAGCTGATTTAGGGGTAAGACTGGGGAAACCAAGGCAGAAACTGCTTTTCCCCTTGTCTGAGTCAGATAGAGATGATCCAGTAACAGAAAATGTTTGAGGTCCTGAATGGGAGCCCAGTTGTATTAGGATTGAGTAACATAAGAATCCTGTTTTGACCTATACCAAGGCCAGCGGTAGTAGTAGGAGGTTGTTTGCTGCCAGAGTGTGCTTTACTCTAAAGGTTATGTGTCTAGGGAGGAAGAATAGGTCTTAGTACCGTGGGGTTGAATACTGGTGCTGCCACTTGCTAGCTGTCTTTTCCTTTCCAATTTAATTGGTTTCCTTATATGTAAAGTAAAAAACATAGTTGTACTACCATGTAAGTTTGGGGCATTTTCATAAATGAATACATAGGGAACATTTAAAATAGTGCCTGGCAGATGGTAAGCACATGATAAATGTTAATCATTAATGCTAGTTGTAGTATTTTTTCTAGTTTTTTTTTTTTTGCATGAGATTTGCGAAGGATGGTGTATATATGGAAAATGTTGGATTTTTAAAATTTTTACCACTATCCCATTGAACATTTAAAATGATTGCTGCAAATACGTGTACAGCAATAAAAAAATTCTAGAACTTCAAAGTTTAATAGAATTTGAAGTGCTAGAATTTGATTAAAATGAATTAGCAATGATTTTGGTCCAAGTCTTCTTTTTTATGTGAAATGAGGGGGATATGGGTATATATAATAAGTGCTAGGCTACCAATGAATCATGAAAATTTTTTGTAGTTGAATTCAAAGGGCAAAGGGGAGGATACTCCTATGATTCTGTTGTCTAGCTCCCAGGAGATTAAAAGGAGTTAACATAAGAATATAAAGGTTCATAGAGTACTGTGGGTTTGTAACTACTTTAACCAATAGAATCTGGTAGAGGTGACACCATGCTAGCCCTTAAGTATCCACAAAAAGAAGTGGATACTTTTGGTGTCCACTTTTTGTATCTGGTACACTTTCCTGAGAACCCTAATTTGCCATTGAGAACCCTACTTAGACCAACTTGCTGGAGAGGCTGTTCTGAAGTTTGTAGTAAATCAGCAACTGTCTTTCTGGAGAGGCCATATCTTGGCACTCAGTAAAGTCCCAACTGAGATCACCTTTTAAGCCATCTCTGCCAAAGTGCCAGACATGTGGGTGAACCTGCCTGGATTTCTCGGTCAGTGTATTCATCAGCTCAGTTGCCAGTGACCTCATTTGATGCCACATGGAGCAGATGAATTACCAGCTGCATCAAAGCATCAAAATGAGAGCTATAATAAAAGGGTTATTATTTTAAGCCACTAAATTTTGAGATAATTTGTTATGCAGTATAAGATAATTGGAATTGGTGGCTAAGGTATAGCTTCTGGCTTCTTGAATTTGAATTGCAAACCAAACAAAACCATGTTCCTCAGATACACTCACACAACCCTATCATGTAATGGAAAGACTTTAGGAATGAAAGTAATATGTCATAACTATGGTTGATAGTATGCATGGAAAATGAAAATATAATGAATATATGAGTAGAGAAAATAACTGAGGAAGCTCAGTTTAGTCAGAACAGACAGAAATGAGAAAATTAGTGGTTTTTTCTTTCAAAAATTTGATTGTAATGATGCCATGAAGGACTTGAGCTATTTAGGTCTTTTTTTTTTTATTTTGAAGAAGAGAGGCTTTCCACATCCCTGAGATTTGCTGGGAACCTGAGAATCCTTTGAGGTCATTTTATTTCCAAAGATACCTTTTTTGTATTTTAGAGCCCTGGGAAAAGAGATAGTAAGGTACAGTGCTCCTACTCTGTCAGAGTTTGCTAAAATTTAAAGTAGACCAAATTGATGAGTTTAGTTTAGCCTAGGTTGTGGATAACTCTCTCTGTTGCTAACTTTAACACAAAAAGGGATGGTGAGTATATTCAGGTGTGTCCTGTGGAAGGTCAAAAAAATACTTTCTTAAATAGAAAAGGCTCTGTTTAAATAAGTAAATGGGATCTTAAGTTATAAACACCACATACCACAAAGACTCCTTGATTTTTTTCATGTGCCCTTTGAAGAGGTTGCAGTATATTAAATACTTGCTATTGGATCTCTGTATTGGGAATCTGGATTATGGTAATTTAAGGGTAAGATTTTAATTCATATAAAAAATTCACAGAAATTACTTCCTATTGAAAATGTAAAAATATATTAAAAAATATTTTGTAAGTCCAGAGAAACAGTACTATATCTTTTAGGATTTATGGAAAAGTAAAGAGGTTGTTGAAGCCTAATAAAACCTTTCTGGCTGGCAGACACATTTGCTGCTATTATAACACTTTGCTTAAGGAACAGGAGAATGGAGGAGGAATGTAAACACATACACAGCTGTTTGAATTTGCTGCTCAACTTTCTTGATTCTTTAAGATATATCACTTTTGGATTGTAATGACCTTAACTGCAGACAAGAAACAAAATGAACAAGATGTAGCATCAGAATTCTCTCAAGTTTCTCAGGACTTCTTTTATTTATTTCTATAAAGTAGAAATAATAATTTTGCCTCACCACCTTTTTGTGGTTCAAAACTAACAGTAGCAAGGAAAATTTAGATACAGAACAGTGACTGTTCTTTGAGAAAGAACTCAATGTGAGGATCATTACAGAGAACAATATAATGGATCTAGAATATGTGAACCCATTATTCTTTCTCTTGTAATTTTGAGGACAAAAAAATGAAACTGTCTACCTTTAGGTGTGTAGTTCAGCTTCTGGAAGGAAAAGGTATCCTATCATGTGTATAAAATAACATAGTGTTACAGGGCAGGGAGAGGGACACCTCTGAGCCCTCAAACCTGCCTGCTCTAAATAGGTTCTGCCATCCGCCGCATCAAGACAAAGCGTGTAAGACCTTTAATGGCAAAGAACTTTAGTGCAATTAGTGTGCCATGCAAAAAAAGACGAAGAATATAATTTCTAAGTCAAACACCCGAAGTTACTCATCCCCTTGTGGGCAAAAGTCTACCCAAAAGGGATTGGCCCAAAGCAAGGCCTGACAGCCACCCCACCCCCACCCCCCAAGTCTAAAGCACCTTCTGGTAGGGACTCATAGTAACAGGTCAGAAATGGCCAGACAAGTCTGGGAGCAAAAGAACAAAATTAGCACCAAGATAAATGCTGCCATAGTTAACCTCCCCATGGGTCTCTCACCCACATCTGTTTCACCCAGTCCAGGACCAAGAAACAAGAGCTGCTTCACGTATCTCTGTGCTCCATGTGCCTCCTCAGGTCTCCTTCTGACTCTCCATCCTGTGTTCTTCCTCCTCATTCTCCTCTCCAGATCCTTCTCCTCCCAGCTCAGCTCCACCCTCCTTCTGGGTGGGGCAGGGAACCTGGAACCTCTGCGTTTCCTCGGGATCACCCTGTTACAATAGTACTACAAGAACCATGGCAGTTACAGGGAGATTTATATTAATGTCATAGGTTTCTCAAGGATTATAAACACTTTCAGATTTCTGAGGTAGAGGACTGGAAGCAGGACTGTGACTGAATAGGGCAGTGTGGCCCCTGGGCAGTGTGGCCCCTGGGCAGTGTGGTAATGCTGCTTTCTGCCCTGTAACAGGGTCCCTGAATAACACCAAGCCTTCTGAGAGACACTGTGACGTCTTCCTGTATTTGAATCCATAGTTTAAGTGCAGGTGAAGCACTTGAACATTTTGACTATAATGAGGAATAGAAGTGAAAGTTGAGACCAGGGTATAATCAGGGGGAGGAAGCCATTAGTGGACTTTGAAGTAAGATAAATAGATAAGAAGTTTCTTTCTTCCTTCTTGGTGTAGATTGCCTATATGGGACGTCAGAAAACTATTAGGGCCCTAATAGTCAGAAAGTGGCTGAGAGGGACTTGAACTTAGCAGTATGTACAATGACAAAGAGATTTTGGGGTCACTTCTGTCACTTATATTACTTTGTGGATAATATTTGATAAATGTTTTATGTATATGCATCATTATTTGGTATGTTATGGAGGATTTATATTAACATGCTTATAGTCTGGGAGAGTAGGAAGAGTGTTTTCATGAAACTACGTGGTAAAAAAATAATGTGCTAGAATGTTTGCTGTATCTTTTAAGATTTATGGAAAAGTAAAGAGGTCATTGTTAAGGGCTGTATGAATTTAGGAAGGCATATTGCTCTGACAGTATTTGAACTGATTCTTAGATAAGAAGGCAGAGAGGCAGTAGAGCTATGATGGGTGCAACACAGTACCAACTTGCAGCCTCAGATGTCTGAATATTTTTCCGAAGAACTACAGATGCTCAATGGGGTCAATACCTAGAACACCTTTGTTAAAGCCATAAAACTGATTTCTGATATTTTCTGTTACAAACATGTATCTGAGCATCTCTTGAAATAAACATCTCTTTTCCTTTACCTCAGGTATAAAAAAATAGCATAAGTATTCTATCTACTTGAATTTGCTATATGATATAACTATAAATACAGCAGCTACACCTGACTTGTTAAATAACCTATTTTTTGAAGATTTGATTTCCAATAGCCTAGAAGGGAAAATATAATAAATAAATTCCTTTTTTTAACCTTAGTTTTCCTATTCTTTTATTTAATTTCCAATTGCTTGAATAAATGTGTTTCATCCTTTTTCTCTCCAGCTAAATAAAGTCATGTTTTTGTAATAATATTATAAGACTTGGAAAGCTTCAGACATTATATCTTTCTTGAATCAGAAATAGGCTGCCTCTCCTCCAGGGACCTTGAAAATGTCCAAAATTTTATGCAGCTTAAAAATTTAGAATCAGGGCCTCCCTGGTGGTCTATGGATTAATTTCAGTGCTATCACACAATGGCCTAAGTTTGATCCCCAGCCACGGTGCTAACCCACACATGGTGTAGCAGACCTCTCCTGTTTTACTTGCTGCTTCCCTTAGCAGTTTATTTTAGCAAATCCTCTTGTTCTGCTTCTTACTCTTATCTCTGGTGAATTCCCTTCCCCACCCCTACCTCTCTAGTTCTTCTACATAAAGATAAATAAAAATCTTACCAAAAATTTAGAATCAAATAAAGCTTAGCCATTTTCTGCTAAGTTGCATAATAAAAATGGGAAAGGAAAATTTCTTTTTTTTAAGACATTAGCCAGTTGGAGTTTCAAAAGAAGATTGAGTTTGGGAAGACTTAATTGTTCACCAAAAGGTTATTGCAGAAGATAACATAAGGGAGATGTCATAAAGAAGAAAGTTTGAAACCCATTAATAGAAAGCTGTATAAAGAAATAGGCATCTTGCCAATTAACTGGGTGCTTGAAATAAATAGTTTAGAGTAAAAGGAAACATTTGCAAATTTCAAAGACTTGATTAACTTAGTTCATAGGGAAACTAGGGAAAGCAACTTCAAGTTACTTTATTTGTAAAGGTTACTTACAGTTAATTAATATTTGCTTGAAAATATTGATTAAAAAGTCAATATTGTAAAATCAGAGGAATTGTTCATCTAATAACTTGTTAAACCATTGATAAAATGTTTCAAGTACATTTTGGTGAAAATGAATTATGATCACAGGAGTTCAGTTTTGAGCTATTGACTATCTGAGCAGTCAGTTCACAGTGTGAATATGAATGTGCAGGAGGGAGAGCTAGTGAAACCAGTAAAGGAATGGTGCCTGACCTTGGGTCTTCTCATTAAGGACAATGTGTTTGCATAAAGAAGATGTATAGGAAAGTATCAAATGCTTGTTCTTGCATTGCATTTTTTTAGGTTTTACTACTACTGTATTTGTTTTGATTGGGACAAAAAGTCATTCAAAAACAAAGGGGGTTGTAGTATTCATAGAAAGTCATTTTTGCTGTGTGTGGAATTCTAGGTTGGCAGGTATTTTCTTTTCAGCACTTTAAAGATGTATGGTTCTATTGTCTTCTGGCTTCCACTTTTGCTATTGAGAAATCAGCTATTACTGTATCTCCTTTGAGAATAAGATAACTACCCTGCACTTTGCCTCCTTTATAGATACTGTGTTGGACACACTGATGTTTGATTTTACCATTCTCTGTTTGTCTAGAAGTGGAGTTCTTTTTATTTATTTTCATACTTATAATTGGTTTGGGTTTCGTTAGGCTTCTTGAATCTGCAGATTGGTGTCGTATTAATTCTGGAAAATTTTCAACTATTATTGTTTATAAATGTCTTATCTGTTCTTTGAGATTCCCATCAAATATATGTTAGTTCTTTAAATCTCATTCTCATACCTGTTTTCTTTTTAGGATTTAATTATTTCTTTGTTCTTTTTCTTTTCACTCTTCTTTGTTCTGCTGCCACTGGATCTTAATTTTAGTTATTGTAACTTCTAACTTTTATTTTGTTATTTTGAAGATCTGCTGTGTTATTTTTTATGGATTCCTTTTCCTTACAGATATTTTAAAATTTGATATTCTTTAAATGTTGTAGGTTACTTTTAATCTGTGTCTGATAATTCTAACATTTTAAATTCATGCAGTCTATGCTATTGTGCTTGTTTCTCACTTATGCTGCCTCATTTATGATGAATTAGGTTAGAGTGATGTTTAGAGGAACAGTTAGAAAGGGGTGAGCTTGTGTGTGGCAGGCTTGTTTAGCAGAGGACAAACTGAAAATATTTTGGAATGAGTTCAGCAGAGGGAATATAGAAATGAGTAAGATGAGTTGATGAGAGTCAGAGCTGAATTGAATGAAAATGATTATAGAAGCAATATAATTTAGGCACAGAGAGAGGGTAAGCATGAGAAAAAGTAGTTGGGAATAATTGAATAAAAAGTGCATTGAGATCTAAAGTTGTTTTAGTTCTGATTCCAGGTGTTCACCAGGCTTTTCTGGTAGAAATAGAATGGTACAGATGCTCTGTTGTCATGCAGTTTTCTATCACCATTTATTTTTCTAAGGTTCTACACTTTTTTTTATCCATTGTAAACTGTTACAGGGCACCCTAATGTAAACTGGGCTGCCTGTCTGTGGGTCCTCACCCACATGCTTAAAATTTAGTTGTACTGCAGGCACACACAAAAGGGTCAATAATGGGTTTATTTACAAAGAGGGGAGAGGAAGGGAACAACCCAGGGAAAGAGAGAGAGAAAACAAGGTAACTGGAATATCTAGTTAGGCTGACTTGGAGCTCTAGTCACACACTGATAGCCCCGCCCCCAGTCACAAGGTCTGGAGAGAGACATTACCTCTCCCCGCCAGAGCTGTTGAAAATCGAACCCTATTTATCCCCTAATGTCCCAGAATGCCTGCTTAGCTCCGCCCTTGGGTCTTCCCAGTTCTCTCCTTGGTACTGCTGGGAGTTGTAGTTTCCAGTCACTGGAGCAGGGGTTGGAGTCCATAAAACTGGAATAGGGAGTGGAGTTCACAGAACTCTGCAGAGTTCCTTTAGGACATCCTTTCCCCTTAACTGCTTTCCTGGTTGAAATAGAACAGTACAGATGTTCTGTTGTCATGCAGTTTACTACCACCACTTACTTTTCTAAGGTTCTATACTTTTTTTAATCCATTATAATATACTTTTACATTTGGTCTCAAGAATAGATCTAAATTTTCAAATTAAAATTTCTTAATATTGTTATCTAGATATGCAATATTTGTTATATAATGTCTTATTTATTCATTATGTTTATTCATTATTAACTTATGTTGGGTGGATTATGGCATTTTTCTAGACCACATCAGTGAGCAAGTGACTTAGCCTGTAAATTGGTTACTTTTTAAGTCTTGCTTCTCAACTCTGGAGTGGGGTGTATGAAGATGTGGAGGGAGAGTGAGAATAGAGGAGAGATTGATTGACAGATACATGTCAGTTTATTGAAAGCAACATACTCCCATCTTTTGTGCTGCTAGGTTTTAGTCTTTGGTGTGGCATCAATCTGTTCTCAGTAAATCTTAATATTTTATGCTGTAAATCTATAAATGCTTCCTGGTTGCCCTGCATAGTAACTATCTGTAAGCCTCAGTCAAAGTCTAGTGATGCTGTTGCTGACCTCAAACAATTGGCCAGTTGTAAGTGCGAATGATTACAATGTTGTCTTTCTTCTTCTATAGTAATGTGCATCCCTGACCCTTCATTCTGACCATCTCTAACACGTTAACAAGGCTAACACCAGGCAAGGTGACACTGTGAATCTTACCTTTGCAGCTTTGATGTTCTTTTTTTTCCTCCCTTCTAATCAGTAGAGCTAGAATGTGCTCTTTGTGCATTTCGGTTCTTTCTGGTTTTGTTGGGCATTCAGGCCCTCATGGAGCTTTTGTGCTTTTTGTGCTAAAACCAGGCTTTTTCACTCTCGTGAGTGACAGCTGCCTTCAAATTTCAGTGTTAGTGGAGTCAATTTATTTATCATAAACTTCCTTTTGGTGGCGTAATATAGTTATCTACACAGTAGCATCTTACTTTTGCTTGCATCATCTGCTAGAGATTTACATGGCTTACAGAAGGTACTGAGACATGTTTAATGAATGGGGTTGGATAGGATGGAATTCGTATCTAATGTGTCTGATCATATGTAAGCATATGGAAGATTTTAACATGTATATGGTACTGTCAGTCCAGATTCAGGAATTATTGCTGTTTTCATTTATTTGGGAGATTTTAAAGAACTTTTGTATAAATTATCCATTAAAAATGTTTTCTTACAGAAGAACTATGCTTGATATAGGTAATATTTTTTTCTTTTTAGTGTAAATTTCAGTCTATTTCAAATGTGTCTGAGCTATTTTTTAAATAAAGCAGTAACAGAGTAACCAGACAATTGATTTTTACATTGATCAACTTGGCAGGGTTCCTGAGACATCAACAAACTAATTAGAATGTCAGAATATTAAATTATTATTTGTTTTCTAACTTTCATATTGTTATTACTTTTGCTAATGAATGTAGGTTCTATGTTGGTAGTAAGCAGAATCCATATTTATGATGTATATAGGTCATTTGTTTCCCAAATGCAGTGTTTTAGATATTATAAATGAGAAAGAATTTGTAAGTGAAGTATCCCATATATTAATTTTTGTTAATAAGTACAATGATACAGTGGTGATTATTTGATTATTTTCTTTTTTCAAGAGTTTAGCATGTATTACCAATTTAACTTTTTCTTTTTTTTTTTTCCTATTACATTGGCTCTCTTTTGTCTATTGAGATGAAAAGAGCATGTGGTAAGGATTAGATTTTATATAAAAAAATTCTTGAAACTGACTTTTTTTTGGTTAAGTATTTACGGCTACCTCTAAACATGAAACAACTGTCCTAAAACCTATGATCAATAAAACCAAAACCTAATCCAAAAACTTAAACTGGTTAAAGTTTTAAACTGTTAAAATGGTTAACAATAACCATTTTATTATATCTTAGATTTTTGAGGATCAAGGATGCAGTCTGGGTTTAGCAGCAGCGTCTTGGGGCATGTATGTTAGAGGGGTTTACTTAGTTACCACATCATCTTTCTAAGATGTCTTGGGCAGTTTTACTCACATGCCTGGTGCTGAAGGAGGACTTCTAGAAGACTGGAATATGGTGGGATCTTTTCTATATGATCCTGCAAAGAAAAAAATTGAATATTTATTTATTTTTTTGATTTGGTGATTCAGGACTCCAAGACAACAGGGCATAAGCTGTGATTGCCCACAAAGAAAGACCTGGAACTGGCATGGCAACCCTGTGCCCTGCTCTGTTGGTCAAAGCAGTCATAGGTCAACCCAGATCGAGGGAAGGGCAGATAGCTCTCAGCTTTCAGTGGGAAGAACTATCAAATAATTTTCCGTCATCTTTAATATCTGGAGTAAGATTAGTAAGTAAGTACAGTGCATTTGGGAAACAAGGTGACCTTTATAGATTATATATATACATCTATTTACTACCCATATAGAACCTATGGTTCCTAGAAATAGTAATAACAATATTAAAATGTCAGTATTTGCTTAATCCACACCATGTAAATATCAGTGTAATTATTTCATTTTTATATATTGGACATATTAAACAATCTTCCTATTAGCTGGCTAAATTATAACTTTAATGTGTTTGTAATAAACCTGTCTTTTTACCTCTCAGGGTGTGTTTCATTTTAAGAAAAACTGATACTTGAAATCTTTATTTTTTTAAAAGATTTATTTATGCATACAGAACTGGGGTATAGGCCAGAGGTGCAGGGGTGGTGAGAGGATTCACCAGAAACAGAACAGAATAAACAGATCGACAAAGTACCCTGAGGGGAGCAGTGGGCAAGACAGGAGCGGCTGCTGGGTCATGTGGTCACGTCCTGGACTGGGATTGAACTTGCACTGAAGTGGCTGCCACTTGATTGCAGTGTTGTGTTCTAACCCGCTGTGCCAACAGGGAGGACCTGAAATATTTCATTTACATTTCTCGATGCCCCTTTCCACAAAGGATTCAGGGTATCTTGCAAAAATGAAAGCACTTCATAGAAGTAAAATATAGTTAGAGGGTAATGAAGTTCAAGAACATGTTGTGGCTAAAGTCCCTATCCTAGCTGTCTTTATTTGCTTCATTTGCAATCATTCCATTTGTGCAACCTTTAAAATATATATATCCCGGGCCCGCCCTGGTGGTGCAGGGGGTTAAAGCACAGCACCAAGAAGCTAAAGCCACTTCAGTATGAGTTCGATCCCGGCCCGGTAGGTGACCCACATGGAGCGGCAGACCTCTCCTGACCCACTTGCTGCTCCCCTCAGCAGTGTACTCCATTGATCTGTCTGTTCTGCTCCCCACTCTGTCTCTGGTGAATCCTCTCACCACCTCTTCACCTCTGGCCTGTACCCCAGTTCTGTATGCATAAATAAATAAGTCTTTAAAAAAAAAACTTAAAAAGAATATATCCTAAATTTGTCTAGTTGTGTGTGTGTGTGTGTGTGTGTGTTTTCTTTGTCTCCAGTTCTTTTCAGGCAACCATCATTCTTTTCCTTAAACTACCAAGATAGCCTTTTAAGTAGATGTCCCTGGTATGTGGAATATAAAATAACCAAATAGGTAAAGACAAATAAAAAGTAATCCTTCATAGCTCACACAAAATAGAAACCAAGGGGATAGAGGGTGGAAGAGGAGGGGAAGGAGCAGGAAGTGAGGGAGGCATAATGGTGTGTGGTAGTGGAATATGGATGAGATGGTATAGATACACTATAGTGTTAATACCTCATGGAGATGCCCTGATGTTACCTCAGTAAAAATTAATTTAAAAAAGTAGGTCTCTTTCTTCCACTCCAGTTCCTCCTATTGGTCCTTCCTTTTCTCTAAACGTGTAGTATTTTAAAAACCACAGTGTAGATCAGATCTTGACTTCCTCTCCTAGAGGTCTGTTGCAGGGTCTGCCAATTTCTCTACCTACTTCTTCCAATTCCTCTTGCTTACCACTGCTTTCCATCAGCCATCTAGCTGTTCCTCCAACCTGTTTCCTATGGAGGAAAAAGACCTTTTAGGATACTCACTATCTATTGCCTTTTGTTGGAATACTCTTGCCATACATAGGTTTTATGTGACAGACTCCTTTTCATTCAGTTTTCCATTTCAGCATCACATATTCAGACAGACTTTCATTGACTACACACTTCAAAAGTGTTAGTGTAAGTCTGTCCACAATATTTCCCCCTGTTTTATTGTCCCATTGCTTGCTACCTAATAGTTTTGTGTTTATTACTTTGTCACTACATTGACATGTAAGTTTCCTGGAAACAGTTGTTTATAGTCGGACCCTTTCTGTTGGATAGAGTTTCTGTCACATAATAGGTCCTCAATGTTTTAGAAAGAATAAATGAATTCTACATAAGAAAATCTATTGCTATTTGGTAAATTGATGCTGATGTTTCTAGGACATGATAAATTTATTTTAGAATGGGGGATTCTTTCTCTTTTGATGTGATCACAATCATGAATGTCCTTTTGAAAAAAATGATACACTTTTGGGCCTAGACTTCTGTATGTCTTATTGGTACCAGAAATCTGTAATTTATGAAAACTCCACTGCAGATCTGATATGTATCCTAAGGCCAGGGCCTGAGAGAACTGTGTAGATTTAAGAAGAAAACTTATGGTTAAACTATTAGTAAACATGATTGAAAATAGTTGAGTAGTTGCTTATAGTATAAATCTCAGGGAAGCCTTATTAAAACTTTACTTCTAGAAGCCTGGTATAGTAGACTAGTGGTCCCAAAGTGATATGCCAGAGATGATAATTTGGGAGTATGGGAAGGAAATAAATAATGCAGTATGTTTTTAATCTCATTTTTTCTTTTTGGTGGAAAGGCATGTTTTAAGTATAGACTATACAGTAATACATGAGTGTAATTTACAACTAAGTGTAATATATTGGAGGTACATGCTCAAAATATTGATGAAAATGTGTGTCTTAAGAGGATGGAGCTCACCAGTTATGTTACCATAATGCAGTGATAGCAAATAATCCTCAAACCCCAGTGATACTAAAAAGATTTGTTTCTAGCTCACGCTTTGTCTCTGTGGGCCAGCTGCAGCTCAGCTTTGTTTCATTTTGCTGCTATGACTCAGGCTGGTTGAGCAGCTTTCTGTGGCTCTTTACCAGTTGCTATGGCAGAGGGAGAGGGGAACTGCATAAAGGATGTGCTGTAAAGCCTTTGCTTGGGAGTGCAGATGTCATATAGATTTCAGTGGCCAAAGCAAGTCACTTGGGTTTAGCAAGTAGGGCATGCCTATCCCTCCGTGTGTTGACTCTGTATGGGGTGGCCCTCTACAGAAACATTACCTGTCTGCCTACTGCAGTTGGAGCAGACAGTTTCTACCTGTCTTTTTTACTGTGTGGAAGGTTTTCTGTTCCAGAACTCTTTCTTAATCTTCTTTTAGAATTGCTGGTGGAGGTAAAGAGTCTCCCAGTTCCCAGTCTGATAAAAAATATCAAAAAGAGAAATCCATCCAGAGTCCAAATTCTTCATTCTGTTTGTAAGGCAGCATGTAAGATACTATAGTTATAATATATGGAAATGAAATTTAACCTAAACTGTTCAAGTCCATATGAGTTTGTTTGACAGAATCCAGGATGTAAGGTGTATATACCATTGAGGTGATCAGGTACTGACTATTTGGTGGGTGGGTATGGATAAGAGGGATTGAGGTGTGAGGAATATGAGTAGTAGAAAAGAGAACATCAAAGCTCGAATGTTCAGGGTCTTTGCTGATTGAACATTAATCAGAGTGATGGTTGAGCATCTCTGATATAATGAGTCATTATTACTTATTGTGAAATATGACTCCAGTTAGAGTAGTTTGTTGATAACCTTCTTTTTAGGAAGATGTTTATTTTGTGGAGTATAATATATCTTGATTGTAAGATGTTGCAGTGGTAACCTAGCTTTCTTTGTTTCTTTAAATACCCCTGAAGATCAGCCTTAGGTTAGCTCAATAAAATGTCAAGTTTATAGAAACCAGTTTAATTGCAGAAAACATCTTTATTTCTGAAAAACAGAAGCTAATCAAAATGTACATTACTGATAGTGATAATAAATACCACTGTACATTACTGATAGTGATAATAAATACCACTTATTAAGGGCATGCTGTTTTTTTATGCCTTTTGTAGACATTCTCCATACTTATTTTGACAAAGCTATATGAAATAGGTACTGTTTTCATCTTACTAGTGAAAATCCAACTGAGGTGTATAGAGGTTAATTAACTTGTTTAAGAGTTGAACTCAGATTTCTCCAATTAAAAAAAGATATACTTCCCGCTCCATTAATCTGCTTTTATCACTGTTCCACTATACCCATTTTTATTCTCTTACATGAGATTATTACTAGACGTGGGATGCCCTTTAATTTTATCTTGTTCTTTAGAGGATGAGTATTTTCAAGCCATGCAGTAGGTAATTTCATGAAGAGAGCTTAAGAAAATGGAAAAATAGTCATATCTTTCTAAGCTCTAGACAGAAAGCAGACTACTCAAGATTTTACAAATTTGAAGTAATGAAGTCAACAGCTGTTTTCATAAAGTTTCAACAACCATCCTTCATTTTTCAATGGCAATTTTCTTACTTTGGCTGTAACTAAATTTTGGTTGTAATTAAATAGATCAGTGAGGATTTAGTTTATGTGTGGCAGATGGATGAACTTTTTTTTTTAATTTCACCATGGAAAAGCTGTTGGGAACTACATGGATTTTAGATAGAATGAGCATGATTTGGAATATACCTGGTTGCTTCGGGTGAATGGGGTAGACACTGAATTTCTTGTAATTTTTTCTATTTCTAATATAGGCAAAAGTAGACAATTTGTGTGTATGTATCTTGTGGGTAGTATACTTAGTGAAAGAAATTTTATTTCTTTTATAACTACTCTAGTTTCTATTTAAGGTTTTGAGGTTTTTTTATTTTTAATTTTAATTGAATTATGACTTTCTAGAAGACAGAAGACTATTTGGATGAGTGAAGTCTCTTGTAAGTAAGAGCATTCCTTTGTGTGATAGTTGAACTTATGTATGCTGCTTCTCTTTCCCTGACATTTACTAGGTAAACAGTTAATTGTTTATAAACACCTTAATATGTTATTACAAATACTTGAATTAAGTTCATAGAAAGAGAAGTAATAGGCTATAAATTCATGATACTTACACATTGGTGGGATATTTGCTTAGTTAGAACCCAAACTTTTATCATGAAAAACATCTGTATTTTCAAAGATACTTATTTTTCTGCTGCTGTAATAAGTTATAAAAGGGCTGTGGAAGGTTAACACATTTGCTCTCAAGGTCAGTTTTGTCAGATCCATTCAAAAATAATTGAGCAAAAATAAACACAATCAATATTGTGTTTATTAATGTTATGTAGAATAGACATGTATATTAATATTTTAAAGTTCAAATGAATAAATATTCATTGAATGAGTTTGAAGTATGTTTTTATTTTGTATACTTATTTTTGTATTTCCAGTTGGAAATTCACTTAAAAACAGTGTAAGATCATCATGAACATGCTAAGAGTCCTTGCTTTCCTTTCACTGCATGTCCCTGATTAGTTTCTTATTTTATCAATTGTTACTTGGGAATTGCAGTTTGACTCCAAAATTGTTCTAAACCACACAGCTACCTTCTCTCAGATATTTTCTGTAGTGTGTATCTGGTTGTATCTGGAGGTCAATTAAGTAGATAAGTTACTGTCAACAGAGGTATATGTAAACAAAGTAATTAGTAAAACAGAATTACTTGGTGTTAGATCTTATAGAGATCTTTGCTATTACTAAACTCTTAAGCACTCTAGGATGAATGTTGATGATATGTAATTTATTCTCTGACACCCTTTAAAGTTTTTGCTTTCATTGATTTTGATGTTACATGTTTGTTAATTTATTTTGCAAGGTAATAATTTTGTTTATTTGTAGACCACATGGGCTTGTGGCCTTTAATGTGAAACTTTAGTTGGAAATTCCATTTGATTGCTGTTCTCATTAATTGGTTGTAAAACTAGTACAGTTTCACAGTTGTTGGTAGGATTAAATGAGGTAGGTGAAATGGTTGGCATATTGTGCATGATGATGTGCATGGCCCTCAACCTTCACTAATCTTTGGATAATCTGCAGCTTGATGCACTAAACCACCTACTTTTTCTCCCCACAACTGCTGCTAACATTTCCAGCAAGCACAGTGGTGAGATAGTAGTCATCTAGCCAGTGATTGTGTTTATTTGTGGTACTTACTGCCTGTACAGTACTTAACTGTTTTGTAGGAGTTTTTCTGTCGGTACCCTTTGGAAGTGGGCTACAGAACGGAAGGGATGGAGTGATGGCAGGTTGAGTGGACAGTGCTTTGGACCCAGCCTTACTTTAGCTGGAGTAATTTTTTCCTAAGGTGTCCTTTGAGGGAAGATTTTTGTTCCCAGAAAATGCATTTAAAAATGAGTTTTCCTTTGATTTTTTTTTTTTTAAGATTTATTTATTAATGCATACAGAACTGGGGTACAGGCCAGAGATGCGGAGGGTGAGAGGCTTCACCAGAGACAGAGTGGGGAACAGAACAGGCAGATCAACAAAGTACACTGCTGAGGGGAGCAGCGGGTGGGTCAGGAGAGGTCTGCCACACCATGTGGTCACCTCCGGGGCAGGCGGGAATCGAACTCATGCTGAAGCAGCTTTAGATTCTCAGTGCTGTGCTTTAACCCACTGCGCCACCAGGGAGGGCCTCCTTTGATTTTTTTACCTTTCATGGAAACACATAAAAAATACTTAACTACTAATGCTTAATAACAGGAATGAGAAACAAAAGTCTTTATGTAAGCTCAATAAGTGGACAAATGTGGAAATCATTAGGCTTGCCTAAAGTGGTGAATTTTTTAGTGTCATTGACTTGAGTTAGTCAATAGTATTTTTAATTTTGGAGTCAAAGACACAATTAAAAAGCTATGCAAAGAAGCAATGATCAACTAGAAATTGAAATAAAACATATCATTTATAGTAACAGCCAGCACATGAAATATCTAGAATTAAATTTACTAAAATCTGTATAAATTAAAAGAAGAAAATAAGTTACTTGTAATCCCTTTGCCTGGAGCTAGACAATTATATATTGGTGTAAACTTTTTCTCACTTGTAAACTTAGTACACAAACACATACTCAGAATCTCCTTAAGATTTAATTTATCCTCACTAATGGTATTTATGGATATCTTTCTGTGACAATAATCATAAACCTCTGTAATTTTAAGAAGAATTTTGACTGTGCAGTATTTCTTTTTGTAGTATATATCACACAATTCAATTACTTCTCTTTCACTTTTCCAACCTTTTTTCAAACCAATAATGTACATAAAACAAAAATATACAGTGTAATAATTCCTGCTCTGTTGGAAGGCAGTACCATGTTAATGGAGGCACACAACACATCTATCTACAAAAAAATACAGTTTAATAGATTATTGTTAAGGAAATACTAGTTTTTTCATGCTAGTGAGGAATAAAGCCTTACTTTTACTCTTGAAACAACTTCTATGCCTTTTTCTTTTCTTTTTTTTTTTTTTTAAAGATTTATTTATTTGTGCATACAGAACTGGGGTACAGGCCA
Organism: Condylura cristata; assembly: GCF_000260355.1. Taxonomy (NCBI): domain Eukaryota; kingdom Metazoa; phylum Chordata; class Mammalia; order Eulipotyphla; family Talpidae; genus Condylura; species Condylura cristata. The sequence continues at coordinate 20,439,166 of NW_004567102.1, forward strand.
GAGGCTCAGGGGTAGCGAGAGGCTTCACCAGAGACAGAGTGGGGAGCAGAACAGGCAGATCGAGGAAGTACACTGCTGAGGGGAGCAGCAGGCAGGTCAGGAGAGGTCTGCCACACCATGTGGTCACCTCCGGGGCAGGCGGGAATCGAACTCATGAGGAAGCGGCTTTAGATTCTCAGTGCTGTGCTTTAACCCGCTGCGCCACCAGGGAGGGCCTTCTATGCCTTTTTCAACCAAACATTTCCTCTCTTTTCTAGAGACAACCACTTAGTTTCATCTTTTTCGCTTTGGCTGATCATATGAGTATTCACTTGGAGTAGAATTAATACTGTATTGCCCTAAACGATATAATTTTCATTGTTATAACAAATTTTTATATAAATGATCATGTATGTTTTGTACCTGGATTATTTTGTTTACTGTACTTCTAAAATTATGTGGAGTCTAATAAATTGTAATATTTTGTTGTTGCTTAGTAGTATTCTACACTGAACCTACACCACACTTATTTATCTGTTGCTGCATGTTTGGGTTTCTGCTTTTTGGTTGTTATGCATAATACTTCACCATGGTTCTATAAATAGTGTTTGTTTAGGTTTCCTTACCTGTGTGTTTCTAGGCATTGATCTGAGAACTGAAAACATTCCCAACATTTGGATTTTGTTAGAAATACCAATTCTCGGGATTCATCCCAGATGGTCTAAATCAGAAATGTTAGGGAGTTAGGGAAGGCCCACAAGTAGTGTTTTGACAAGCCTTTCAGGAGATTCTTATGAGTCTGGCATTTGAAGTCCATTGCATGGGTACAGGGGGTGGTCGTTAGTGAAAATAGTACTTGTAGCCAAATTCTGGCAGCTGCCTGTTTTTACATAGCCTCTGAATTAAGATTGGTTTTTACATTTTGTAATAGTTGACAAAAAAATAAAATTCCTGAAAAAAAAAAAACAAAAGAAAATAAAATTCAAAAGCCAACAAGGGTTTTTTTTTTTTAAGACTTATTTATGCATAGAAGAACCAGGGTGTAGGCCAGAGATACAGTAGTGAGAGGACTCACCAGAGCCAGTGAGGAGCAACACATACAGATCTACTGAAATTCGCTGCTGAGTGGATGAAATGGCAGGTTTGTTGTAGCACATGTGGGTGGTCGAGCTCAGGCTGCAGCAATGATAAGCCCTGAGACTATACCACCAGCGAGGCCACCCAAAATTGTGTTATTGTAACTTATTATGTCCATTTTTAAAAAGAGATTTATTTATTTATGCATACAGAACTGGGGTACAGGCCAGAGGTGCAGGGGCAGTGAGAGGATTCAGAGATACAGAGTTGGGAGCAGAACAGATCGACTGACAAGTACACTGCTGAGGGGAGCAGCGGGCTGGTCAAGAGAGGTCTGCCATGCCCTGTGGATCCCCTCCAGGGCGGGCGGGGATCTAATTCACGCTGAAGTGGCTTTATCTTGTTAGTGCTGTGCTTTAACCTGTTGCGCCACAAGTGAGGGCCCTGTCCATTTCTTTACAAAAGATTGTTTTCTTTCTTGCTATAATGAAAACTATGTATTTGTAGGAATCTTATGTATTTATAGGAATCTTTTAAGGCATGTTGTGAATAGGCTTTTCTTTTTTTAATTTTAATATATATGTATTTTTTTACATCATTCTTTTTTGTGCAATGTATGCTTTTTTATCTTGGTTGTAACCTTCATGGACTTCCCACCACCAGTTCACCCATGTGTCATCACCACAGTCCTGTGTACTCTTCCCACCCCCATTTTGATTATGAATAGGCTTTTTTTTTTTCAGAGGGGATTTGGTTTTCTTCTTCTTGGTTTCTGGGAAATTTGAATCATGGACCATTTGAAAAGTAGTTCAAAGCTTAGGATTTTTCTCATGACCCATGCATGTCTCCTGTTAGATTTCCTACCTTACATGCCATGCTTTGAAAAAAAATCTTGTAGTTTTTTTCTTCGATATCTGTGAGAGGTTTACCTGAATGATACAGCCTGTTTTTTTATTGAAATATCAAGTTTTACTGCCATTTATTTAACCAAATACCCATTGCTGGCTATTTAATATTTTTCTTAGTATGCATGACATTGTGAGAAAGAAAAGATTTTCTTTTTTTGTGTATTTGTTCTGTTGTTTGATTAAAATTAGTTACATATATGCTTTAAAGTTTTTGGCTATGTTTTGCCCCAACACTCTGTATGCTAAATCTTTTTGATCTTTGCCATTATAATAGGTAGACATGTTATCATATTCTACTTTAATTTACTTTTGTTATTTTCACTTATATTTTTACTTTACTTTTGTTATTTTCACTTTATGAATATTGGCAGGAACTATATTTTACTTTTGAAATATTTACTACTTAGGGGTTTATTGAGATTAAGATTTTAAATGATGTAAATTTGTTATGTTTCATCTCCATTTACAGTTCTTTTATTTTTCTTTATAGAATATTAAAATTTTATGTGGTCACACCTATCTTATAAAGTCATACTAGTCTGTTATAAGATATTCATAGTTCGTAGAGAAGCTGGTATTTTAAATTTAGAGTTTTATGTGGCTAGAAAATTGAGAAATAATTAAGCCACACAAAAGAGCAAATAGTTATTTAATTAAGATAACTCTTAAATAGGAATTAGATTCAATTTTAGTCTATATTAACTTGAGTTTTTATTCCTTTTCTTTCATGTTATAATACTTTTTGCTTTTCTGCCATAGTTCTTTTGGTATATTTCTTCAGAAATGGAGAGTAGAGGTCTGAAATTATAAGTTTTAATTGCCATTTTGACAGTAATGATTCAGTAATCAATTAGGAATGATTAGATATCCAGGTTTTAAAATTTTTGATGAATGTATAGACTCTATACTAGAACAAGAGAGTACTTTATTAAAATTGAAGACTTTAAATATTTTAAGAGGCATAAAATGTTTTCTTTTAGATAAGTGATGAAGACAAGACTCTCCGAGAACAGGAGATTATGAAATCATCACCCAGTTTAACTGGGACAAAGTTGGAGTTTGAGTCAGTTTATAAGGTATGCAAACTTTTTATTCATTTGCTTTGTGTTATTATTTTTAAATTGTATTTTTTTTACTGAGTTAACTTTGGTTTCCAACACCAAAGGGGTATATGAATTAGATGTAAGTTTCCACATCACACTCACTACCAAGAACCCATCGTCTTCCACTGTGTCCACTGGCTCTGGCCCCTTTGCAGACTTTTAAATATTGTGCAGATTTTACTAAATAGAACACATTGAGCTTTTTGTACATATTTAATGAGCTCATTTATATAGTATCCTGTCACTATAGCCTATTTTTTTCCTACACAGACTTCATGTTCACCCCACGGACTATTTTCCTAAAGAAGTCCTTCTAACCTGCTTGAGCTCTGACCCCTCACTCCTGCTATTTTCTTAAAGGAACACTCACTCTCTTCCCAACTTTGGGACCACTGACCTGCTTGGAAACCTTCTTCACCACCCTTGGGCTCTTGACATTGTTCATGGACTCTCATTCCACTTGGGCTCTGATGCCCTATGCTGCTCACTTTTCCACAGCAACCCCATTTTTAACCTACTCAGTTCCCAGTGTCTTGCATTGCTCCCCCTGCCCCCAACATTCCCTCTCCCCTCAGCACAGCTCCCTTCTGTGCTTGAGCCCATTGAGTGGTGATAAGATTGAATAATCTGGAAGTGGAAGAGAAGAAACCTAAAGTTCATTTTAAAATTCGAGTCTGTGTCACCACGATTTCCTCTGAATGTAATGTACTGATTACTGTTGGTGAACATCAGTACTTCAAAATCATGTCCTTGCATTAGTTTCCCATTCTGGCTTCCTATATCTATCAGTTAGACCATAATTCAGTCAGCTTTCAAGCTTAGAGTGTGGCAATCAATACTTTCTCATCCATACCACGCATTTTCCATTACTCTCCCTTCACATCAGCTTTTGTTTCTGTTTGAACCTTTTATTTATACTGTGACCATCCTAAAAACGCTAGAATCATGCGTTATTTGAGCTAAAGAGCACTTTAAGGTCATTTGAACCCCCTGTTCTTCCCCTCCCCTGATTTTATAAATCTGACAGCAGAGTCTTAGAGCTATTCATTAAATGTACCAAAGACAAAATTGAGTCAGTAATAGGGTATGACTAGAACTCTCATTCCCAAGAGGGACAGCCCTCTTGTTCCTGCCCAGATTATTGGAGTAAGCACCCTTCCCACCACTCCTGATGTCACCTGTGTGGTGCTGTGTCACACATACTCCTTCTCCTGGTGGTGTTATGTTTGAGTTTCCACATTCCTGACTTGTCTTCTCAATGGTGATGAACTCCTTCAGGGCAAGGACTGTGGTAGTGTCGAAATCTCTAAATTAATCAAGAAGCAGTCTGCTAACTACAATTTGGGGATTATTTTTTCACCAATTTTTAAAATCACATTAAATTTTATTTTAAATATATATATATTATATATATTTTTAATTTTATATATATTTTTGTACCATTCTTCCTTTTTTGTACAATGTATGCTTTCTTATTTTGGTTACAGTCACATTTTTTAAAAAAAAGAATAACTACTGAAGAGTAAGAATGATTTTCATAGTTTGCTAGTATATTCTGCTCATCTTAAAAAAAATAGAAACAAAGTATTCTTAGGTTTTCTGAAAAAATATTTAACTGGTAAATTCTAAATAGTGAAGCTGGATGTTTATTTTCATTTTTTAGTGTTGAGATTAGCTTTTCCAATATATTTCTCTAGAGAAAGAATGGAAACATAGATGAAGAAATTTGGAATTACTTTTTTTTAAAGATTTATTTATTTGTTCATACAGAAGTGGGGTACAGGCCAGAGGCTCAGGGGCGGCGAGAGGCTTCACCAGAGACAGAGTGGGAAGCAGAGCAGGCAGATGGACGAAGTACACTGCTGAGGGGAGCAGCGGGCGGGTCAGGAGAGGTCTGCCACGCCGTGTGGTCACCTCCGGGGCAGGCGGGAATCGAACTCATGTGGAAGTGGCTTTACCTTCTCTGTGCTGTGCTTTAACGCGCTGCGCCACCAGAGAGGGCCTGGAATTACTTTTAACTAGTAATTTTCACATTGAGCATATTGTGCACTAATTAGGATTCTACCTGCTGCAGAATAAAATGTGGACAATGTCATGAGGAGAATACAATGTGCTTCCAGGGCTTGAGGTGAGAGTTTGAAATCCTAGGGGTTATAGTTTGTATATTCATGAATTAAGAATAAAAAGAATCAATCCTAAATTGGCTTGTTAGTTTTTGAAACATCTATGCTACAACAAACACATTTCGACTGCCAGTTTTCCTAATGCTAATTATTTAGCTTTAAGTAGTATAAATTAATATATCATTGTTTGATGCTGGGGTTAATGAATATTTCATGGAAAGAATTTTGTTTAGATTGTGATTCTAGGAAGCTGAGGAGAATTTTTTAAGGATTGGAACTTAATGATTTTTCCTGTTTCACTCTGAATTCAGATCCCTTTTGCTGATGCATTGGATTTATTCCGAGGAAGGAAAGTCTACCTGGAAGATGGCTTTGCCTATGTACCACTTAGAGACATTGTGGCAATCGTCCTGAATGAATTTAGGGCCAAACTCTCTAAGGCTTTAGCAGTAAGTATTTCAGACATGTACACGTTCCCATTTTCAGTTATACACCTTTATTCTGTATTTAATAAATTAATTTTCATGATTATATCCAGATTGCTTATGAGGTGGTATTGGTAATGCTAGAATTCCTTGGCTTTTATTTCTTACTTTCTGTCGTTACCTGTCTCATTTTTTTTCTTCCTAATAATGCTAATGGTGAGCTAATTAATTTTGTGACTGCTCTTTCTGGTTACTTCAAGATTGTGTAGTTTTTCCTTGAAGATAGATTCCAAATATGACCCTTTACAATAAGAGTGGCCTGCAGTATATATAATACCTAGATTTCTGTTCTAACTTGGTATTTTCTGTCATATAAAAGGCCATATACTACCATAGAAAAGGGCAGTGTAGAAGAAAATCTTTAAGTATTAACAGCAGTGATATGCTAGTGTTACAGTCCCCTGTTGGGTGAAATTGGAGGTAGCGATATTGAGTAAATAACATGATAAATGCCTTTTAAGAGATTTGTTGAAAACGTGGCACAAGTGATACCATCCTAAAACAATGTCCATTTTGCAGTGTTGTTGCCTTTAATCAAGTTTGTTTTTATACTTGTTGAGTACGAACTGCAGAAGGGAATTTTGAAGTTATATGATGTGACACATTTTAAACTTTACTTGTTTTAATATAAGCATAAACCAACCTTTTCTTTTGAGTTAAAAATTGTAATATTTTCTGGTATAAATACTTTTATTGCTGTCTGTTACCAAACATGGCCAACAGTTGAAAAGACTAAAATATTAACTCTGGTTTTATTAAAGCAGTTTTTAAAAACAGTGCTTAATAACTGTTAATAGTCTTCCTCCCTAATTCTATTTTTTTGTTTTATTTTTAGTCATCAGTAAAATTACTGTCTGGGACTTAACCTGTACTGTACAATATTTACAAATAAAGGATACCATTTTTACTTCTGTGAGCTCTGTGGTAGGCAATAACTTTTGTCTACTGGTTACCCACTTTACTTCTTTTACTGGTTTGTTCGCCAGTTTTTTTCTCTATTGACATCTTAGACAGCACTTCTTTGTGTGACACTTACATTTTTCAGGACATTAATCATCCCTAGCTCTCATTCACTAATTTCCAAGATAAACTCCCATTGACAACCAGAAATATCAACCGGTGTTCAGAAAGTTTCTGGAGTGGTGGTACCACCTTTGAACAGATCATAGTGGTGTAATTCTCCTTTCTAAATTGTTGGTCTTTACATGTGACCCAGTGTAATTCTGGCTTAAAAATATGAAAAATTGTTTGGGAGTTCCGAAAAAAGCTTTCCTGGCTGATACAAATGGGCATATGTATATTTGCTTTTCAGTTTATCTTCCTAATAATGTAGAAGGTTCTATAAATTTTAGAATATTTTCTACTTTCTGAGCAGAAGATGAAGGTAGGCGATATACGTATGCTGAAATTAATAATAAAGCTCTATGAGTTCCTAAGTTAGTAATAAGTTAATTTTTCCAGCATACCAAATGTAAGTTTTTTTTTATACCCTGTTGGTAAGAAATACAGCCTATGAATTTTGAATTCCTATCTCCTTTTCCCCCTCCTGTTAATTCTATCCCCCGCTAGTATCTTTAAAAAAATATTTTTGAATTTTGAAATCACATACTTACAGAAAGGTTACTAATGATAAATATAAGTTTTTATCCTAATTTATTAGGTAATGAGGTAACATGGCATGCCTCATTACCCTTAACACTTTGGTGTGTAATTTGTATACACAAAGATTTTTCTCACATAATCACAATCAACTGTCACAATATGGAAATTAGCATCAAATACCTAACTGCTATCTAATATTTAGAAACCTTTCAAATTTTAACAGTTGTCTTATCATATCCTTTATTTCAAAAGGATCCAAATTGGAATCCTTATGTAGACATACCACCTCAGTCTTCTGCAGTCTGGAATAATTTCTTGGTCTTTCTTTGACTTTTGTAACTTTTGAAGATTATAGACTATTTTGTAGAATGTCTCTCAATTTCTGTTTGTCTGATATTTCTGCATGTTTATATTCAAGTTATACTTCTGAAGCAGGAATATTACAGAAGTGATGGCACATTCTTTTTATTGCATCCTACTATGCCATATATATGCCTCCTCTATGCCAATTCCTCTTCATCCCAATTCTGATAAGCTTTATCACAGTTTATTCTTCTGTTCTTTTGTTGATGGGCATTTGTGTTTTGTTTTCTTTCTTTAAATTACAAGTAATATTGTTGCTTTCAGTATTTCTGGAATGTCTTTTGGAAAACAGGTATCTGTTGGTTATATACCTAGGAATGGCATTGTAGGCTGTTGGGGATACCTATGTTTTGATTTCATGAACTTTGACTTTGTAAAAAACTTTTCATGATTATTGGTGGCTTATTGGAGTTCTGGCCTGTGTTTTTGGAATAGGAAGAAGAACAGTGATTTCCTACTTCAGGCAGTATTTTGGCTTCCTGTTGAGTATGTAGGGTCAACTTTGGTTGCAGAAGTTGTCCAGAGAGTCTTTTACCTTATCAAGCAGGTGAAGGGAGGGGTGTATTTCTCAGGAATTTATCTTAGAAGGGAGATGGAAGGAATGGGAAACATTTCTTTTGTAGTTGTGGTGAGTGAGAAATCTATATCTATGGTTGAGGACTCTTTATTATCATCCTTTTTGGTGAGAAAGGTTTAGACTTTAGAGTGTGTGATTGTACATTTTCAGTCTCAATAATGTTTCCAGAAATGTTCTTGTAGATGAGGAAAAGTGCCTTAAAGCTTTACATACTGATGTTTTACTTAGTGGCAGGGAATGTAATTAAATTATGCTGGGGTAAGCCTAAGATGATAGAAGAATTTTACCCCAGGTAATATCTAAAAGCTTGTTCTTAACTTTTGGTCTTGTAATTTTTTAGTTAATATAACTAATCTGGCTCTTGAACATTCTTTGGGACCAGTAAAAAAATGGAAATTATTTACTCATTTGATGAGACCTATTTTCTCACCCTCCTGTCCTTTCAGACTCTACTATGGCCTTGCTTTTTTCCAGGAAGTCTCCCCTAAACTTCCAAATTCTGCTTAGGGTATCTCGTCTGTGCTCCCCAGAGCCCTGCACACAGCCAATATGTGGCAAAATAATTTTGCTTGTCTGTTTTTCTCCCCCTCAGCTAAAGTGTAAGCTGTTTTGAGAGAAGGCCTCTGTCTTAATTTTTTTTTTTTGTCTAGTGTATCGTCTGGCACAGAGGGTCAGTATCCAGTAAAATTTTGTTGAATTGATACTGAATAACTTGTTCTTGTCTGTAGTTTACTATTGATGCATTATCTCATTTGAGCATTACCACAGTCCTATAAAATAGACTCACGCTGACTTTGTAAGGACCTTGTCATGATTATTGGTGAGTTGTATCACCTTATGGCCTGTGTCTTTGGGAAGAGGGACAGTGACTTTTACTTCAGGCATTACTGGCTTCCTCCTAAAAAGGTCAGGGCTCGAGAGATTATGGAGGAGGACCCTTCTAAGGTAGACTGGATTACAGTCTGCATTTATACAGAAGAGGAAAGTGCAGCCTGGAAAGGGAAGCCAAGGTTATGTTCACTAGTAATTGTCAGAGCACCGTGCTTCCATCTTATGCCTTCTAATTAGAATTTTTAAAATTCTTTGATGATCACTGTGCCTTTGTAAGGAGTTATACATTCGTAGGTTATTTAGATCTTTAAACTCTGAGAAAATTCTGAAGGGTTAAGTATATAGACCAAGTAGAAAAGGGTAAATGTGGGGCTACTGTTAAGAAAAAGCATGAAGGAAAGACATTTTTATTTCCTTCACATAACAACTTTAAAAACTTTAGCTAGTTCTTTTAGTTAATGGTTTAGTTTTTTTTTTTTTTTTTAATAACTCTTTGTTCGCTTGTGTATTGTTTTAGTAGTAGGGACATAGTATTACAAAGATAGATAAAATTTCTTCCCTTATAAAGCTTCTGTTATAGTGGGAGGTAGATGATTACCAAAGATGTAAACCATAACAAAACTATATATGACATGAAATAGCCAGCTAAACAAATGTAAGGTGCTTTCTAGACAAGGAAAGTGACTAATGTAAAGGCCTCAAGGGGGGAATCTTGGCAAATTTGTGGAATTAAAAAGGCCAGTATAGCTGAAGTGAAGTAAGCTGGGGAGAGTGATAAAAATGAAATTACAGTAGTTAGAGGTAGGCTTTTGAATAAATGTGGGGGTAAAGAGATTTTTTTGCATTATGTAGTACAAAAACATCTGATGACTTTGTTTCCCTTTTTTGGTTTCTATTTTATTTTAATTGATTGAGATAACATTGGCTTATGACACTGTATATTCACACATGTATTCACATTTCTTCAGGTGTATGTTACCATGCCACAACCACATCAAGTCACCCATTGTCTCCCATAATAGTCATTTGGGCCTTCCATCCACTTTGCTCTCCACCTTCCACTACCTCTTTGTTAGTCAATTTTACAGTCAGATTTCTAGGGGTTTTTGGGCTTATTTTTGTCTGAACCTTCATTTTATTTCTTCATATTTACATATGTCTTATATTTATCTTTTTCTGTCTGGTTTATTTCACTTAGCATAACCCTTCCCAGTTTCAACCATGTTGTTTTAAAGGGTAAGAGTTCATTCTTTTTTATAGCTGAGTAATTTTTCTGTGAGTATATATAGTACATCTTAATTCATCAGTAGTTGAATGCTTAAGTTATTTTTATAACTTGTTTATTATAAAAAGTGTGGTAATGAAGATAGAATTGCATGCATTCTTTTGAGTTGTTGTTTTTGCATTCTTTGGACCTAAGATAGAGCTATTTATTTATTTATTTTTTAAGATTATACATACAGAACTGGGGTACAGGCCAGAGGTGTTGGGGTTGGGTGAGAGGATTCACCAAACACAGAGCGGGGAGCAGTAAAGGCAGATGTACTGAAATACACTGCGGAGGGGAGCAGTGGGTGGGTCAGAAAATATCTACCACACTGGATGGGTCACCTCCCAGGTTGGAGATCAAACTCGTGCTGCAGTGACTGTGGTAGCTTCATGGTGCTGTGTTTTAACCCATTGTGCTACCAGGTCGGGCCCCTAAGATAGAGCTATTTTAAATATTTTGAGATACTGCTATATTGTTTTCCATAGGGGATAGATCAGTCTATGTTCCCACTAACAATGTATGAGTGTTCCTTTTTCTCTATGCTGTTACCAACACGTGTGTCTGGTCTTTTTGCTATAGGCCATATTCGCAAGTATAAGATGGTAGTAAGTATCACATTGTGACTTTTTATTTTAGAGATTTATTTTTATTATGCACACAAATGCTGGGCTACAGGCCAGAGGTGCAGGGGCAATGAGAGGATTTTCCAGAGAGAGTGGGAAGCAGAACAGGCAGATCGACAAAGTACATTGCTGAGGGGAGCAGCGGCCGGGTCAGGAGAGGTCTGCCATACCATGTGGATCACCTCCGAGGCTGGGGATTGAACTCACACTGAAGTGGCTGTGGCTAGCTTGCAGTGCTGTGTCCCAACCCATTGCGCCACTAGGGAGGGCCTCAACAAATAATTCTTTCACATGTCAAGTTTCCTGTATTGTTTGTATGTAAAGTGGGAAATTTATAAGAGAAGACACTAAACCTATGGAAAGAGAAGGATCAGGACAGGATTTGGAAGAACACAAATGATGCACAGGTAAATTGGTGATGGGGAACTTCACAGGGAAATCATACATTGTACAAAAATGAAGGATGATAGAATAAAATGTTGGTCAGTGAATCACAATAAAAAAAATTCTCTTGTCTAGTTAGAGCACCTATGTTGTGCATGAAAGATTCAGTGAGTAGTTTGAAAATGGGTAGTGTCCTGTCAGTTGTCACGGCAAGTTCAGAGAATTTAGAGAAAAAGAGAGTTGACATTGACTTTAAATTATTGATCTATATGGCTGTGAACAGTTTGCTGAGAGCAACAGGCAAATGTTTATGTGCTGGAGAGCTTGGGCTATGTCTGGGTTGATGGCTAATGCTATGTTTGCTTGTATTTAATGCTTGTAAGGAAGAACAGAAGATCAAATTGGAACAGTGGTTATTAGCAGGCTAATGAGTTTGATGTTTAGTGTGTATACTAGTGATTTCCAAACTGTTGATTATGCTTCCTTATTAAAATATTTTATCTCTTTAAGGTACAAATATACTTAAAAATGGGGTTTTTAAAAAGAAATTAGGAAAAAAATAAGCCTAGGTATTTAATAATTTTCGTCCACTTCAGAAAGTGGCCTTGCATGTAACCTGTTTGAGAACCATCTTTATGATCAGCTGGTGTTATCATTAGAAATGTGTAGTAGCAATGGGAATGTCAGAGCTATTTGAGAGAGGAAATGATTTTGATATTTAGAGTGTTGAGTTATTGGGTTAACAGAACCTCCTGGTCAATTTAGGTTGAATCTCAGGAGAGTGTATAAAATTAAGAAATAGATTTGGAAATTGTTCAAGTGGTTATTAAATTTGAAGTCAAATTACTGAATGCATTCTCTAAAGGAGATTGACTAAAGAGAGAAGAGGCTCAGTTACCAGTATTTCAGGGTTAGGTGGAGAAATCAGGTGGGCATATGTGTTGGCTACCCTAAATGAGTAAGTCACAAATGAGTTTAGCATCTTTCTTGTTATGTATTCTATTTTAGAAAATGAGACGTTTGGCATCATTCGCAGAATAGGATTGAGTAAAAGTTATTTCCCTGTTTTAGTGAAATAGTCTAGGTTTTTGATAAAACAAGTTTCATTCACTTGAAAATATCAGTAATGTATATGATAGTGCTTAAAAATTCCAAAATTGTATCTTTTGGGGTCTGTTTGGAGGAGCTAATTCAAAAGAATAGTGTTTTAGGAGGCTGTGATTTTTCCCTTTTATTTCTCCTTTAGAGAAATGTGCTTAGCATAGTTCTGCATTTGTGTTTATTAAAATTACTGGGGGCAAGAATTTTAAATATTCACTTATTTTAAATTTGCTTTCTTATAGCTGCAAATGTTAGCAGTAGAGACTCAGAAGTTTTAGAGCAGAAATGGACTTTCAAGTTATGTGTTACCTTGCCCTCATTTTTGGCAACCAGGATGCAAAGTGCAGGTTTATATGCAATAGTGGACTTGCTGGCCTGTCCTATTTTGCATGGTGGAGCTTAGCACAATGCTTCTCTTCTAAAAGGCTCTTGGTAAACTGACAGCAGGCATCTTTATTTTAATTGTGAATGTTTAGTCCGGCAAACTTAATCACAGTTCACTCAGCTGATTAATAATGAAGGACTTGAGTTCTTCACAATTGTTCTCCCAGAATTCTTTGTTCAGTGCCCTCTGTGTTCAAGTTTGTTGCCTTCAGGCCCATGTGCCTCTGCGCCTTCTGCTTTCTCTAATTCAGCCTCACGCAGGTGTCTCAATTATGTGTTCTAAATGTAGGGTTGCCTTGATAGGAACCAAAGAAATTACTTCTCCAGAGTAGTATTAGGCCATATTAACTTACCGATCTCTGATGCCTGCACAGTGTCTGGGGAAGGAGCCGGTGATCAGGAACTGATGGATTGCCTGTGAGAGCTGGATGTTTGTATTCTTCAGATTTGTTGAGAAATTAAAGTTAATAAAAGGGGTTGCTTTCCAGTGTCCTGTTTATAAAAGGAGAGCAAAAAGTACCTGTTAATGTGTCTGAAGTGCTGTAGATGCAGAATATTTCTGAAATCGTAATTGCAAATGCTTGTGATCTCAGGATACTTCTAAGGAACTCTTTTGACATTTTCTCACTGGAATGTATAAGATGTGAGTTGTACATTTTGTTTAGAAACCTAAGATGCAGCAAAAACTAGTATTAAAATCTGTCTACCTTGAAAATAGCAACTTTCCTCACAGTTGAAGTAACTCTCCAGAGCCATTCTTAAGTTACTGTTTCTGTGTTCACATTTGTGCCTTCATTCTCCTGCCACCATTCAAAGAAAAGAATCCCCCTGTACTTCTTTATAAACACTCCATTCTCCAGATCATTTAAGAATTATAATTACCCCTTTTAAAACCTCAGCTTAGGTTGGCTAGAAAATACTTAATATTTTCACACATTATTGGTAGTGTACTGAACTGCATTACTTTTATTGACACCTGAGTCCTCTGCATCACAGATTTTTAAACCCTATTATTTATTTGTGATGAGAAAATATTGGTAGATTCAGTAGCTAAGAAACAACTGAATACTGAAAGTTTTGTCTTTGGAGGGGGGTGCTTGTAAATTTAATTCTTTGACAGTTCTACTGTCGTAGAGCAAAAATTTATTCAGTCACTATAAAGAAAGATGCATCACCTGTTAGTTTTCCAATTTAAAAATTTTGCGCAGAGGGAGCTAAGAATACGAAAAATGTTACAGGATTGATGAAGTGTTGAGAATGTAATTTTTAACAGTGACTGGTCATTGAAAAGTAATGATTATGTATATGTATCTGAGTTTCAGTTTTCTGACTCTTCATTAATGAGAGAAATGTTGAGAACAGGAACACCCCCTCTCCCACAAACACATGTGTATCTGACACAGAAACCAAAGTAAAATATTAACTCAATCAACTTTGTCTCATAGAAATTGCACTGTCCTCAGCCCATGTTAAATCACAAAGTCTGTTCCTTCACCTGTTACACTTAATGATGTGCCAGAGAGAGAATAACTATTAAAAAACAGTGTTTGGTTGTCGTCAGTTGCCTTTCTTTTATAACTGATTTGTCATTTGTTGTGTGATGGCTGTATAATACTTAGAAAACAATTTTTGTTCCATTCAGTAACTTTTCTTGAGTCCTCACTGTGTGCCAGGCAGAATCACTGGAGACATAATTTTATTAAAAATTCAGAGTGCTGATAATGTGTGTGGGGATATATAAATGGTCATCCTACGGTACAGTGTGTACAAAAAATACGTACTGGGTGTAGAGAGAGCAGTGAAAGAATGATAAGCTTAGTCTGTAGGTAGCAGGGAAAGTGATGAAGATGTTAGCACGGAGACAGGGCTTTTCTTAGATGTCAGTGATTTCTTGACCTTTTATCTTTATTGGGTTGGGTAGGGTGTAGGAATAAAACTGTTATTATTTGTCTTCATGTTTAATTTCTTTCTTTGTTTCTTCCTTATCTTGACTGATGACAATTTTTTTTTTTTTTTTTTGATGACAAGTCTTGATTTTTCTCTTCTGCCTGCTCCACTCTCCTTCATTGGCAGGTGAGCTTTGTCCATGTAACAGTTTCTATTTCTGTACCTTCAAATTTCACTGCTTGTCTATTTAATTGCACATATATATTTGAGGAACTTGTCAGGGAGTGCAGAATTCATCTTCAGATTTACATGCATTGCAAATCTTGCGTCTCAAAGACCTTAAGACTTTATCTCTTTATATAAGTGACACAGAACCTGTGAACTCAGGTAGGCAACATATACATTAAAATTGGAGTGGTACAGCAAATGTTATCTGAAATGTTTTAGGAGAGCAATGTGCACATTCAAAACAAAAATAAAAACAACAAATGAAAATTGCCTAAGATTAGTTGATACAGATATAATTAAAGAATGATAGAATTGAGAATAACTAAATACACAGGTTTGGTTTTTAAAATTTTTAAAAAGGCACTGAGAATAGAAGTAAATGTTTTCTGAGACTCTGACTTTTTATTTTTATAACTTTTAGAATATATATTAAACATGATTGGTGAGCTTCCATGTTTTTATGCCTGCATTTTATCTTAGAAACCTGCCATAGAGTTATGAGACGTTAGTAATAAGGAAAGTCTTTACGCTCTGGTTTTAAAAAAAATTATGGTTGTCCTTTGTGAAACTTATGATTTTGTCCATATACAAGAGTGTATTTGGTGAGTTGCAAAACAGTTAGGTGAATAGTGTCAATGAACTTAGTAAATTGAGGTGTGAATGGGGTAATGATCTAGAAAATTGAGAACTGAGACTGTAAGAAGATATTGAAGATGGATTTTGTTCTCATAAATTAGAAAACAAGAGAATAACAAGCAAGGTTGGAAACTAGAATGTTATCTTCTGTAACCAGTCCATCTATAATTCTACAGTTACCATATTGACTATTAAAGATTAAAATAATGGAAAGAAGATGAAATAATACTCATTTTTTTGAGGACAAACAAACTATATAGCTTTGGATTTTGGCAGGGCAAAAATCCCAAAGAAAGGTAATAATAATTTGCATTTATAGTCTTTTTTTTTCCAAAGTAGCTTAAAGCGTTGTATATTTATTTTCATTAATCCTTTGGACTACTTTTGAGTATTAAGAAAAGAAATCTCTACTTCTTAAGGATGGCTGACAAAAATTACATGGCAAACGTCATAACAATTCTTTACCTTGATGACTACAGTGTTTTAAGTGTTTCTATTCTTTATTTCTATACACTTTGCCTAAGAAATTTATCCTTCAGCAAATGCTCTTCAGTTGCGTAGTATGGATTAGGCCTGAGGAAGAGAAAATGTGCCTGTGTGTATACATGAGCATGTGAGCACATGCACACACAAGGGGGTGGCGGTGAAGAGGAAGGGAGAAAATAAATTTGAAACTGCTTTTTTCCCTTTAGAGCCTTTGAACTTGACTGCGTTTAGCTGAAGAATTGGCCTGCTAGATGATGGAAGTTATGGTTGAAGTGATGAAAGCAGTTTTCTAACTTTATAAAGATTATTTATGCATACAAGAGCTGTAGTGCAGGCCAGATATGGGAGGAGTGAGAGGATTCACCAGAGACTAGAGTGGGAAGCAGAACAGGCAGATCTACTGAAGTAGACTGCTTAGGGCAGCAGTGGACGGGTCAAGAGAGCTCTGCTATACCATGTGGGTCACCTCCCTGACCAGGGATTGAACTGGTCCTGCAGTGGCTGTGGATAGCTTTCTAGTGCTGTGCTTTAACCCCGTGTGCCACTAGGGAGGCCCCATGGTTTCTAACTTTTTTTTTTTTTTTTTAAAGATTTATTTATTTATTCATACAGAACTGGGGTACAGGCCAGAGGCTCAGGGACGGTGAGAGGCTTCACCAGAGACAGAGTGGGGAGCAGAACAGGCAGATTGACGAAGTACACTGCTGAGGGGAGCAGCGGGCGGGTCAGGAGAGGTCTGGCTCACCATGTGGTCTCCTCCGGGGCAGGCGGCAGGCGGGAATCGAACTCATGCGGAAGTGGCTTCAGATTCTCAGTGCTGTGCTTTAACCCGCTGCGCCACCAGGGAGGGCCTGGTTTCTAACTTTAAGCACTTACTTTATGCCAACTACTATTAAACTTGTATGCATTGCTGATTTAATGCTGCAACCACATTAAGTGATTATTAGCATTATTTTTGCAGATGAGGAAACTGAACTTCAGAAGTTCAGTTTGGTAGCTTATCCTAGAATACAGTTGTAATTAGTTGCTGAGATGGAATTCCAAGCTAATGTACCTGAATCCAAGTTTCCCTGCTCATGACCATAAATGATGCCTTTCTAATTTTGGGGAAGTGTCACAGGTATTTTTTTTTTCATTTTAGATTGTGCTGGTGAGAACGTGTCAGCCATCACTTTACTCTAGAGCCATGGTAGACTTGTGAATTTTTATTAGTTAGAAATAACAGTGCTTAAAGTAGGGCTTCTTCTCTGCCTTCCTGCTCAGAGTACTGTAGTTACTCAACCTCGTCAGGGCATGCCTTTCAGGTCCTCTTACATTTCCGCTGTGATTATTGCTGTGCAGGTCTAGGCCACGTGGCTGCTTCACTCTGGGTACCATGTCTTTGTTAGGAAGAAGAGCTTTTGCTCTTCTTCATTGAGAGAGCAAATGCATTTGCAGAAATCTTTTCCTGTATTATTCATCCCTAGCAGCATTGTGTTTCTCTTTGGCTACAACTGTGTCTTATGGCCTCCTTTGTTTGGAAGAGCAAAGATTTTCTTTCTTGAACTATTTTAGTAAGGCAGGGGATGAGTAGTGGAGAGTTGGCCAGCCTGTGCATTTGGCACAGGATTGGTTAGCTTTGCTGAGGGTAGGTGAAATGAATTGAATTTAAATGCAGGTGGACTAGAAGAGGAACTTTTAATGTGTATCTGGCAGGCACGAGCTGTTTTCCACAGGGCATGGGTATGAATGATCGTATTGCTGTTGACTTCATGGGACACACCTTTATGTTCACCTAAATGGGTAGATGATCTTTGGCAAGTTGTGAAGAAACAAATGGGCTTTAGAGAAAAGGAACTTAGAATTTTTTTTTGAGAGAAACTGGATTGAGAAAGGGAAACTAATGTGTTCAATCCACATGAGCCTTGTGTATCAGGGTTCAGTACTGTACTACAGGTCAGGCTGAATAATATTCTGTCACACACACTCCATTTTCTTTATCCATTCAACTGCTGCAGACACTCAGACACTTAGGTCACTTCCATGTCTTGCTTATTGTGAATAATGCTGCAGTGAGCATGGGAGTGCAGGTACCTCTTTGAACATATGATTTTAGTTCCTTTGGACTATAGTGTCTTTGAAAAATAATACTTAGATATATAAATGCTTATATTTATATAAATATACATATATTTATATTATATTTTTATATTATATTATATTTTATATTTATGCATACAGAACTGGAAAATAGGTCAGAGGTGTGGGGGTGGGGGTGAGAGGATTCACCAGAAACGGAGTGGGGAGTAGAACAGGTGGGTCTGCTGAAATAACACTGCTGAGGGGGCAGCGCGCGAGACAGGAGAGTTCTGCTGTGCCTGCCATGTGTAGGTCAGCTCCCTGACTGGGGATTCAGCTGAGGACCCACTAGTTGGTGATAGCTTGATAGCATGAGTCATAACCTCTGTGTCACCAGGGAGACCCACCATGTATCCTTTTTATATAGCCTTAATTTTAAATAAAACAATGCTCTCGATTGCTATAAATAAAACATTCTTTGGAAATGTACTTTTCTCTTCTGATCCCTCTTAACTTCTCAGTGATATTTCTAGTTGTGTGTTTCTTCTCTTTACTTGTAACATCCTTGACATTTTCTCTTAGTGATAAATCAGATAGGCAAGGCATGTAGAAGTGTGGAGGCATTTATTTGTAAGAGTGCTCAGTTGAGTAATATGAAATAATTATGTTTATATCACTTCGTGAAAATTATGTGAGAAATACAGAAAAATGTCTAGAGCTTTTAGTTTAAGTGTTTGCTTTTGGGTTTTTGTATCCTATGATAATTTGCTTGGGGCCTTTGTATTACTTTATTTGAATGTCTTTCTCATGTCACGTTATTCCAAAATTGTCTTCATGTCTTCCTTGCAGAGCTGACAAAATGTTTGTTGAACTGATTATTCACCCTTCTTCTCTCCATTTTTCCTCAACCACTTTTTAGGTTTCTTTTAATAAGACAGTGCATAGTGTATTAGTATATTATTTATTAAAACGTATGCCATTAATTGTATAACTAAATATTAATAAGTACATATTTAGTATTTCCTAAAAAATATCAATACAGTAAGATTTTCCCTTGGGGAAGAATGAATGACGGTATTTATTATCATTGTAAATTTGGAGCAGTAATATAAACTGTTTTGTTAACGTGGTAAACAAGATGTAATATTGCTGACAAAATTGCTTAATTGATACTATGAAATTGAGTTTAAGATATAGAATAAATGGACAAGTCAGAATTTTTTAGTTGTACGTTAGTAATGGTAAAAAGCAAGAAGTCAAGGCATAGCTTATAATCCACAGTATGTTTTAAATGATTGAAAAGGCGATTGTTTTTTTGGGAAGCCTCTCAGGCTATCTATGAGGGGGTTGTATGTAGTGCTGATTTTCCTGGGAGCTGATCTATGAGGAAAGCTCCATGATCTTATAGTTGTGGAAACTGATCTTATAGCTGGGGGTTCTTTTTGTGTCACAGGTGATGAACCATAGTTGTGACTTTTATTGCTTATCACACTATTTTATTGTTTTTGTGGCCAAATACAACATGATTCCTCTTGTTATAGTTGTAATTCTTACACCTCTATTGCTTGTACTATATAATACGTGAATGATTTTTTTAAAAACATGGCTGGTGCTGATTATTGGACCAGTCAATAATTTGACATTTCCTTTGCCTTCTCAACTTATGAGACTACCGACTTTTTATTCAAAATTGTTTTATTCAGAAAGAAAAACCAGTGTCAAATATTATAAATGTCTTTTTACTATGTAGTTCTTGACCTTTAAGTTTTCATATTATAGTGTCAAACTATTTAAGTATGCTTTTGGTTCATTGTTTATTATGTTACCAGAAAACTCCAACACATTTTTTATTGAACAATTTAGTGTATTTGGAACAGGAATCTGTGGTTGAAAATGTAAATGCACTCATGTGTACATACACTCTTCAGCTTTTTTCCTTAAATGTTTTCTTTCACTAATCTGCTAATTTGTCACAATATTATGGTAAGAAAGGCAAACAACTTATAGAGACATGCAAGTAGGAAATAAGATCGTTTAATTTAAAATAGCGTAGATCTAATAAGCAAGCTTTGTCTTTAGATAGTCTGTTTTTAATTGTAAATATGTAGTTCTTCACCAAAAACATCCAGATGTTTTTACTCTTGGTAGAGAACACTTTGACTTAGGAGAACTTAGGAGAACTTTAAAAGCCGTGGTTCAAATTATGTACCTTTGTGGTGCCGTCTGTAAACTTGTTAAATCTAACAAATGAGAAAAACCTCTATATGCATTACAAGAGCTTCTCTTTCTAGGTCATTCTCTGGAAAGTGTTTTGTTAAAACTCCTATTCCTCTTGTGTGTGTGTGTGTGTGTGTGTGTGTTTGTGTCTTTGTTATCCTATGTCAGCTAAATTCTTTGCTCTTTATTACTCTGCTTTAACAGTGTGTAGTATTTCTCTTTAAAGCCATGCTTGGCATGAGAGGCATTGAAACTGACATTTTGTTAAGAAATGATTCACAATGTGGCCTCCTTTTCAGCAGCTGGGCCCCAATTCACTAAAGAATGACTCGATCTTGGTTTCACAATCTAGTTCTTTAAGGATCAGATACACTTTTTTCATGACTATCAAACAGAACCCATCAAACAGAATAGAAACTATTTGAAGTAAGAGTATAGGTTTTTCTCATTTGTTAGATTTACAGAATATCCTTGGGGAGTATGTATCGTGAAGATTAGAAAGACACATGACCACATTATACCTTATATTAGTAATTTCCTTTAATAATTTAGTTTCTCTTTATCATATGATTGGGACTGTGCTTTTTACTAGCCTTGTGTTTGGATTTTTAAGCCAGCCTTATTGAGGTATAAATGCCATATGTAAAAATCACTGATTATCAGTCAACACAGAGTTGCAGGATGGATTAAAAAA
>NW_004567102.1:20463791-20464383 GCF_000260355.1 Condylura cristata
GTGATTTGGTGATGGGAAACCCGTGGGGATTACAATTGAGATGAAAAAAAAATGTGCAAAATGATGTAAAAATAAACTTTTTAATAAAAAAAAGTCATAAAAAAAAGAATCACAAAACTCTAAAAAAATAAAAAAAAAATCACTGATTGTACAATTGGATGAGTTTTGACCACAGTCAATATACGTGACATTTCTATTACCCCCCACCCCAAATTCCCTTGAGCATGTTTGTAATTAAACCCTTCCTTTCAGTCTGGACCCTGGACAAATATTCATGTGCTTTCTGTCATAATAATTCTGACTTTTAAATTGAGTCATAAAGTGTTTTTGTCTTCTGTTCTGACCTGCACTTCGTTATTAATATTGTTCCACGTTGTTTCATATATTAGTGGTTCAGTCTTTTTTCGTTGCTTAGTAGTCTAATTTATGATTGTACCAGTTTGTTATTCCAACTCCACTGGTTGTTTCTAATCTTTTGGCTACTATGAGAAGCTAACCTGGGCCCTCCCTGGTGGTGCAGCGGGTTAAAGCACAGCACTGAGAAGCTAAAGCCACTTCCGCATGAGTTCGATTCTTGCCTGCCCCGGAGGTG
>NW_004567102.1:20464907-20503539 GCF_000260355.1 Condylura cristata
GCCAGGAGAGGTCTGCCACGCCATGTGGTCACCTCTGGGCTGGCAGGAATCGTACTCATGAGGAAGTGGCTTTAGATTCTCAGTGCTGTGCTTTAACCTGCTGCGCCACCAGGGAGGGCCGTCAGTTTAAAATTTTAACCTTTCTAATGGGGGTGTGATGATATTTCATTGTGATTTTCTTTTTCTTAATAAGTAATGATGTAGAACATCTTTTCAACCCTAATTTATGATATTTAAAAAAAGATTTATCTATGTATATAATGGGGTATAGACCAGAGTTGTGGGAAGTGAGAGAATTCATCAGAGAAAGAGTGGGGAATGGAACAGGCAGATTGACCAAAATATACTGCTAAGGGGAGCAGTGGGGGAGGCAGGAGAGGTCTGCTGTGCCATGTGGGTCACCTCCCTTGCAGGGGGTCGAACTTGTGCTGCAGTGGCTATAAATGGGTTCCTAGTACTGCATTTTAAACCTTTGCATCACCAGAGAGGCTCCTATTTATGATTCTTACATCTTACTTGATAAAGTATCTGGTCATATCCTTTTCCCATAAAAAAAATAGGTTTGTCTTCTTGTTATTGCCGGTAAGTTGTGATATAGATGTATATGTGTATATGCCCACATAAATATACCCATATCTGTGTATACAGATGCAGTATTTGCTGTGTAATTGTGTACCTGTGTGTTTTGCATATTTTTTTCAAGTGTGACTTGCCTTTTTATTGTTTTGCTATCTTTTGAAGAGCAAAAGTTTAAAGTTCTGATGAATTTGATTTTATCAGTTTTTCTTTTAATGGTTCATTTTCCATTCAAGAAATATTTGTCTAAACCAAGTGCACAGGAAATTTCTCTTGTATTATATTTTAGGCATTAGATAGTTTTAGCTCTTATTTAGCTCTACCATCCATTTTGAATTAATTTTAAGATATTGTATAAAGTAAAGGTCAGTGTTCATTTTTTTTCTGTATTGATTATCAGTTGTTTCAGCATCACTTGTAGAAAGTTATTTTTTCTGTTAGATTATTACATTGACACTTTGTTGAAAGTCATTTGGTCATAGAAACATAGGTATATTTCTGTACTTTCTTCTAGTTTCAAGGATGTATATGTCAATCCTTATAACAATTCCACCCCGTTTTGATTACTGTAGCTTTACATAAGGTTTTGAAATTAGGTAGTGTATTTTAGCTTTGATCCTTTCCACAGTGATTTGGCTGATATAGGTCTTTGTATTTCTATATAGGTTTCTAATCAGCTTGTTGATTTCTATAAAAATGTCTGCCAGATATTTGATTGGGATCAAATAATTTATCTAGGTACTGCAAACTTTTTCTCAGCATTGTTTTATAGTTTCATTGTAGAAGTTTTTCAAATAACGTGTTTATTTCTTTTGTTTTTGATGGCTTTAATAAATAGCATTAAATTTTTATTTTAATGTTAATATGTAGAAATAAAATTAATTTTTGAAATACTTTCAATCTTGCATTTTTTCTAACTCACTTTTTAATTTTAATAACTTCTTGGTAGGTTCTGTAGTGTTTTCTACATGTATGGTAATTTAGTTTGTGAGTAAATATAATTTTTTTTTAAAGATTTATTTATTTGTGCATACAGAACTGGGATGCAGGCCAGAGGCTCAGGGGCGGCGAGAGGCTTCACCAGAGACAGAGTGGGGAACAGAACAGGCAGATGGACTCAGTACACTGCTGAGGGGAGCAGCGGGCGGGTCAGGAGAGGTCTGCAACGCCATGTGGTCACCTCCGGAGCAGGCAGGAATCGAACTCATGTGGAAGCAGCTTTAGATTCTCAGTGCTGTGCTTTAACCTGCTGCACCACAGGGAGGGCTGTGAGTAAATATAATTTTAATTGCTTTTCTTTTAATCTGTATGCCCTTTATTTTTCTTACCTATCACTTTGATGTGAAGAAATGTCCTTTTGTTCCTGATCTTAGGGAAGCACCTTTAATTATGCACTGTTCAGTGTATATTAGCTGTGGGTTTTTCATAGAATCTCTCTTCTCAGGTTTTAGGGTTCTTCTTTACATTCCAAGTAAGTTTTTGTTGTTGTTCAGGATTATTATGAATGAATGAGTGTTGACTTTTGCCTGACTTGAACATTTATTTGTTCACTTACTGGATGATCACAAAGTTTTTATTTTTAAAGATTTATTTTTATTTATTTATGCATACAAGAACTGGAGTGCAGGCCAGAGGTGTGAGGGAGTGAAAGGATTCACCAGACAGACTGGGAAGCAGGACAGGCAGATCTACTGAAATATACTGCTGAGAGAAGCAGCAGGCAAGATAGGAGAGGTCTGCTGTGCCATGTGGGTCAGTTCCCTGGCTGGGGATTGAACTCAATTTGGAGTGGTTGGTGATAGCTTGGTAGTGCTGAATCTTAACCCTTTGTGCCACCATGGAGGTCCCAATATGATCATATAGTTTTAACATATAGTTTGTTTGGTCCCTGAATGACTGACTTTTTTAAAAAATGAAAAAATATAATAAAGTTTTTAAGTTATAAATAAAAGATTTAACCAATGTTGCATTCGTGGAATTAATCTACTATGTTACGAAATATTATCTTTTTTTTACATATTGCCAAATTTTTGTTACGATATATTATCTTTTTTTTACATATTGCAAATTTTTGTTTGATTGTTCATAAGGGATATTGGTCTAGAATTTTCTTTTTATATAATATGTCTGATTCATGATATCAGGTTAATGTTGGACTTACAAAATGGGTTGAGAAATGTTCCCTCTTTTTCTGTATGTAGTTTATTTTTCAATGTAGTAAAAAACATGCATTATTTTATTTGAAGAATTATATAAATATCCTCATCTTTCTCTTTTCCTTTAAAATAGAGCTTAATTACATTTTTAAAAAAGCTGGTTAATATTTTAGAATTAAAACATAGCATTGTTGGGTCCTCCCTGGTGGCGCAGCGGGTTAAAGCACTGCACTAAGAAGCTTAAGCCACTTCTGCATGAGTTCGATCCCCGCCTGCCCCGGAGGAGACCACATTGCGGGGCAGACCTTTCCTGACCCGCCCGCTGCTCCCCTCAGCAGTGTACTTCGTCGATCTGCCTGTTTTGCTTCCCACTCTGTCTCTGGTGAATCCTCTCACCCTCAGCATCTCTGGCCTGTACCCCGTTCTGTATAAATAAATAAATCTTTAAAAAAAAAAATAAAAATAGCATTGATAGTATTAAAACTTTTTAAGAGCATAGAGGAAAGCTATGTTATTTTAAAATGTTAATTTTAACACATAGCCTTTTCATTGAAAATTTGGAATAATTTGGAAAGTTAGGAATGTATGAAAAAGATAATTTATACAGTATTGCCTTTGTATGTGGTATTTAACATTTGCACTCCATTATTAACATTCACAGCATTTTTCTAAAAGTGGTACAGTTTTTATTAACTGCATTTTTAGATGGCTATATATAATCCATTCTGGAGATTTATAATTTAAATGTTGATATTGGAGTTTTACCCTGTTTCTTTTTTAATAATCATGACTTTTTAAAAAAAAATTTATTTATTTATGCATACAGACCTGGGGTACAGGCCAGTGCAAGGGCGGTGAGAGGATTTACCCGAGACAAGAGTGGGGAGCAAAACAGACTGACTGACAAAGTACACTGCTGAGGGGAGCAGCGGGCGGGTCAGGAGAGGACTGCTGCTGCTAAATGTGGATCACCTTCAGGGTGGGGATCAAACTCATGCTGAAGTGGCTTTAGCTCAGTGCTGTTTCCTTTTATGTAATTTAAATGTTTTATGTAAGCCTTTTATTCTATTACCTTTCTTTAGATAGATTTAGAAATTAAATTATTAGAACAAAAATTCTAAATAATTTAAAGCTCTTGATATAGTTTATAAAATTGCTTTTCTGTATACCACTTCAATTATACTTCTTCATGCAATGTACAAGAATGTCTGGTTCAGTGAGACAGGATTTTACATTAAAACTCTTAGCTAATCTGAAAGCTAAACATGAATGATATCTAATTACTTTTAATTCCTGCTTTTTAAAAATTAATTTGAAAAAATGTTTTTAAAATCTTTTGCGGACTTTAGAGTAGTCCATTCCTAAGAGTAAGAAAAGTAGTAAGGGGAAATCAAAATAGGAAAGTAAGTTCTTGAAGTAAAAAGAAGCAAAAAGAAAAACCAAAGGCATAAAGTTATAGAATTTTTATAAGGAATGGGAAAGAGATTTGGGTTATATGGTCTCTCTAGTTTACTGGGAAATGGGTAAAATTATACAAGAGCCATGAGTCTCATATTCTGATTTCTTCAAAATATACCAAAAGTTAATAAACTCAGTAAAGGAATATCAGTGCTTGTAAGTTTTTTATGACATGTCGTTGACAGTTTTGGGGGATTAGCTGCCTGTTATCTAAAAATAGTGTCTCAAACTGCAAGAGACCACATTCATTCTCAGAGCTATGACATTGTTGTAGTCAAAAGTAGTAATTTGAAAGAAGTGTAAGAAAATTGCAGTGAAACTCAAACTGTGTGAAGACATAGAAAATTTGGTCTTTATAGTAGATTTGGTGGACAATACAATTTAAAAACATGGATGATTGACAAAACCTTAGAGACGGAAAGATGAAGGGGAATAATTTGAACATATGTTTTGGTCGATAAGCGAAAATGTGATGAACTTGTAAATAGAAAAGTAGTGTATCTATTTTTTCATAGCAGGTAAATTCATTTACAGTGCTTGAGCCCTCTATAGTACACACACATGATTTTAACTCTCATTTATCTATTTTGGCATTTTTCTATTTATTCCATCTATTTAGTCAGGAACTACTTACTATACATTCAGATTGTCACCAGGGCTTGAAAGGATACAGATAGCACTAACTGTAGTCTCTATCATGAAAGCTGAAGTTCTACACAGGAAGGCAAATGAAAAATAGGAAACACTTGGAAAATAATTAAACAGAAGCTCAGAGTATTTACTGTACATACATTAATGGGTTCTATGCAAAGGACTTGATCTACGTTTGGAAGGATGTGGTTCAGTGGGAATGGAGTTGTGGGGTAGGAAGGAAAGTTGCTCTGTCACAGGTGTGGTTCAGCTGGGTGTCATCCTCTGCAGTTGGTTCACAAATAACATTGGAGTGGAGAACAAGTGGCACCTTTTCTTGTCCTTGGAAAAGGATGATCACAAATGGTAATCATTTAAAAACATGAATATTTTAAAAAATAATGTAAGTTTATTTTTACATAATTTTGTGCCTTTTTTCTATCTCAGTTGTAATCCCCGTGGGCTTCCCACCACCAATTCACCCATATGCCATCACCATAGTCTAGTGCTTTCCTCCCCCCACCCCCAATTTTTGATCCCATTCCCTATTTCACCCCCATAAAATGTCTCTGGTATATAGTTGTTCATTATTCTCCTTATTTTCTCCCCTGGTTTTTTATACTCCTGCTATGAGTAAAATCATCCAGTATTTTTCCTTTTCTTTCTGGCTTATTTCACTAAGCATGATCCCTTCCAGCTCCACCCATGTTGCTGCAAAAGGCATGTGTTTATCTTTTTTGATTACTGAGTAATATTCCATTGTGTATATGTACCACATCTTTTAAATTTTTTTTTAAAAAAGATTTATGTATTTATACATACAGAACTGGGTCAGAGGTACAGGGGTGGTGAGAGAATCCATCAGAGATAGAGTAGGGAGTAGAACAGGCAGATCAACAAAGTACACTGCTGAGGGGAGCAGCAGGCGGGTCAGGAGAGGTCTGCCATGCCATGTTGGCCACCTCTGGGGCCAGGGATCGAACTTGCACTAAAGTGCTGCGGCTAGCTTGCAGTGCTGCTCCTTACCCATTGTACAACCAGGGAGGGCCCTGTACCACATCTTTTAGTCCAGTCATCTACTTTTGGGCATTTGGGTTGATTCCATGTCTTTCCTATTGTAAATAAAGCAGCAATAAACATGGGGGTGCAGGTGTCTTTTTGAATCTGTATTTTTGTGTCTTTTAAGGAATGGGATTGTTGGGTCATATGGAAGCTCCATTTTTAGCAGTTTGAGAAGCCTCCAAACAGTTTTCCATAGTAGTTGTACTAGTTTGCTTTGGTACCAGCAGTGCAGGATAGTTCCTTTTTTTCCGCATCCTCGCCAACATTTGTAGTTGCTAGTTGTTTGAAGATGTGCCATTCTCACTGGGTGAGGTGGTTATCACATTTTGGTTTTAATTTGCATCTCCCTTATTACTAGTGATGTTGAACATTTTTTCATATGCTTGTTGGCCATCTGTATTTCCTTTTTGGAGAAGTGTTTTTTTAGCCTCTCTGCCCATTTTTTGATGGGATTGTTTATTGTTGTTGATGTTCATCAGTTCTTTGTATATCTTTGTGATCAAGCCTTTATTGTTAGTTTTTTTTTTTTTTAAAGATTTATTTATTTGTACATACAGAACTGGGGCACAAGCTAGAGGCTCAGGGGCGGCGAGAGGCTTCACCAGAGACAGAGTGGGGAGCAGAACAGGCAGATTGATGAAGTACACTGCTGAGAGGAGCAGCGGGCTAGTCAGGCGGAAATATAACTCATGCAGAAGTGGCTTTAGCTTCTTAGTGCTGTGCTTTAACCCGCTGCACCACCAGGGAGGGCCCTATTGTTAGTTTTGTGTGAGAAAATTTTTTCTCAATCAGTGGGATGTCTATAAAAACATGAATATTTTTGGCAAACATGGAAAAGAATAGTGGTTCTTATTTCTGAATTCTCAGTGCTTTCCATATTGCTATACATGCTATAAAGTTTTAATTGATGTTTAATTAATTAAAGAGTACAAAGATAAAACTGGGAGAAGTATTTAATAGCAATTTGTAAGAGAAATAAAAAATTAAATGAAAATAGAAACCTTTTAAAAGAAAATCTTAAAAGTATTGGGTGATGAGATTTATTTATTTTCCTAATATATTTATGTTGAGAAAATGTCAGTCAGTATGTTTTTTGTTGAAATCTAGTTTATCTTTAGTGTTTAAATGAAGGAGTACTAATTTATAGGAAATTGTATGAACTTACAAAATAACCCAATATGTGGGGTCTGGTAAAGAAACCATGTATTTTGAATAGTTGAGTTCAGTAGCCGATGAAGCTTTGGTTCTCAGTTATCAGGCTTCATTGGTTACCAGTTCATTACTAGTTTACCAGTCTGGACCATTCAGTATTTGATATTTCTTCCACCAAGCGTGGTATTTAATGCAGTACTTATGGAATGTGTAAATAAATGTTTCCTAAGTGCATTTTACGTATGAGATGTGGAATTGAAGTGGCTTAAGACAGGAATCTTGATCTGAGTAGCTTAGTTGACATGAATAAATAAATCTATCAGTTTGTATACTATAATAAAAATTTCAGTCAACAGCTATGTGGGTTTGGAGAAGAAAGGGATTTCTGATTTATTAAGGACTGAAAGCAACACTGTTTAATATTTAAAACAAAGACAGAGGTTCATTAATTTACCCAACCACCTTTTACTGATTAAATTTCTCTTCTTTGACAAGTATGTGTGTAGTCACCTAAGTCTTAGCTAATCTACTAAACACAAAGTTTGTAAATCATTAGTTTAATAGATTTTTGGCCTCATTACAAATATGTGAATATTTATAGCCAGAAGGTTGCTGTTATAAGGCAGTGCTGAGAAAAATTGTAGTGTAAAACAAATGTTAAAACAACTTTACCTAATAAAGGAGAAAAGGAGATATTGGTAAATATGAAGGTTTAAAATTGCCATATATAAATGCCATAGTAAGATTGAATTGGAAAAAATAACTGAGTAGAAGACTACACTTACATTAGGGGCAATTTTATGGTGGAAACTCAAGTAGAAAAATGTCTATTTATCGGAAGGTTTTTTTAGAAAAGAAGTCTAGTGCTAACTTAACAAGATAATGGCTGAATTTAGAATGTGAATAAGGACTGAACTTTTAAATACTAATGGCATAGAGGAATGTTTTCTATGCTTGTTTGTCCTTATTCATTCTTTAAATATTTTAAAATTTCTGTCTCAGTCTATAGTTTGTAAAGAGGAAATTAGGAAATATTTTTCTTGTTTTAGTTTGCTGAGTCAGTGGGAAAAGAGATTGGATATTTGACTATTCAGTCTGTTATCTTTCTTAACCTCTGCTCATACTTATCTTTAAAAGCGACGAGAATTCTTAGATCTCCTAAGAATGTACTTTAGCACCCTGAGACTTATTATTTTGGACCACATTTTCCACTTTACTTTTCTGAGATGTTCAGCATTCCAAAGAATTAAGTATTTGACATGAATATTTTTTGCATATGTGATAATGGTGGTGTGGTACAAGGGGAACTTTAGTAGGGGAAGAATTTCTTAGGACACTAATGCATTATTAAGGAACCAAGTCATGAGAAACCAGAATAGTGACAGTGGGATAGGAGAGGGATGAATAGTGAGATGTACCCTGGGAGGATCATGGTGGCCATTTGATGGGGAAGAGTCAGCAGGGTGGGGTGATGTTGGCAGTTGTCGAATGAATCTTCTCAAAGGATATGTTTAACTCACACTTACTCAAGGTTGGTTTTAGTGTCCAAGAGTTTTTCTTCAGTGCATGGCATACAATAAAAATGTTTTGCTACTGTCAATATTTAAGAATCAGTTGTGACATTGGTAGAAGTTCTTGAATCATCTACTTGAGGTAGAGGGGCTATCGGCTGGATCTAGTTTTAGCAAGTACTTTTGGAATGGGGGAGAGAAAAGGGTTTAAGATATGCTGTTGGGGAATGTTCATTATTATAGGGCAGATGGAAAGGGAGAGAGAGAGAGAAGAAACCTGAAGAGAGTATTCTGTAAGAATGGAAGAAAATGCATTTGAGAATTCAAAGGAAGTAGGGAGAATTCCAAGAAGGTGTTAACTCAGGGGTTTCAAATCCTATAGACGAAATATAGACTCATAGGGGTCACTGTATTTTTGTGATTTTGGAAAAAGTTATGGAGTTATGGAGAATAGGGACACTCTGGTGGCACAAAGGGTTAAGTTGCCACACACTCAGCAGCCACTGCAATATGAATTAGACACCAAGTAGCTACCTACATGGTACAGCAGACCTCCCACTGCTCCCCTCAGCATTGTGTTTCAGTCAATCCACCTCTTCTGTCAATCCCCCACTCTGTCTCTGGTGAATCCTCTCACAACCCCTGCCCTCTCACACTGCTAGCTTGTACTCCAGTTCTTGTATGCATAAATAAATAAATCTTTAAAAGAATAGTTGTGGAAAACAGAACAAAAATTTTCAGTAGCAGGTGCAAGGACTGAGGTAATATCCGAAACGAAAGAGGTTAAGTGGAGTATCTGTTCAGACTTTGTTAGACAGATTTCAAATCATATAAAATTTGAAACCAGGGAACAACCCATGTCTTTAACAAATTTTTATCAGGCTGGTTGTTTAATTTGTTTGAATAACTGCACCAATGTATCAGATTCTTTTGTTTTAATGGGGCAACATTAAATGTAGAAAACTTGGGGAAGTATTTTGCTGTACAATTTTAGTGTTCATTAAGCATTATTATATAAGCTGTAAGCAAATGTTATGGAATTTAAATGTTTGTGACATCTGTGCTTTTATTGTGAATGTGAGTTTTCTTTGTTTTATAATGATCACTGCTAACAGTTTGACCTTGCTTTACATTTCTGTAAGACAAATCTGTGAGAGCTATTTGCATTCTGCTTTCCTTTTATTCTGTTTTTCCCTCTTCCTTATAAGCATGGACTTCATTACTACTGAATGAGAAGCTTGACTACTGTCGTTGGTTAGAGCTTCTGCCACTCAAGATTTTCATTTTTCTGTGTTTTGAAGTACTTTTCTCTTTACATTTCATTTTCTCTGTTTTAGAGAGCTGTCTCTTATGTTTGATAGAATTTATCTGCTCAAAATGAAAGTCTATGCTTCTTGAATTCTGGCTTCAATATAATCATGTAGAGTAGATGTAAGATACTGAACCAAGATGACAGATGCAAAGATGCTGTTTTTAATTTAAAAAGTTTTATTATCAATAAGACTGACTCGATTTGTATTAGTTTTAAAAATCTATCTTGCATTATAATTTGAGCTGTGGGTATTTCATCAAAATACAGTTTAAATTTATAGAACCCTTTTTTGTCTTAATTTATGTCATCAACTAGAAGATGTTAAATTCAAAAGTGCTTTTTCAAATAACATTTTAATTTTGTTCTATTATTAAAATTAATTTCAGTTCTCTTTCAGTTTATTATATATATGTTGATATATATGTTGATCTGATTGTAATTAAAGATCACAGATCTTTAAAGTGGGGATATGTCATCAGTGGTCATCTAGCTCAGAACCACAACCCTCTATAAATTATTCATTCATATAAATAAAAGTTTAAATTATCTTTTAGTTATTGGTTTTATGTATGACTTAATCCTAGGCAATATGCCCAGTTGGCATAGTTTTGTTTGATCCTAGTAGTAGAGAGTTATTCCTATCTCCATTCCAAAGATGATGAAGATGTGTGAGGTTGACTTGTCCCTGCCTTGGTGACAATGAAGTATACAGGGATTTTGAATGTCCCACTTGATAATTATTTTGTTTTAATAAGCTGTTTTGACAGGAGGTATTAGGATAATTCATATAGTCTAAATATTAAGCATTTTTTCATGATTATTGTCAATAGCTTTATTGATAATGCCAAAAACTGAAATTTAGAATTTTATTTTGAGATCAGTTTGCTACACAGAACATTATTTTATAGGTGCTTTGATGGTGGATTTGGTGTGGTAACATGCATCTTTAGGGGTGTCATCCTATACATATGAACATGTAAACCTATACATGTGAATGGGGTTGTAAACCAGTACTTCAATTAAAAAAATTTTTTTACTAGGACTAATATGCCAATTCCAGTGGTAATAATACCATTTACATTTTATTCGTTGATGGCATTTTTGTCAGCTCTAGTCTACTGCCAGTATACAAATGTCAGTGTTTTATGCTAAACAGGTTTTTTCCCTCTAGATACAGCAGAACTCTGTTTACACTGTGACCTTTCAGAATAAATTGGCAAGCATGTCAGATGTTAAGAGCTAAAAAGGAATGAAAAACCATAGCTTTTTTTTTTGCAGGTGAATCTTTTAGATGCTCCATTTGCTTGAAATTTTAAACAATGAGCTAAAAGATCTCATGTTGATGCATGATGAATATTTCAAAATGATGATTAATGAGGAGCTTGTTACTTGGAATTCAGGTACTATGTTTCCAGCGTTAGACCAAAGTAATTCTTTATAACACCAATGAATGATTTTTATAATATGCACAGCAAGGTTAGTATAGTAAGGTAATAATTTAGAAACACAATAAAAGCCTGGTGTTCTCTGCCTTTTCCACTTTGAAGTTGACTTGCTAGCCTGCTAGAAAGCTTATTTTCACTTCTTCATTCATATTAAATCATGGTATGTAGCTGACAGTTTATGATCTTTTAAATAATTCTTTTCACTTGAGAAGTTCTAGTTATAGGAACATACTTCGATAGCCTTTTTCAAAAATTGAGATAATATTGGTTTACAACATTTTTTGTGTTTCAGAGATATAGGCTTTTCCTCTCCAGGTGTTTTAATCATGCCAAACCCACAACCAAAGCAACCTGTAGTTCTCTACCACTTCAAAGCAAGTTTAAATGCTTTTACCTAATTTTCCTTTCTGTCATTATGTCAAAAATTTTTTTTTATTAACTTGTCATTTACATGTCTTTATAACTTTGGGTTTGCATTTTTACACTGCCTTTTGTGTACATGCTTCACTCATTCTTCACTAAATCTCTCATACCAATGCCCTATCCTTTCTCCTCCTTCTCCACCTCTCCTCTCTTCTCTCTGGTAACAGACACATTTTTTATCGTGTCTAAAAATGTTTTTTGCTGTGCTTTGCCAGTAATACTATTTTTGTTTATTTATATTCCACAGGTAAATGAAGCCATTCACTTTCTTTCACTTTTTAACTTATTTCAGTTAGCATAATAACCTCACAGTCCATCCATTTTGTCCCAAGACACACTATTTCTTTTTTTGAAACTAATGGAATGGTATATTATTGAGTGTATCTTTCACAGTTTCTTTATGACACAAGAAATAGAAAGAGTCCTTGATCATGGACTGGAACATCAATGTTGTTGCAATGACAGTTCTACCCAAAGCATTTTTCAGATTCAGTGAAATTCCTATCAAAACCTCAATGACATTTTTTAAAAAGTAACAATAATAAAGCAGAAATCAAAATTAATCAGGCAACTATAGATCAGAGACATTCTGTAGGGGAGGAGGAGGGAAAAGGATAGAAGAGGGGTGGGAAAAGCACAAGGACTATGGTGATGGTACCTGGGTAAACTAGTGGTGGGAATTTCGTGGGTAAATCTTACATTATACTAAAATGAAAGATGAAGTAATAAATATATTAAAAAAAATAGAACAAACATTACTGAAATTCATATAGAACTGCAAAGACCCAAAGCAATTCTGACAAAAGAGTAAAAATAGCAGTTTTTGCTTCCAGACTTCGAACTATACTATAAAGCTATAATAATTAAAATAGCATAGTATTGTACCAAAACAGACACACAGACTAACGAAATAGAATCAACACCCCATAAATAAACCCACAGCTATATGGGCATTTAATACACAGCAGATGAACTAAGAATGTACATTAGTACAAGGGAAGTTTCTTCAATATGTGACACAGGTAAAATTGAGCAGTCACATGTAAAAGAATAAATCTAGATCAGTATCTCATGCCATTCACAAAATTGAACTCAAAATAGTTAAAACACTCTTTAGACGTAAGACTTTAAACCATAAATTAGCTAAAAGCAAACATAGGTAAAATACTTCATATGATAACCTCCTGTGATGTCTCCAAAAGTACGGAAAGCAAAAGAGAACATCAAACAGTTGGCAGTACATCAAACTAAAATGTTTTTACACAGCAAAAGAAATTATAAGACAAAATGACACCACCCAACTGAATGGGAAAAAATATTTGAATAACATGCACTTGATATGGGAACTGATTTTATAAGATACGCAAAGTACCCATACAGCTCAACAAAAAACACTATCCAGTCAGAAAATGGACACTTTTCCAAAGAAGACATACAGCTGGTATAGGCACATGATTATCATCACTTAATCAGGGAACTACAAAGCAGAGCATTACCAGTTCATCACTATGAGTATGGCCCAGATAAAAAAGAATAGGAACAATAGCTGGTGAGAATGTAGAGAAAAAGGAACCCTTTTATACTATTGGGAGTAGTGCAGACTGGTCCTGTCCCTATGGAAAACAGTATGGTAGTTAATCAAATGATTAAGAATGGCTCTGTTAGATGACCCAGAAATTGTTGTTTTAGGTATCTATCTACTCAGTACATACTAAGACATTAATTGGAAAGTAAACTTGCACTCCCCTGTTCATTATAGTATTATTTAGAGTAGTCAAGCTATGAAAACACCTAAATGCCAGAAGCAGTGGATCTAGCAAAAAGATGTATACACACACACACACACACACACAATGGGAATTTACTATTAGCTATCAAAAAAATAAACTCTATAGTAATAGGGATGGAGTTGAAAGGGATTATGCTAAATGAAATAAATCATAAGGTGAAAGACAGATACCAGTGAGAAGCCAGTCAAAGGGTGAGATAAAGTCAAACTCAGAAATTAGCCCTGAAAGCAGACGAGAGAACTAAGACATTCACATGGAAGCGTGGAGTACAAAGTGGGGAGACAGTACAGTACACTATGGCGGTAAAGTAAGGGTGCTTTGTTGATGGGAGTGGCATGGTAACAGCACCAGATGCAGGGGATGATATACTTCCAAAGTACAAACAACAATGTAAATCAATGTTATCTCAAAAAAAAAAAAAAATCTAATGGAACTTTTTCCATTTTAACCTTCTGAACATTTAAATCCTAAACCTAGGATGTACGAGAGATCAGTGTCGGTGTCTGTAGTTGAAATTGGGTAAGTACAATGGCCTGGAGCAAGGTATCAGGGTTTGATCAGAGTGAAAAGCATGTTCTTGGCAGGCAGCCTGGCATAAGATGTCAGAGACAGCAGAATGAGGGCTTCTACATGTGGAACAGATGGAGGTTTGTGTCAAAGCCCAAGGGAGTAAAGAGAGTCCACATGAAAGACTGGCCTGGAGTGTGGAGCCCAATCATAGAGCAATGTGTACGCATCAGTGTAGTTTCCTGCTATCAGTGTTTTACTTTCATTATTTAGGAGAATGCTTTTGTTTATAAATATATACAACAAAGTATTAGGAGATGAAAAAAATATGTCAAAACTGTATTTCAAACATATTTTAAAAAACATTTTATTTGCTAGCTTTTTGAATTTGGGCTGACCGGAAATCTTTGTCTATGTGGCCAGCAGCAACTGTGTGTGTACAGAGGGAGGGATGGTTCCCATATAGCCAGTGTGAGTTACAGGGAAAAGAAAAATCACTTATTTTTTTGGTCGATTTTGAGAAAACTGAACGAAAATATGGATTTAATTTAAACAAGATACTCCCACAAAGCAGAGATTCTTTCTGTTTATTTACTCTTGGTCAGTGCTTTGGGGCTTGACTAAGATGAATTAAATTCTTGTTTCCAATAACTACATCTTCCAGTGCTTGAAGTAATGTACTTTATTAATATGAAGATAGTAAAATTCTAGCTAAAGCAGAAACAATAGGAAAAATTCTTTTCCTACTGTTGCATCATGGGAGAGATTCAAGAAAGTTAAGAGTCTGGGCAAAGGAAAACAACTAGATATTAGATATTTAGTTAATTATGTGAAAACAGATGCAAAGATATGAGTGAGTGACTGTAGAAGATTACATGAGTGAGTGCTAAAATAAAGGTATTTAAACTTGTCAAGTAATTGGTACACAGCGTATCAAGAATAGCGGTCTTTGCAATAGCTTCATTAAAAGACTATCAAATTTGGAAAACTCGTTTACTAAGGAGGTTAGATTACCATTAAATTTAAGAAATACTTAAAAATAATGCTGTCTGTAATTTAGGGAGATCTTAGTTCTGTAGAATAATGCATTTTAAAAAACATTGAATTGGATAATTCAAATAGAAGGGAGAAGGATGTGCATTTCTGACTTGTTATTGCACCTAATGCTAGAATTACCTTTCTTAATCAGCAAAGTCTTTAAAAAAAATTTACCATTAGTCTTGATAGGGCCAGTGTAATTTGAGGCAAGTAAAATATATTATTAAATTAACTAGCAAGAGCCCTTTTAGATCTTTTATATGTCTGCAAATAATGCTATCCAAATGAGCTAACAACAACAGCAACAACAACAACAACAACAAAATGCCTTGATAATGTATCTTCAGGTGTAGGGTAGAAGACCAATGAATGAATGAATGAATGATCAGGTGTGTGTGTGTGTGTGTGTGTGTGTATACATACTCATAAATACATACACACAAATACAAATCGTCACCTCACTCATAAAACATTCTTTCCTTGGTTTTGTCTATCTAGATTTTATTGTCTGATTATTTATATTATGCTTTTATTTCTCTCATTTTTGAGCAAATTATTTGATTTCAAATCTTGTTAATGCAATTATTAAAATCATTTCCTTGAATATTTGAAATATTCAAGAATTAGAAATCTATTTCAAGCATGTGAAATGTTTAGACAGTATAAATTTAATGGTCTAAAGAGCAGATGAATATTTCCAGAAGCTTAAAGTCATTAATAATGTGAGTAATGATGGAGAGCATCAAGGGATAGGATTGCAGGATAAGTTTGTGAATCCAGGGCATTCCTGGTGGTGAGGGGCTAAAATCTCATGCTGTCAAGCTATGGCTTGCCAAGGAGATTACCTGCATGGCAACAGCAGACCTCTCCTGTCTCACCTGCTGCTCCCCTCAACAGTGTATTTCTGTAGATCTGCCTGTTCTGCTCCCTACTCTGCCTCTAGTAAATCCTCTCACTAAACCCCTACCCCAACCTCTGGCCTATACCCCAGTTCTTATATGCATAAATAAATAAAAATAAACCTTAAAGATTTGAGGGACAGGTTGAGGCAGAGATAAAAATAAATCATACCTTTCAGTACAGTGCCCCTATTTATTAAAGTTTTCTTCCCTGTGGTCAGTTGAAGTATTGCAGAGTATTTGGAAGTCCAGAATGACAGTTTTGTTTGGTAGACTTGTGCCCAGAAGGGATTCTGAAACTCGAGTTGTCAGAGAGCAGTTACAACGAAGTTTTTAATACTTTTATGTGGACAGTTAATGACTCAGCACTCATTTTCACACAAACAATTCTGATATGTTTGAAGGTATGTAAAGTACCTGCTGAAGAGTATACTTATAATTCACAGATAATGGGGCCTCTCTAGTGGTGCAAGGTGTTAAATCTCAGCACCATGACGCTTTTGGCAGCCACACAGCATGAGTTCGATACCTGGCCGGCCAGGGAGCTAAGCCACATGGCATAGCCCATCTCCTCTGTATTGCCTGCTGCTCACCTCAGCAGTGTATTTCAGTTAATCTGCCTGTTTTGCTCCCCACTGTCTCCTCTGCACCTCTAGCCTACACCCCAGCTTTTGTATGCAAGAATAATTTTTTTAAAGATGTATTTATTTATGCATACAGAACTTGGGTACAGGCCAGAGGTGCAGGGGTGGTGAGAAGATTTACTAGAGACAGAGTGGGAAGCAGAACAGGCGGACCGACAAAGTACACTGCTGAGGGGAGCAGCAGGCAGGTCAGGAGAGGTCTGCTATGCCATGTGGGTCACCTCCAGGGCAGGTTTCAAACTCCCAATGAAGTGGCTGCAGCCAGCTTGCAGTGCTGTGCTCTAATCCATTGTGCCACCAGGGAGCACCAGAATAAATAAATCTTTAAAAAGTAATTTATAGACCATGAACATTATCCGTTTTAAATATACAAGACTTTAATTTTTGGCAAAAGTATGCCCTCTTGTAACCACTCACAAACAAAAAACAGAACATTTTCATCTTCCTGGAAAGTAACCATGTATTACTTGTATTCATTCTTCTCTATCTCTTTCTTCCACATAGCCACTGAGTGATTTGAATACTATAGATTAATTTTATTTTAGAATTTTATGTTAAGTGGGATCATCTTTGTGTACTCTTTTGTATCTTATTTTTTTATTCATCAAGATACTTGTGTGTTTTATCATTTGTTGTATTTTATTCCTTTTTAATGCTGAGTAGTATTCCATTGTGTGAGTATCATTACATGAGGAAAATATTTGAGCAAACATTTTACAAAGGAGAATGTTAATGATTTATAAATATGTTGAGCACCAGTTGTCATCCAAGAAAATGCAAGTGAAAGCCAAAATGAAATAAAACTGCACATCCTTTAGAGAGGTTAAAATGAAGAAAACTGGCAACACCAAGTATAGATGACCCAATCTTTATCATATGCATTGCTGTTAGGGGTGTAGAATGCCTCAGTAGTTTTACAGAATAACCTGGTGGTATCTTGTAAGAGTTAAATATACACAATGATGCAGCAATTTCATGCCTACATATTTATCCAATAGAAAGCAAAATATTTTTGCACATAAATTTGTTCATGAATAGTAATAGCAGTTTTATACATAATATCCCCAAGGTGGAAATAACCCCCCCCAAAAAAAAACTATAATAGAATCGTATTACAATTTATTCCTAACACATTTTAGAGCAGTGAAGTTTTACATTTTGTCTGTGCTAGTAGATTCTACCTGAAAATTGATCCAGCTAGGTTTTGCCTGACCAAAAACAGCCTATGCACCTTGCCTTTCTTGGGTTGGAACTGAACTATCTTGAAAGTGGGCTATAGTTTTCTGTCACTTTGATACACGATGACTTAAACTATGAAGTAGTTTAAATTTTTCTCTCAGATTCTTTTAGTCTCAGTTTTTGTGCTGTTTTCTTATTGTGTATTTTATATATATTTTAATAAGGTATGGAGATGGGTCAACTGTTAGATTGTCTCTTAAACCAAATACTTTTCTGCAGTTGTAATTTAGCTGTGTCATACAGTTGAATAGTGAATTTATATCAATGTTGTATGAGTTGTAGTCAAATCTTTTGGGTTTGTGGTTTATATATAAATGAAATTAAGTGCTTGTATATAAACTCATTAGGGATAAGAAGGAGCAGTGTGAGGAATATTTACTGAGCTGATAGAAAATCATAAGGATCAGAAGCTAGTATTCCTGAATTCTTCTCATGTGGGTTGTATATTGTAATTCTGCTTTTTCTGAAAATAAAAATTCCATAACTTTGAACCATGTTCTTATTAATGAAAATTTGAAGATTAACTGCAAGTTTCAAATTAATTTAAATTGATATGGAAAACTCAATGATTATTTCCTAAGGGGACTGTAGAAGTAGAGTGGCTACATCTACACAAAAAAGAAGATAGATTAAAAACCAATTTACAGGTAGGGGGAAGTGCATTGGACTATGGTGATGGCACACAGGTGGTTTGGTGATGGGAAGCCCCCTGGGGTTACAATTGAGATGGAAAGAGGCACAACATAATGTAAAAATAAACTATTATATTATTAAAAAATATCTAGTTTACAAAAAGAAAAAAATTACATCAGGTGTTTGTCTTAATTTTAGACAGTTATAATTGATTTTTAAAAAAAGTTCCAGGTTTATTTAGACCCTGAAAAGTGGTTTTCTTTAAAAAAAAATTTACACTTGCAAGAAATGTGTTAAATCTGTTATTGTCTTATATTTGAAATGTAGTCATTTTTGAGGCAAATCTTTAATAATTGAATATCAGTCAGTACCAAGATTGTTTACTTTATCCCTTTCAGCTTCATTGTTTCCAAAATCAAATCTAGGGATAATAACATTGACAGGTTGATATTGGTGAGAAGTTGCTCTTGAAATCCTGGACTAGATTCAAGATAAATTATTCAAACCCTCTTTAAAGATACTTTGAAAAAACAAGTAGTAAAATAATTGATAATTTTTGCCAGAGACATTGATTCTCAACTATTTTCCACGAGGACTCACAGCCAGGGCTTGATCCTTTGACAGTGTGGCCACAGTATTGGGATAGAGCTTGACTATTTGAAACAGAGGGCAGGTTGATGTCCTACTTGTTTGTTTGGGGGGTATGGAGGGATGGCATTGTGCACAGCTTCTGAGTATGTTTCTCCACAGAGACACAGAACTGTGAATATGCTTATTTAAAATTTTGTTTGAAAATAACTTCAGACTCACAAAAAGTTTGCAAAAATGTTAGAGTAACTTTTAGTCCCACCCTCAGCTTTCTCCAAATACATATTTTATATAACCTTACTACTAATATCAACTAAACTACCTATTTTTTTCAGATTTTACCAGTTTTTACATGTATTCTCTGTATGTTGTGTTCTATGAGATTTAACCATGATTCAATATTTGTAACCATCAGCATAATTAAGGACACAGGACTTTTCAAACAAACCAAAAAAAACCTTACCCTTTTATAATAACACCTCTCCCCAGTCTGGGAAGCATTGACTTTTTTTCCTTCACTATGAATTTATTGTTGTGGTCTTTTTTTATGTCTCCTTAAGTTTCATATATTGAAACCTTAGCACTCAACAATTTAGAGTATACTATATTTGGAGAGGAGATCTTTAAAGGGGTGATTAAATTAAAAAAAAAGTAAGTCTATTAAGATGTGCCCAGTCTAATTAGCATTCTCATAAGCATGGATTTGGGCACATGGAGAGAGAACAGAATTGCATGTGCACAGAGATGAGACCATGTGAGGACTTAGAAGGCAGCCACTTAGAAGCCAAGGGGAGAAACCAACCCTGTTAAAACACTTGATCTTGACTTTGGAGTCATTTCTGTTGCTTAAGCTACTTAGTGTTTTGTTATAGAAGCCCTGGCAAACTAATCCATATAACCTTTTAAAGTTAAAAAGTTAGCATATTTCTCCATCTAGTAGTATATCAGCAGTTCCTTTTCATTTCTGAGTTATCATCCCACTGCATGGATTTTATCCATTTGTTACAGGACATTAGCTGCTTCTTGGCTATTATGAATAATGCTGCTATGCATGTTCATACATGGAATGTTTAGCGAGAACATTAGTGGATGTTTCCTTAGGGTAAATAAGCAGGAATAAGATTATTTGGCCATATGGTAAGTACTAGGTTTATAGGTAGTAGTAAAGCTAGTTTCCAGAGCAGCTGAACCATTTTGTATTTTCACAGGCAACTTGTCAGAGTTCTGGTTGCTCTGCTTTTCTTAGCAACAGTTTGGCACTGTCAGTATTTTTTTTTATTCCCATTTTATTAGGTGTGTCATCCTGACTTTACTTTGCATTTCCCTAGGGGCTAAAATATCTAACATCTTTTCATTTACTTATTTGCTGTCTCTGTGCTCTTTGATGAAGTAGCTATTTATTTTAGTTCAGATGTGGAACATTGCAAATGTAGAGCCAACGCTAGGAAATCGGAAATTAAGGATGGGCAAAAGCTCATTTGGTTATAGGGGAGTGGGGCAGGAAGTGGGATACTTTAGGGGCTGGCTTATTGTTAATTTGGCCACAATTGAATAGTGCTTTGAGCTGAGTTCTGTAACCGAGTGGGGTTTGTTTTTCCTTGGTGTTATATTAAGGAAAATCAGTGCTTGAATAAGAAATCAATGTTGCATTATGCTGTGAAAATGCATGAATATTACACGTGAAAGGTAGTTGGTGAACTAATTTCTATACTCTACACATTAACTCATGGTATATAATTGGGTTAGGTGGTATATAGCTAGTAAACATGAGAGTCCTAAAGACACTGTGACAGAGACCCTATTGCCTTCCAAGTCTAAAATATTAACTATCAGATTGCTAACCCTGTTGTTAAATACAACAAAAATGTATGTAAATGTTTTAAATATTATTGAAAGACTAGAGCTCTTTCCTGATTAATAGAAATCAACCTGTTGCTTGACCTTGAATGGAGCAGAGCACATATGTTGGCAACTTTTGGAATCCATGGGTGGGGGAGAAGCTATTCATCCTGCTAGTATGATGCTGAAATTATTAATTATTTCTTTAACTAGATGTTACATATAATCTTAAAGAGCAGCCAGAGTTTTAAAGGTTGAATAAAAATAACAAATCAATGTCTTTAAAAAAGCTAACAGTTAAATTATATATGACATTCAAAGCAGGTGTTTGGAACCATCTATTTTAATATTTGTTTGTTCTATAGTCTATATATAACAAGTTAGTTTGTTAATGTTTTATAAGATGAAATCAGATTCTAATTTTTTCTGTAAAGCCTGAGAGTCTATCATGTGGCATATCCAGAGAGACTTGGCTTTGAATCCTGCTTTCTTTCCTTAAGTTAGGTGAGCAAGTAATTTACCTTCACTGTGCTCTAGTTTTTCAAATTTGTAAAAGTAGAACAACTATTAGATTTACTACATATAATTGTCAAGCAAAAACATGTAAAACAATCTGCATACTATGGTGTTTATTTAAAAATGCTTGATGTGTGTTCTAACTACTTTATTAAAACTCCTCCAGTC
Organism: Condylura cristata; assembly: GCF_000260355.1. NCBI lineage: Eukaryota > Metazoa > Chordata > Mammalia > Eulipotyphla > Talpidae > Condylura > Condylura cristata. The sequence continues at coordinate 20,486,494 of NW_004567102.1, forward strand.
ACAAAATGACAAACTGTTATTAAAAACATTGTGCTTGTATGAAGTTAAAACAAGTTCACAAGAATTTTCCCTGATACCATCGCTCTTCTGTAATAGCAATAGTTGTCAAATGATGATGTTCATATATCAGCAGTGAAAATCAAGGAGCTACTTCAGCTCTTTCTGAAGTAACACACCCCTGTAGTACAAGCACTTTAATTATTGAGTAACAAATTAGGCAAATGTCTTTTAATCCCTTTATTTATTTTTCTTCCCATTGCCTACCTCCTGTCAATTAAATATGTTTTCTCCATCAGTTTGTGTTTCTGTACATGTGGTGTCCTTTCTAATACATCAGGTTCCTGGTCTCTGCTTTTTTTTTTTTTTAAAGATTAATTTATTTATACATACAGAACTGGGTACAGGCCAGAGATATGGGGGGTGAGAAGGGTCGCCAGAGACAGAGGAAGGAGCAGAATGGGCAGATTGATGAAATACACTGCTGAGGGTAGGAGCGGGTGAGACAGGAGAGGTCTGCCATACCATGTGGGTCACCCCTCTGGCCAGGGATCGAACTCATGTTGCAGTGGCTGTGATATCTTCATAGTGCTGTACTTTAACCCCTCGTGCCACCAGAGAGGTCCCCCTTGATCTCTGTTTTTGATTCAGAAAGGTCTGAATCATCTCTAGAGATCCATCTATCCTAGATTATTCTCATGCGCAGTGAAATTTGACAACCAGATATGGTGAATAAAGTGATTTGAAATGCAAATCATTGGGTCCTCTTTTTTTTTTTTCTTCAGTATTTTTGTTCAGAAGCTTCACTGTGGAGGAAATGAAAGCTGTTGGCAGATTGGATTCCTGTTAGTGTCACAAAATTGTGGAGATTTGAATGGGGACTGTGGTGGAAAGACATTTAGGAAAGATATGATGTCTGAACTGTGTTACCATTCTTGCCTCTTTCTTGCTGTCCTTATTCTGGGATTCCCATCTCTCTTAGATCACTCTTTTTTGACTCCAAGCCTAAGCTTTGCTTATGGTGAGCCAAACCTAAGATCTTAGCCAGCTCTAAGAAATTTGGAAACTAAGGAGAAAACAGATTCATAATGATGAGACAAACATTGTACAAACACACTTCTGACATACAAGTTTCTACTTCTAAGAATTCTATGAGGGAACTGAAGACTACAGTGAGCCTCAGATCCTGTTCTTATGGAATTCAGTGAGTAGGTATTACTTGACTGAACTTTTGCTTCACTCTTTATTCTTGGGGTATCTTTTTATTTATTGCCATTGAGGCCATCTACCTGCTCATTTTACTTTACTCAAAGACAGCTGTTGCTCTCATTTTCCATTGAAAGTTTCCAGGTCTCTACACAACTTCCCATATGAACTTCATGAGTCTCCTCAAATTGTATTTCTTGTAGATCAGGGGTGATTAATCTTTAAAGTGTTTTAATAAATGTTAGAAATTGTATTCCTTTACTTTTCTGGAGCATTCATTAAGATAAGTTCCACGAGATGAACTTTCTTTTCCTTATCTTTATGAAGCCCTCCATACAGAGAAATATCATATCATAATAGTACTCTCTCTACGTGATATATTTGTTGTATAATGGTCTCCAGAATTAGACATGATGGAAGGAGAGCAAGGTTGTTCTTTGATGTGCTACTTCTGGTTCCAGGTTCCCATTACTGTGGATAATTTAGAGTTACTCTAAAATTACTATCAACTGTAAAATGGGTGTCTGTAGACATAATAGAGGTACTGCTGGGGACTTTGTTTGCTGGTAAGGGCCCTTGTTATGTTTCCTGAAGAGGGAGAGGCCTGTGTTTAAACTATTCTATCAGTAAAAGTCTCCAAGAAACACATGGTAATGTGTTTCAACATTTTGTCAACACTATGGATTTTAATATTTCTTTTGAACCATAATCAAGCTGTGATTTACAAGAAGTTTCTTTTTTTTCTAAGATTTATTTATTTATTCGTACAGAACTGGGGTACAGGCCAGAGATGTGGAGGGTGAGAGGATTCACCAGAGACAGAGTGGGGAGCAGAACAGGCAGATAGAGGAAGTACACTGCTGAGGGGAGCAGCGGGCGGGCCAGGAGAGGTCTGCTTTGCCATGTGGTCACCTCCGGGGCAGGCGGGGATCGAACTCACGCGGAAGTGGCTTAAGCTTCTTTGTGCTGTGCTTTAACCCGCTGTGCCCCCAGGGAGGGTCACAAGAAGTTTCTTTTAAATAGTCTTAATACTGATTGATTAGACCTGTGGTCCAGCCTGACTGGGATCTTTCATTGCCCCACCTTTGCGTGACTAGACAGTGTCTGCTTTGCACTTGGAGCTTTCATTCGTTTAATCCTTCAGTGGGCTTTATTATATTTCTTGATCATGGTAACTGATCATTTTAAATTTAGCATTCTCTGGAGCTGCTGATTGATTTTTCTTGTCAGCAATTGGCAAATTACACTCACATTCTAGCAAAATATGTCCTCCTGTCTTCATTAATAAAATTAGATCAGAGTTCAGCTGTTAGCTTTAAATACTTTTGCCATCTCTACTGTTAGGTGTCATATTTTCATGTTCATATTTTCCTTGGACTCCCTCTCTCATCTTTCATGTATTAGAATAAAGAGGCTAATATTTGATTTTAGGGCTTTTGCTGAGTTTGCCAACAGGGTATTGACTGGGTTGTAATTTTTAAGAACCATGGGGACAGCTTTATTTTGGATGAATAGGATTTGAATGAGTAAAGGTATTAAAAAAAACTATTTCATATCTTATAAATCCTTAAAAGGTCCCTAAGTCTTTTCCAGAGTATAGTGTGATTTGTCAGTTGTCACCCTTCATAAGCTGCTGATGTCATTAATCATGAGGGAGAAAATAATCTATTTAAATATTTGATCATTTGTCTTCAGAAAACATGATTTTTCAACTTTTTCAGAGTCACAAAACTTATAAGCATAATGACTTGAATTCTCATTGACAGTGCTGACCATTGGGAAATGTTCATGAGTGAAAAACAGACTGACTTGACCTAGGTTTTGTGTGTGTGTGTATGTTGTTTAGGACTAAGTTAGAATACACTTGAATCCTAGGGATTATCTGAGGGAAATGAAGGGATAAGAAATTGATGCCAAAAATAATATGGGAATTATTTTACTAGCTCTTACAATTATAATAAAGAGATGATGGTCTTTATTGTACTTCCCAGGCCTCCCTGGTGGTGCAGGAGATTAAGTTGCAGCACTATTAAGCTACCCAGTGCAGCACAACTTGGATCCCCAGCTAGGGAGCTATCCACATGGCACAGCAGACCTCTCCTGTTTCACCTGCTGCTTCCTTCAGCAGTGTATTTCAGTTGATATGTATGTTCTGCTCCCCACTCTGTCTCTGGTGAATCCTTGCACCCTCTGAACCTCTGGCTTATACCCACTTCTTATATGCATAAATAAATAAATCTTTTTTTTTTAAAAAAGATAAAATTACCTCCCCAAACCTAATCTGTTCTTTGATCCTGATGAATGTGAATATATAAATTAAGATATATCACAAGTCTTCCTAATTTTGGATATTTATGATAAAAATTATATAACCAAATGCATGAGGAAAAATACAATACATTCCAATGCTCACTGCAAGATTTAGTTTAAAATGTTCATTCCTCATCTTTGACAAAGGAGCAGAGGAGATACAATGAAACAAAGTTTGTTCAGCAAATGGTGCTGGGAAATCTGGGAAGCTACATGGAAAAAAATGAAATTAGATCACTACCTCGCACCATACACACAAATCAACTCAAAGTGGATTAAAGACCTACACATAAGAACAGAAACCATAAAATACCTGGAAGCAAAGATGGGCGAAACATGACATACACTTTAGTAACACCTTTGAAGATAAGGCACCCAAAGCAGTGATAGTGAAGGAAAGGATAAATAGATGGGATTACATCAAATTAAAGAGCTTCTGTACAGCAAAAGAGACATTCCAAAACACAGACATCCCACCCACTGGGAAAATTTTTTTTCACACAGAACTAGCGATAAAGGATTGATCACAAAGATATACAAACAACTGATGAACCTCAACAAAAATAAACAAACCCATCAGAAAATGGGCAGAAGAGCTAAAAAGACACTTCACCAAAGAGGAAATGCAGATGGCCAACAAGCATATGAAAAAATGTTCAACATTACTTGCAATAAGGGAGATGCAAATTAAAACCACAATGAGATACTACCTCACCCCAGTGACAGTGGCACATCTTCAAACAACTAGCAACAAATGTTGGTGAGGATGTGGAGAAAAATGAACTCTCCAGCACTGCTGGTGTAAACTAGTACAACCACTATGGAAAGCTCTTCAGAGGTTTCTCCAAATGCTAAACATGGAGCTTCCATGTGATCCAGCAATCCCACTCCTAGGTATCTACCCAAAAGACACAAAAACACTGATTAAAAAAAGATACCTGCACCCCCATGTTTATTGTTGTTTTATTTACAATTGGAAAGACATGGAATTACCCAAATGCCCAAACGTATATGACTGGATTAAAAAGATGTGTTACATATACTCAATGGAATATTACTCAGCAAAATAAATAAATAAATAAGCACATGCCTTTTGCAGCAACGTGGATGGAGCTGGAAAGGATCGTGCTTAGTGACATAAGCCAGAAAGAAAAGGAAAAATACCAAATGGTTTCACTCATAGCAGGATTGTAAATGACCAAGCAAGAAAATAATACTGAACAACTAGATACCAGAGATATTTTATGGGGGTGGAGTGGGGAATGGGATCAAAAATGGTGGTGGTGGGGGGGAAGTGCACTGGACTATGGTGATGGCACGCAGGTGATTTGGTGATAGGAAGCCCATAGGCTTTTTCCAACTGAGATGGAAAAAGGCACAAAATGATACAAAAATATACTACTGAAGAAAAGTTCATTCCTGAAAACTGGAGAAATTTATAGAATCTATTTAAAGACTATATTTGTTTATTTGTTTATATGATCAGAAAACTATACTGTCTCCAGGGGAGGATTGTTCCTGGCTTTGTAGGTTTATTTCAATTAATGAATTCTGCAGCTTGATCTTTTTTTTTTTAAAGATTTATTTGCATACAGAACTGGAGAGCAGGTCAGAGATTTAGAGGCGGTGGGAGGATTCACCACAGACAGATTGGGAGGCAGACAGGCTAAGGGAGCATCTGGTGGGTCAGGAGAGGTCTGCCTCGCCATGTGGACTCCTCCGGGGCAGGCGGGAATCGAACTCATGCGGAAGTGGCTTAAGCTTTGTAGTGCAGTGCTTTAACCCGCTGCGCCACCAGGGAGGGCCCCTACTATTGATTTTTAAAAGAGGTGTACAACCATAAATTGGACTTACTTATTTTTATTTAGATCTATTATTTTGAAAAAGTTATGCATGGGTCTTTGACTCTGAATGTGTATTGAACACATTGATGTTTTGTCTTGTCAGTGGAACTAGCAGGGTTTTACAGAAAAACTACATTTTTATTGTATTGGTAACTTTTATTTAAGTCTAAGTGTAGTGAATTTCTTCTTTTCCTCAATTCTCCCTGTATTGGCCAGTATCCTACATTATGTTATGGCCTGTTTTGGGAGCATTAGAACTTTGAGAACACATTTTTTTCTTACAAAAATTTGGTTACACATGTATTTTAAAATTACTTAAAAATTTGTTTAAGCAGATGTCAAACTTAGTTTTCATGCATCAAACGCTGTAGCTGACCGTCTGAATTTTTTGAAACATTTTTTTAAAAACTAGGAACTAGTGGCCCTCCCTGGTGGCGCAGCGGGTTAAAGCATAGCACTGAGAATCTAAAGCCGCTTCCGCATGAGTTCGATTTCCGCCTGCCCCGGAGGTGACCACATGGCATGGCAGACCTCTCCTGACCCGCCCGCTGCTGCCCTCAGCAGTGTACTTCGTCGATCTGCCTGTTCTGTTCCCCACTCTGTCTCTGGTGAAGCCTCTCGCCGCCCCTGAGCCTCTGGCCTGTATCCCAGTTCTGTATGCACAAACAAATAAATCTTTAAAAAAAAACAAACAAAAAAACTAGTAACTAGGTTAACATTTTGAAATTCAGGCCTATTTCCACAATTATCTTAAAATGGAAGACTTTTGAAGAACTAATGATCACTTAAAAATTGAAATTACATATATATGGATGTGTACATAAATTTTGATACATAGACTAATGTTCCTTTTGGAAATTTGAGAAAATAATAAAATTGCAAGTAGTAAAATGAATACAGCTAAAAATCTTGTCTCATAAATCAATACATTTTATAGTTTGGTAAATTACTTCCTATTCTCTGGCACAAATTGTATTTTATCTTTAGGAGAACCTGATCATTTTTTTAAATAGGGAAATCACTGACATAATAATATGCTAATTTCAGATATTTGTATTGGAAATACTAAGTCAACTCTTCTAACCAGAGGTTCCATAGACTCTTCTCATTATTTGTTAACAGCAAGAAATAATTGTAAATAAAGGAAAGAGGGAATAATGCTTGGTTTGGGCTCATATTCCCCATTATTTTTCCCTTATGAGAAGTAATTGTAGTTGTTTGTAGGTAGCTGCTTTACTTTGAAGCATATTATATGCATTCCTCCATGTCCACTTGACTTGCATTTTCTCTTTGTTGCAGTCTATCAGGTACTTTGCAAAATCTCTTGTCATTTAGGGAATTCTGACTGGCCACACTTTGAGTGGTCCATCAGCTAACTGGGGAGTCATAGTAACTTGATTTGTTTACAAAATTAAATTGCTTCCCAGTTGCCTTATTTTTTCATGAAGTAAAATTCATGAAGTTCATTCTGTCTACATCTTTTCCCTGTAGAAATTCCTAAAGAAAATCTTAATATAGGGTCTTTTTACTTGCCATTTAATAACGAAAGTCAAATAATACTCTTGGTAAAGTAATATAGCACAGTGGCAACCATGTTGCTTTGGCATATAAAGCATTAGAACCGATGATTGAGCTTAACATTAAGAAGTGTCTGCATCTCTGAAAGTTCTTGGAATTATAGTTTGCTCCTTATTGGAGTCCAGTACATTGTTATTTATTAAAAGACTGTGATACTGTGCTAATCAGAGTTGCTCAGGTCCCCTTGTTTCATATTGGTTTCCATGTCTCTGTGTCCTCTTCATAACTAAGCATAATTTAAAGAGAAGACCAAGAAAGAAGAAAATCTCCTCCCAGCCGCCCAAATTGTTAACTCTCTTGTTTAGGGGTTGTTCACTTAGGAAGTGAAACCTTATAATGTGTGACTTCATTTGTCTGATTTAATGGTCAAACTTTTTTCTTTCTATGTCTTTTTTAAAAAAAATATTTATTTATTTATGCATAGAAGAACTGGCCAGAGATGTGGGGTGTGAGAGGATACACCAGAGACAGAGTGGGGAGCAGATTATTTCAGAAATACACTGCTGAGGGGAATAGTGGGTGAGACAGGAGAGGCCTGCCATGCCATGTGGGTTACCTCCCTGACTGGGGATTGAACTTGTTATGCTTTGGCTGTGGAGAGTTTCATAGTGCTGTGCTTTAATTCCTTGCACCACCAGGAAGGGCCCATTTTGTACCATTTTTGAACTTAGCAGAAAAATGGTAATCTATTCAGTGGAAAAAGATGGAGCAATATATTAAAAATTATTTTTTCACACAGAAAATGATTCCTGTTAATAGTGGTAGTAACATGTTGATAGTATGTAAATGGCTTTGTTTTCATCAATTTTATTTTGGAATTAGGAAATTAATAATATTGACAGTGGTGACATAATTGCTCCATCATAATTCTGTACAAAAGTGTTTTTTACAAGTGTTAAATACTAAGACCCCTCCATTAATGTTTTATCTATATCATGTTATCAGGTCAATTAAGACCAATACAGTGTTCCAAGAATACAATGAAACAGTTTCAAACTAACTTCTATTTATATGTAGAATCTTCTTTCCCCTTTTTGGAGGGCTTAGTTACACTTTTCTGCCTGATCTAAACAGTGAATATGTTACTATTATTTATTTCTTTTATTGAGGTTATATTGATTTATAGCTCTGTATATGATTAAGAAAAATTTACACCTCTTCAGATGTGTTACCATACCCACCACCATAACACCCATAAACCTTTACCATAGTCCATCAACTTCTCTGCCCCTTTATTTCCCACCCCTCTTCCCACTAGAAGCCCCAGTTCTATAGTCTTATCTCTGTGTGGGGGAAACTATAGTGACTGTATCTGAGGTTAAAAATCCTTCATTATGAAAAAATAAGGAAGTTAAAAAATGTTTATGAGAATCAAAAGTAAAATTAATATTTCACAATTCTAGTTGCCTTTGCTTGGCTTCTCTCTGCATGTTATTCTGGTTTTTACATATGTAAAATTCCATCTTTGATGTAAAGTAGAAACAAAATAATTTAGGGTGGTATCATTTTGTCAATGATAGTTCTTCCTATCCCTCTTTTAAAGTTATGTTCACATTCTGTCTTTCTAGAAGTAATAGAACTATTTGCAGAGGTGGCAATTCTCTATATGCTAGCAACATATAGAAAGTGAAGCCTTATAATGTGTGACTTCATTTGTCTGCCGTGTGGTAGACATAATTGATAATTCTGCTTTCTCCGTTGAATACCTGATTTCTGAACTGACATAGATCTTTATGAAGTTTAGGCAAATTGCAGAAAGATAGGCATCTTCATGTATCCCTATATAGAGTGGGATGCGGAACAGGCAGACCTACAAAGTACATTGAGGAGAGCCACAGGAGAGTCAGGAGAGGTCTGCTGCACCATGTGGATCATCTCTGAGGCTGGGGATCAAACACGCACTGAAATGGCTGCAGCCAGTTTGCAGTGCTGCATCCTAGTCCTTTGGCCACTAGGGAGGGCCCTTATCCCAGTATTCTAATGCTGGAAATGATTCAGTATGACTCTTGGTAGCCCTTCATTTTTGTAACTGAAATAAAAAAGGATAGTCTCTGGGGGCAAAATTAGGAATAATAGCTATATATCTAAGCCTTCATCTGTAATCTTCCCTTATACATGTGTGTACATATGTCTATAAATATCTCTGTATCTCTCTCTTCCTATATGTTATAAAATCATGGTTTACGCTGATATCTCAATTCCAGCCCTTCACATCCTTTGTAAATACCTTCTTCCATATTGAGAAGTGCAGCACCAACTGCCCTTAGTATATTTTCTTGTTGGCTCAATTAAAAATAATCTGCTGTACATGTAGGTCTCCAATTGCACTGTTCTCCCTGCTGCTCGCCAAGATATAGGCCACCCCTGCCACTGCAGACTGGCCAGGACCTCCACACAGACTCCAGCCCTCCATTTCTGTTCTGTGTTGTTAGCCAGCCACCCAGCCACTGTGCTGACTTCTCTGTGCTTGGACCAGAAAGAAAAGCAAGATGAAAAGGAAAAGCAGTCCATATTTCCGTAATATTTGGCAGAGATTAACTTCACCTTTGCCACGTTTTCTTGAGAATTTTTTATTTTTGAGATTCCATTTCATAACCTGAGAATTCACAGAGGTTTATGCACTCCTAGAGTTGGTTTTATTTTCACAGAAGGGAAACATGATCTCATTATTTTACCAAAGGGGTTGTGTTCCCTGTATCTAGAGAGCAGTCTCATCCACTAAAGAAAAGAGAAAGTATGATTTTCATGATAGACTAACGCCACTTAGAAATGGATATATGTGCTGTCACTGATGGTGTACTCTTTATTTCTAATGGAGAAACATAGTCTTTCCAGCTCTTTAATTCTAGTTCTGAGCATGTGCAGACACACATCCAATTCCTGCTATTCATTGCTTTATTAGATCTGGGGTCTTGGGTAGAAAAAGTTGGTGGCCTTAGCCTGTATTGTGTTTGAAACTTCCCCTAATAAAACTTTATTTCCTGATCTCAAGGAGAGAAGAGTCCTTTTTGTTCCTAAGCCTCTGCTCATTTTCATGCTTCAGGATGATGAGTGACGACTTTTAAAATTTCTGGTTATAGAAAACTTGCTACAGAATAATGTAAAATGCAAAGGAAGGTATCTGCTCATATAACATAAAATTTGAGGTAGGGTGGACTTTATGCCTGGCAAATTCCTATTCCCGTTCTTTCTGATTTTCTTGGTCGTTTTCTTTGTATCATCTTGGATCTGGTGCAGCACCCCTTGTAGCTGCAAGATGGCTGCAGTACTTTTAGATTTTACAACTACCTACGACATGGTCTAGAGGGAAAGAGTCGACATTTTGATTTCATCCTGACTGACCAACTCAGGTAATATATTTATCCCTCAACTAAAGATTGTAGCCAGAAGGATGACAGGTTGCTGATTGATTTAGGCCATATAGATCTAAGAACTTAGAACTAAGGATAAAGTAAATTTCATACAGAATTAACAGAGGTGCTACAAAAAGTCCTCATAGAGCAGTGACTATAACTTCTGCTTTCATAGGCGTTTGGGCGATATAACTCATTGAAAATAAAGAAGTCTAAAAAATGCTCAGGTAATGTTGAATTATATCTGTTTTAAGCTCATTTCTTAGTTTTTAATTCCATGTTCAATCTTTTGTGGAGTAGTTTTGACTCATATAAGACAGTAACTATTTAAGTTGGCCAGCATCAACGCCACTGTACAGTAGCTGGAGAACACCTTTCCATCAGATTCTGTGATGTGTAAATGTGTATCTTATGTGAAAGTTCATAGTGTCATAGGGACTTTAGTGACTGTTGAATCGGTGCCTGTTTACCTTTATTCAGCACTGGAGACTGACTTGTGCTGTATGCAGAGGCATAAGTGCAGATTTATGGAGATAATGGCTTTCGTATAGTATTTAGTGCTAAACCTGTTCTCTATTGCTTTCAAAAAGCTGATCACAACTTACACATTTATGATACAGTTGAAGACCTTAAGTAGCAATAAGTTTGTTGAGAATCAAAAGATGGTTAATTCTTAGGTCCAAAGCTAAGATATTAAGGAAGCTAAGTATTGGTTAGCTGGCCAAAAATGGAAGATAGGCATTCGCTAGTGGGCAAGGAGGAATGAGTAGGAATGTGTGAAGATTGAAATAAACACTGGAAGGTAACAGTTATGTTGATTTAACTGAAGCAGAGAGTCTACTTAGCACGGGTAGAAATAAAATTGGCTAGGAAGGGATAGGTTGAGATATTCCAGGAGAAAGTCAAAGCAGTGAGGCAGAGTGAAATAGATTGAAAATGTATTTTTCAAGCATTTAATTTAACATCTAGGCAGTATCTTTTTTTAGATGTAGAAATAATTTATGTTTAAGTGATTTATTATAAATTGTGGAAATGTTGGGGAATTAGGAAAACTTTCTATTTCCTATTGAAGTGGCCAGAAATTTTAAAATATGTATGTGTGGACAGACTTTTTATTTGTTAAATTTTATATATTAAACATACTAAATTTTATATATTTAGAAAAATAGATGGAATGTATAACATTCTGTTTTTGATGTTGTCCTAATAGTAAAAATGTTCACAGGCTCCCAGGCTTAACTAGGAATTACATTAACTTGGGGATAGTTCTTTTTGAGATATTTATTTCATTTACTTTTGGGAAATGAAATAAACTAATCATCATTCAGTTTTCTAAATGTACTCGAAATAGTTAAAAAATACTGCCTTCAAATGTATAATAAAAGTATTTTTTAAAATGCAAAACTAAAATTTGTATCAGCTCTTATATGTAGTTACAGAATTTTTCCTAGGAAAAAAACAGTAATTACTGAGATGGGTTCCTAACAAGTCATTTTAATCAAAATAAATTAATTGTAAGCCCAACCACTTTTTTTTAGATAACTAAAATTTCATATCAACGGGGGTGTCCCAATTGTAATGAAAATACACTGTTCAATCAAAATTTTGTTTCTCTGAGGCATCTGTATAGTTTTTAAGGGTAAGTTCTGAATGAGAGTGGGAAGAGGGATGCAGTTGAACAAGGAGTGCACTTTATGCCTAACAAAGAACAGTTTGAAGATATGTTACAGATTTGGGATGATGTGAAAAATTTATAAAACATCTTAAAATCAAATAGAGGTTTGTTTTCATGTTGATCAACAGGGACTAATTTGGAAAGTCAACATTCATGGACTGATATATATGTAAATTTCCATCCAAGGGATGACAGTTTAGCCTTTGGTGCTTTGTATCAAAGAGTTATGATCAAATAATTTCTCATTAAATTGGCAAACATTTGCTAGGAAAAGTCTTTAAACAGTCTTCTTGAACAATTAAAATTACTTTATTGTTATGTCTGACTCTAAATTTGAGAAACAAAATCTCATTGCAAGGAGAATAAAATGACAAAATGTGCCAGTTAGGATTATTCAATTATTTTATGTAAATATAAACCCATTTACTTTAAGGAAAACCATCACACCTTTTAAAATGAGATCAATCAATGTCTCTCTTAGAACTGCTTTCATTGAGCTAATGAATAGGTATTTTTATTCGTGAAATATTGCATTTTTATTCTCTTTATTGATGGCCCTCCCTGCATACTAGTAAATAAATCATTGGGCTGCTAGAAGTTCTGAGTGCTTTTCAAAGAGCATTTAAGTGCTTGTAATCACTAAGCAAAGAAGTACTTTAGATTAACTGTGTTGTAAACTACACATGAAAGCAATGTCTTTTTTTATTATCTGTAACTTTAATGGAAAGAAAATGTTAATTTAGGATAATGAAATAGACCTCCAAGTATGATCAGTGAATAGACCATTAGGTTAATTAAAATGAGGATATGTATCACTGCCGTGCTGGAACTATCATTGTGAAGAGACAGATTCATTTAGTGCTTGAATAGTAAAATTCAGGATATGTCACTCCCAAATGAGATTTACTACACAAAGGAACAAGATTGATGACAAGGGTAATTTGGTTTTGTTTCATTTACTTTTACCTGTCACATTACTTGTCATTCTAGAGAACCTGTCACATAAAGGTGAAAATTTATACAATCTTTTTAAAATCAATTAAGTGTAAACTTTGTTACATTCCTATCTGTCCATCACTCTACTTGAATAAACACAAAAAACAAGACTTAAATAGTAGATTCTAAAAAAATTAGTAACTTTAAATTTATTGATTTATAAAAATGCAATTGAAATGACCACTACAACTTTTTAGTTGTTAGTTCTTTTCAATATATAATACTGAAACCTGTTGGATGCTAACTTAGTGTAGTTTGTTATCTACTTGGAAGATAATTTGAATTTACTAAAATTTAGTGCTTCAGCACTATATTGTACTTGGTAAAAGATTTTATAAATGCTTTTTGATTCTTCCCTATACAAACTCTTAGTGCTATGCAACCACAAAATAGGTGCTTCCTATTTTGATTTAAAAGGCATGACACATAAAATAAAATTTAAGTTCAATATGGTCCTCAACTATTCATTTTCCCCCATTCTATATCTAATTTAATACATTAATTTCCAGTCAGACCTTAGGTGTAGAATTACATGATATGACCTAAAGCCGACATAACCATCACCATCTGAAGTATGAATTTATGCACTAAATGATTTACCAAAATTTGCTTTCCCTTATGATTATTGTGATCAGTCACTTAAGCCAGTATTTACTGAATTCTAGTTCTAAGTCCAGTTTTAGAGTAGATCCTTTCATGTGCCTGGGCTTACCTTGAGAAGTTTTACATGGTCAGTATATACATTTATAAGATAATCAAGTTTTTTCCTTAGTGCTACAAATTAAGAAAGCATTTTAGGAAGGGGAGATTTTGTTGCTTTCTCATTTGTTGTAGATTATCTCTCTCCTTCTTGCCTTATCCATTTTCCTGTAATTTGCCTCGATGATATTTAGCAGGAGATATTTCATGGGTATATGTAAATATATACATTTAATGTTTTTGATATGTGAACATTAACTGAACTTGATATAGAAAGCAAAGTTAATGTTTATATTAGGAAGTGAATCTTTATTCTGTAATTAGATCTACCACAGAATTTTTCTTAAGTTACTTTAGAACATCTAACTGATTTCATTTTTTAAAATGTATTTTTTATTATTGAGATAACATTGATTTGCAGCACTGTATATGATTCAGGGGAATAGGTTCACACTTCCTAAGGTATACTTCACTGAACCCTACACACTATTTAATTGAAGAATAACTTGAATTCTTAAAGAAAAATGGGGAAATTTAATGATTGATTCAGCCTGAAAAGGGCCAGTAAGGTGTAGCAACAGCTTATTTGTGCTACATGTTTATCCTAGATGCTTGAGGGATGTGTCTCATATTGTCCTTATTCTAAAGGATCCAACTTACATTCATCATCTGAAAAAACAGATGCCCAATTCTGTACCAGCTTAAATGGCTTTCACCCAGAAGTGACATATCACTCTGACTCATATTTCATTGATCACAGAAAGTTACCCTACCACTCACTCATGACATTAATAGGTAAGGAAGTATGGTCCTCTTCCCATACTCTGGAAGAGAAGTACAGTTATTTAGAGAACAACATTACTGACTACTGCAATTGACATTTCTAGTTACCAGTTCTTTATTTTTCTTACTACATGGGCTATATTGTCTCTTTTTAGAAGAAAGATAGTTTAAAAATCTAATCCATAACCTTCCTTGATATATGTTTTGTGTTTATTACTGTAGGCAAAGTGTGTTTTTTGCTTCTGAAAAGTTTGCCATATGACTTGGTTTGATCATTCGAACATGCATAGATAGAGGGCAAATCTGACTAGAAGTTATCAATGGAACATGCATAGATAGAGGCCAGATCTGGTTAGAAGTCGATGTGTTTTATGTGGTTTGGCCTTAATTCTTTCCACATTGGAGAAGACATATGGAATAGGTGTGTAATGTGGGGCAGAACTTGACTGAGTCTTTGACTTTTATTTAATATAGATAACAACTAAAAGTTTGTGGTAGGTCACCACGCTTCAGGTTTCATTGCTACCAGCAAAAGCTGACAGGGGATTTGAAGTTTGGATGAGCTGGGCTTTGTGTGTTAATTCTGCCAATTATATGATTGGAGGTGCATTATTTAAGTTTCTGAAGTTTGGTTCCTTCTACCTGTCACTTGCTTCCAAAAGTAAAATTACAAAATTATTTAGTACAGAATTACTTGAAAAAATTAATGAAAATGATTAAATTGTGAGATTAGATAAAATGACCATAAATGATCCCTTTAGCCCAAACTTAAGAATTTACTTCTGAAAAGGATCTAAGGTTTATTATAACTGCTCTTTCCCACAAATGATAGATTCCTATGTAGTAAGAACAAATTAGCTTGGTTTTAAACTGAGTTAAACCTCAAACATGTCTACCAGTCTTATAACCCTTGTAGCCTCTTCCATGGAAATTATGGAGCCGCGAACAGTTCTGCCCTGGAAACAAGAACAGTTAGTTTAATGGCTTGCCAGTGACTTTGGAGTTGTTGTAGTTCAAGAAGATGAGACATCAATGAAAAGATCATGTATCTAGTGGACTTTTACTTTATGGGAATTGATAAAACAGAATGCACATCATCCATGGTTTGGCTGCTGATAAAAATGAAATGAAATGTCTACTTCACAAGGATGAATAAAAGTGTATGTAGAGAAACTACACGTTTAGAGACTTGCAGAATAGCAAGCGACAAGCTACTTCTCTGCTCTAGCAATAAGGTTAGCAGAAAGGGAAACAAAGACCAAGTAAAACTCAGCTTTGTGGTAAAGTTCAAATGAAGTATATGGTTTCATGTATTGTTGTGGTTCTACAATATGTGGAATAGGGGAGGCTGTGGATAATGGACAGGATGTGGAAGGAGCAATAGCATCTGGCTTTCATAGTTCGTAATAGGCATTGTGGTGTCCTTCCTGTTCTTGCTCTTGGATTGCTCATATTGAGAGAAATCTGGAAGGACTTTCATACAGCATTTGTGGAAGAACTGAGGCCTCCTATAAACAGTTAGGAGGAACTTAGGCCATCGGCCAATACAGATAAGCCATGTTGGGCACAGATTTCCAACTCTATCAGTCCTTGTTAAGTCTTTGGATGATCGCAGCCCTTGCTATCAATTTGACTGCAAATTAATGAAAGACCCTGAGCCGGAATCACCCAGCCAAGACACTTTTGAATTTCTGATGTTGAGAAATGGTGCGATAATAAACTTTAGTTATTTATTACACAGAAATAGAAAACTAATGATTAATGAAGTTTCTGAATAGAGACAAGTTTTTTTTTTTTTTTCCAGTGTCATCCAGTATATCTAATCAATGTAAAGTGTGTTCTTTATATTGGAGAAGATGACTCAGGAAAAAAATAAAAAAAGGGAATGAGGGAAGTTGTCACAATTATAAATTGTTTCATTTGTTCCCAGTTAAAAATAATGTTTCTAGTCAATACTGAAAGGAGTACAAAGATGAAAAAGCATAGTCTATTTTGAAAAAAATGTGTTGTGCTTTATTCTTATCTGCAGACTCTTATTATTAATGTTTCCTTTTTGATTTTTCTACCCCAATGATATTCCAAATAGGTCCTGAGCCTGATATTTAAAACAGGTTTTATCAGAGAAACTGAATCAATAGGGGATACTGTGAGGAGAGAAGAGAGAAAGTGGGAGGGATTGATTTTTAAAGAATTATCTCACTTGATTGGGAAGGATGTCAGGTCAGAAATTAATGCAGTGAACTGGTCAGCATTTCACCTGGAAACCCAGGAAAGAATTGAAGTTGTACATTTGGGTCTGAAATTGGCAGGACACCATGCTAGTAATTCAGGCAGGATATCTACATGACAGTCTTTTATTTATTTTATGTGAGGAAAGTTGTTTTTGCTTGTAAGGGGTTCAGCTGATTGAATGAAGCCTACCTAACTACTCAAAAAGGTAACCTACTGCTCTCCTGATTGTTAATTACATATCTTCATAGCTGTTTTTGATCAAACAGCTGGGCAACCTCGGCTAGCTGAGTTGACATGAAAAATTAATCTACTTATTGGAAAAGGGACTTCTAACACAAAAGAGGGCGTGAGAGGTGCAGTGATCCAGAGACAC
>NW_004567102.1:20503934-20555187 GCF_000260355.1 Condylura cristata
GCTGCGCCACCAGGGAGGGCCCATTTTGAGAATGTTTGATGCCACACCACGGAGACAGTACCATAAGCCGTGTGGATAGGTTTTGTTCTGGTCTCCAAATTCTGTGCTCTGTTTTTTCAAACTTAAATTTAAAGGAAAAGTAGATTTTGTTCATGATTGTTGCTAAAAGTGGCTTGTTATATGTCAAAAGGAGGATATGTTTAGAACTGGTCAGTTGCTATCAATTCAAAAGTTAGAAAAATGTTAAATGTGTTTTGGTGTGTTTAATGTACTATGACTGTTTGGTGGACTTTCATAGAACTTTCCCAGGTATTTGGGAATATACCTGAGTCTCAGTAAGCCTCCTCTTTGAATTGAACTCTCGTCATTTTCACAGATGACTGTACTCCTGAAAGCCATCAGGAGCATATTACTCTGTAATGCTTGTTAAACCCTGTCCCCTTTAGCAGGTTAATAATGATAGCTACTGGATTTTAAAACTCTGTCATTCTAAAGAGTGTCTTTTATGAGTTTATTGATTTAAGTCTTTTGATAGGTCCAACTTATGACTTTCAGCCTGATTTTACTTTTTTAAAAAAATACCTTTAAATTGAACTTTAATCTTGACTTCTAGTTATGACTTCTGAAATCTCTCCATGGGTTTGACTTACTGCAAAAGTAATATTATTCATTTTATCAGATTGCTTCAAAGCTGTGTTTTCCTTGTTCTTGGGTTTTCCCTGTGAAAAATGAAAGAGGACTCCTTAACCAAGCTTTATTGGGGTAAGATCAATTTTATGAAGCCTGACGACTTCTTATTCTGAATTTTACCTGAGCAGTGTGCCAAGCTCAATTGAATTGCTCATAATATTGAGTGACTCTCTCGTCTCTCGTCAGCACCTTTATTGATTAATGACATGGATAAGAAAAATGTTCCTTGTTGCAAGGGGATTAGAATCAAGGAAACTAGACGTCTCTCATCTTAACACAGTTGAAAGTTTGTATTCAAGGGTGATACGATCCATGAAAGAGAAGGAAAAGTGAGGTTTTGTTAAGCAGTGTGTAATGGAAGGAAGGAGGGCAAGAGAAGACTTTCATAGTGATGTATCTTTGAAAATAGCTTGTGGAAAGGGGAGGACGATTCATCTGGTCAGGAAGGATAACATTACATAAGAACCTTGGGAAGTGAGTGGCTCACTGACATAGAGAAAGATGAGCACTGTTACTGGTTGTCGTGTTGTGTTGTGTAGCCGACAGAGATGATTGTGCTGCTTCCTGCATCTGCCCTCACATGCTACCTCACCTGCTCCATCTTACTGAGATGGATAAACCTTGTAGTTCGGGACTGTCAAGGGCACTGCAATTAGTACTAAATCATTCTCGCTCTGACAAGTCTGGCAACAGAAGCTTCTGGCAGATGTGCAAGTGTATTTTCAGTGTTTCTGCATGTTTTAATAGTATAGCAGAGCTCACAGCTTGCTGGCTTACTTAGTTCCATTGTGAATTCAGTAAAATGCAGATTTAAAAAGAAGCGCAGTAATAGAAATCACAATGGGCTATTGTGGTTCTCTTTTGCTAATTGTGATTAATTTTGAAGGTATATATATATTTTAAAGATTTATTTATGTACACAGAACTGGGGTACAGGCCAGAGGTGCAGGGGTGGTGAGAGATTTCTTCAGAGACAGAATGGGAAGCAGCACAGGCTGACTGATGAAGTACACTGCTGAGGGGAGCATCCTGCGAGTCAGGAGAGGTCTGCCACGCCATGTGAATCACCTCCGTGGCAGGGATCGAACTCATGCTGAAGTGGCTTTAACTTCTCATGCTGCTGTGCTTTAACTTGCTGCATCACCAGGGAGGGCCTGGGGATCTATTTTTAATGGAATAACAATAAAACTCCAAAGAGAATTTGTATACAAAAACGTTGACATATTGCAAATGCATTCAAAGCCTCCTTTTCTCTGTTCATAGAGTCGAATTAACCAGTTCTGGAATAGCATGTAGGTAAAAATGATAGCAAAAAACAAACAAAACCAGGTAATAAGAACAGATACCTGAGATATTAAAACATTAATGATTTAGGGATTACAATTGAGATGAAAAAAAAATGTGAAAAATGATGTTAAAATAAACTTTTTAATAAAAAAAAAACATTAATGATTTAAAGTTATCAGTCTGATGTGGAAGACATCAACAATGTAGTGTTGAACAGTTTTGAACAGTGTAGTGTTTGAAAGCTTGGACTCTAAATCAGATTGTATGGGTTAAAATACTGTTTCTTTTACTACTTAAGCCTTTCAATCTACATTCCCCCCTCACTACCCCCCCCCCCACACACAGTGTAACAATAGCAATAGGCAGAAGAGTTTTAAATGAGATATTAGGTAAAAGGGTGCTTGATATATACATGTGTTTAGTCCATGTTGTCTTTGTGATGGTGGTAGATGACTACTTCCATCCACCTGACTTGAAATGAATTTCTCTTTGCTCAATTAAGTCAAAATAAGTACAGGAGTTTAGCATCTTAGTACATTCAGGCTGTCATAACAAAGCACTTTAGAGTGGGTGACTTCAGAAATTTTTTTTTTCTCACAGTGCAGGAGCCAGGGATATTAAAGATCCAAGTGGAGTTGATTTGGTTCCTGATGAGGTTCTCTTTTTGGCTTGGATTGAGGCTTGGAAAAAGGAAAAGCTTTCTCTCTCTCTCTTTTCTTGTTCTAAGATTTATTTATTTATTTTTGCATACAGATCTGTGGTACAGGCCAGAGGTGCAGGGGTGGTGAGACGATGCACCAGTGGGGAGCAGAACAGGCAAATCGACAGAGCACACTGCTGAGGGGAGCAGCGGGCAGGTCAGGAGGGGTCTGCCCTGCCATGTGGTTTAGTTCCCTGGTGAGGGATGGAACTTGTGCTGAAGTGGCTGCAGCTAGCTTTGCAGTGTTGCGCCACCAGGGAGGACCCAGATCTCTCTTTTTTAAGATTTATAAATCCTATTGGAATAGTATTCTAGCTTTATGACCTCTTTTAATCTTAATTATTTCTTAAATACTCAATATTTAGCTACAGTAATAATTTTGGGGGATACACAGTTCATTCCATGGCATTGTATGAACATAGATTGATTGTGACCATAAAATGAGAGAGGAATGTGACCAAAGATAAAAAGAAAACTTAGCTGCATGAAAAGATTATTGTAGTTGAAATTTTGTTTATGAAAACTGAAGGAATGAGGAGAAAACAATTGTGAACTTTGACAATTATTCATTTGCTAGCACTTTCCCTTTGAGGATGATACTGGACTCACCAACTGTTGTCCTGTAAACTTTGAATTAATTTTCACCAGTTTTATCCTATTTGACAAAAGGCCAAAGCCCTTCATTAACATTAGAATAATTAGATTAGTTAGTCTCTTTACTACCAGTAACTAGAACCTTAAGTAATCCTTTTATACGTATGACCTAGCTCTGAATTAGATTTTTGTCTAGGGATGCAAGGGTTAATTTGTCCTAGCTTTTTTCTGCCACCTACGTGTCCCAGTCTCATCTCTAACTTTAAGCAACAGAAGGAGAGCTCAGTGTTGGAGTTTCATTGGCAACTTAAAATATCTCTACTTTCATGGAGTTTCCATCTTGACCTTGACTTTTTGCTGTGCTAGAGTAAATGTAAGCGAGTCACCCAACGTATTGCAGAAGTTTTTATGCCTTTTAATTCTTATTTTTAACAGCAACAGAAAATATCCCATGTCAGTTCTTTGCTTATAATCAGATTTCTCTTGAAAGGGGAGTCTTTTTTTAAAAGGAAGTTTCTAGTTAAGAAATAACTACATTGGAAGAAAGCTGACAGCTGTTAAACAAATGTAGTCTGACATCTCCTGCTACGTGTTACTCTTTAGTTTCTGGTTCATTATGTCACATGTTAGTATTGTTTATATCAAGGCAGTTTTGTGCTCATCAGCGAGGAGTGCACCAGCTTCTCTGGGTGTTAAGACAGTCTGGCTTTAGGGAAGATTAAAGATATGGGATTTTCTGAGAGGCAGAGAAGAGGGAAAAGCGCTGAATTGGAAATTTAGGGCTGGGTTCTAGTCCTGGTTCTGTTATTACCAGCATGATTTCCTCAACTAGAAAGTGAAGGGATTCAGCAAGATTATGTCATGCTACTCTCTGTATCTTTGATTTATGGTTCTGTGATATGGTTGAATTATTTGAAAAACTGTTGGAAGCATGGGGATGTCAGAAGTGCTAATAAATATCATTAAAAGCATTGTTAGAGATCTTAAACTCTTCTGTCCTCGCAACAACGTGTCTCAAAGGGCTTGGTATTCAGAATATCTAAACCCACATAAGCTACCTTCCTCATGAAGGGGCCTCAACAAGCCTAGGCTGGGTTACTTGACTAGCTAAGAGAAATGTGCTTTTGTCCCATTCACTGGCTGTGGATACTTATCAAATATCAGTTTGAAAGTCTCTCCATAATTTTGTCTCTTTCTCTCTTCCACTGACTTTTAAATTCCTGGAATGCGCTGTGCTTCCTCCTGACACAGTATCTGCTTTGTACTTGTCATCCTCTCTGCCAGGAATACTCTTTGCTATTTCATTTCCCTCAGATAACTTTACTGCTACACATTCATTAGGTCGTCAAATATTGAAGGGGCCATTCCCATGACTGACCTGACTAGTCACTTTTCCTTGTTACACATAATCACAGCCCCATATGCCTCAGCTCTGTATACTTAGCAGCATTCACTGTCATTATAGTGTCATTTTATTCATATGATCATTTGATTAATCAGCTCCTTTCCCTTATGTTTCCATAAGGATGAAAATCATGCCCATATTTGTTGTCCTTTTATGTCTATTGCCCAGTTCGGAGACTGGAATAGTAGGTGTAGATGTTGTATGACCCCATGAGTCAAAATTACAAGAATTTCTTGCCTTGGAATTAATAATGCTAATAGTAAGAACCACAACAGTATCACCTATTCATGAATTTACAGTGTTGCAGATGCTGTTCTAATTCTCTACTCCTCGTCTCCACCATCATTATTTTAATTACTATCATTCCTACCACTTCTTGAGTATTTTAACCCATGCATCGACTCCAAGAATCCACATTTTTGGCAGCTATGCACAGCAACTGGGATTATTACAGGAAAATGTCAAAAGCTTTCTGTAATATTTAATCCCTGGAAATCCTTGTTTTTTGCTCATAAGTCTTTTTTTATTGTGTGCACAATCACATCTACTGTATATCTAATTTCCTGCAAAATTCTTATGTGTGAAAATCTTCTCTTTTCCTCCCCTAAGAACAGAGCCACCTTCTTTTTATATATACAGAAAATGTCATATACCTGTCTGCCCAGCATTTTGTATAGCTAAGCTATAGGCATGTGATGCCTTTGCTCCAGTTCCATAATCAGAAACTAGTGACACAAAGAAACGTTACCAGTGAGACTCTGTTCTACTGAGCAGTAGGCAGGAACCCTAGCTCTACTGAGTTTTTGAAAAAGCACCACAAGCCATTCTAGAAACAGTATTCAGGGTGCAGTTAATGGTCTTTGTGGTGCGAACTGTAAAGTCTGTGCCCATAAACAGAGCAGTGGTTTCTTCATGGGGGTCAGTGCTGGAAGTTGTGAGAGGCAGCTTTGGCCAAAGGACTCTGTTGCTAAACTGGTTGGTTCAAATCCCAGCTTGAATAACAACTCAGCCACTTATCAACCATGTAACTGCTGAGGTGGTTAATCTTTCTATATCTCAGTTCCCTCAGTGTGCAAAAGAGAAATAATAGCTTGTGCCCCATAGGGATGTTATGAGAATGAGATGAGTTAAGTGAAACTCTTAGAACAGTGTCTTGCATACTTATGGTAATGTATATTAGTGCTTTTTGTTATTATTTAACCCTCTGGATATTCCCGAGAAGGTACTTGTCATCTTTTTAATGATCATTTCCTGCTTCATTGGTTGGAGTATGTTGCTTCTTGCTTAGAAACCCTTACTGGTAACTACAACACACACTTTGGGAATGACAGCTGTGTGTGGGGAACAGTATGATCACAGCTCTTTTTTTTTTTTCAGAAGAGCTGTTTAGAATCATTTCCTAATGCATGTTCAGGGCCCAGGCTTATAGTATTTCTTAAAAGAATGTTTAGAATTAGACTTGCTCCTGTCTGGGTTTTTTTGGGATCGACTTCCTTTAAGACCCGAAGCTTTGAATCAAGACTTACAGCAGTATTTGTTTATAAACTCTGAAACAGAGATTCTCCCTGAGGGGGAAGTAGTTATGAGGAAAGCACCACCTGTTAGGATGTCTGGCTGGTGTCAGGCAGTGATTTCATTATCTTCAGTATTACAATTATGTCTGCATACATTTATTACTGATACTCAGTTTTCTTTCTGAAGAACCTGTTTAACTCACTTCTCATCCTGAGTGGAGAGCCATCCAGAGCCTAAGTTTCCCTCTGGAACCTTCTTTATGTTGCGGAGGAGCACAGTGCCTCCTGGCACATTAGCTTTCAGCCTGTGAAAGCAGATACTTTCAAATTGGAAAATGTCATGCAAGGTGAACTATTGGTATTTTCACAGCAGGCCAATTCTTACCACCCTCAGTATAAAAACACTACTGAATCACATTTATGGTTTTGTCACCATTACAATGAGAACAGATAGTGACATTTAAAACGAGGAAAATTCAACCCTCATATTGACTGTTAACATGAAAAACTTGAAAAAGCAGGTAGCTCTGTGACCTTAGTGATGTGAATTATCTAATCAGAGTATACAGAGCAGTCAAATATTTGACATATTGATTTTTTGGAGAGCAACGCTGTTTTGTATGCAGGGTATGAAAATCGTATGAGTTTTTGTCCTTGATTCTGAATAAGCAACGAGAACTAGGGTCCTATGCAGCAGTTTTGAATTTATGTTCAATGTATACTTTTAATATTATATATATATATATATATATATATATAAAATAGAGGAAACATTCAGTTTTCTTGTGTGCGTATAGCTCTGTGTTTAAAACACAATAATTTGTATGTACACATTAGTTTCTGTTTTGGAAGTGGTGTTAACTGATTAAAAAATATGTAGTATTAGTAAAAACCTAGCAGAGTATCTTAAATTTTATAAAGACCCCAATCACGCAGGATTAAAAACTTCCTCTGCTCACATTTTGAATATACAACAAATTTCCTGCATTCTCATTCTTCTAAATTTTGCTCTTGTAAAATCATCCATCTAGAGTTTTCTGTCAATTTGTAGTAAATCAGACACTAAAAATACAGTGGACTGAGTTACCCTGACCTGTTACAGAAGCCTTTCCATTTTAACTTAAGTTCACATTAAGAAACATAGATTATCTTTTGGATAATATGTTCAATAAATTCAACTCCTGAAACAAGAATGTGGAGAGCTTTTTATTTGAACATTGTGGTATTTTGTCAGAAGTATTTTCCATTTTCCCTTAATTTTTCAATCACATCTTACAAATATTTGATAACTCTTATTCCTACGTGCTGGATAACCCTCTTGTCCTTGATGCCGCCTTTGCTCCGTGATGCTGTGTTCTGCAGCGGCTCTTCATTTAAATTCCATTACAAATTAGTTGGCTTGGGTTTTGAGTGTGTCGCATTAAGTAAGGTGAGGGAGCAGTTTTTTTTTTTTTCTGATTGAGTTTTTGGCTGAGGGTGATCTTCAGTTAATTTCTAGCAAAGTCTAACACTGCAACATTGCTGCATTGCTAGAATAATATCTGTAGAGTAAATATGAACCATCATATTTGAGAATGAATTTTGCATAGCTGAAACCCTAGCATTCTGCGTTAATCTTTAAATGCCTTAATTTATACGGGGAGTAATATTTTTTAAATAGTTGTACCTAGCCTCACTTTTAGCAGATATTAATTCTAGTTTGGTAGTAATATTAATAAATATTTCTTTGAAAATCTTATTAGATTTCAGGTATGGTGGCTGTTAACCTTGTACTTTAATTTTTGCACCTGGATTTTAGATTTTTATGAAAACCACACTTTCTTAGTGTTTGCACTGCAGTTATCCCTCCACTAACTCCCTTGTTCTCATAGGAATTTCAAAGATTAAATAAGAGGGAATCAGAATGAGTCCCAGCAATGGTGTCTATACTACTCACAATATGAACAAAGCTACCTTTTAATTCAGTGATATCAAAATCTAATTCTCTCTATTTAGTATTGGTGTGAAGTTATAATGATTGTAGTAACCAAATTGGCCCCATGTGATATTGATTTATAGTATGACACCAGCGTTTAAAAAATTTTTCTAGTGTAATTTTTCTAGTCCCTCAGAATTTTAGACCTTACTTTTCCCACGGGAGCACCTGATTTAGGAAAGGTACTTGCAGAGTGAATTGAGGTATGAACTCATGGGAAGGAGACCAGGACAGGGCATGCAAAACAAACAAACAAACAAACAAAAACCAAAAACCCACACAGAAACATGGGAAGCCAAGGAGAGGGATTTAACAAGACAAGAAGGGGGTGGAGGAGAAAGTGGATAATGGGTAGAAGAGTTAGCATGGAGAAAAGGAGGTTGGGAAGCAAGAATCTGAGAATAATAATTGATAAAAAAAGAATGGAGATAGAATAGCTACAGACAGAACAAGTAGTAATAAAAGAGCAATTAAAAGAGAGAACAAGGTGCAGAGTAATACAAAGCGAGAAAAATAAAGTTAGATGTGGTAGAAAAATAAGAATGTGAGGAAAGGAGACATAGACCAAGTACCCATTCTGCTGAATAGGTGTTGTCACTGGTGGCCCCTGCTCTGTGAAGGGCAAATCCCAGCAGTATAGGGCAGGGGTGTGTCACAATTCCTAAAGGAGAATCAATAAACAAAGAAGGAAAATTATAAAGATAGGAATAACAAATTCCTGAATTATAGTGAGACAACAGCATTTAAATAATCTAGAGTGTAATTTTTCTAGTTTTACCCAATATATGAAAGAGAGGAAAACTTAGACATCTGAAAAGATCCAAGTTATTTAAAAGCATGTGTCAGAACATTTATTCTGGAACACTTATTTTGAGATGTGTTGTTTTTCTGGAGAAAACTGTCATTGTTGACCAACTAAAATTTTAAAATGATAAACAAGACTCTTCTTTAACTGGTGTTACTTGGGAGTCACTTTGATGTGGAACCCAAGGAGAGACTGGGGATTACCTGGCACTGTTGTTAATGAATTTTGCCAAGCTGGGTAGACAGAGTTCCTTAAAGAGGCCCCTTCTACTTTAAAACAAACTTCTGCCTCGGTTTGGCCTTTTCTGCTTCAGATCAAATGGGGCAGAGAGATTGCCCGCTTACTGCCTGCACAGGAAACTTAAGGAAATATCATCAGAATATTTCTCTATGTTGGCTGCATCATAAAAGTGGTATCTTTCAAATTCTTCTAGATTTGTGTTTTGATGTTGGGATAATTTTACCTTATAAGTCTTCCTATTGGGGGAGTAAAAAGATTTAATTGTGATGAAATCTTGGAATGTTCAAGTCTCTGAATAATTAAATATATAATAGGCCGATGAGAAAATTTGGCCTTGCTATTCTATTAGATTGATTATAAAAAGGGATAGCTGAAGAAAAAATAGTTTTTCATAAAATAAAAGCATACTTTGAAAAGTTTGCTTTGGACAGCAGGAAGCAATTGTATTGTAAGTTTGTGTAATTATCTCCGTTCCTTTCCAGCCTCTTTGGGATCAAATTGGTTTTCTCTAAGGAAGGCAATTACACGCGGGAGGCCACTTTTTGTTGAATTACTGTGTGTTGCATGCAGGCATCCCACAAACCTGAAATCATAGATGCACTGCTATGATTTATAATACCCATTAATTACAGCTTTGTATTAAAGGCTTTTAGTTTTCTGCTTCAGTAAACCTAAATTTTCCTTTTGAAGAAGAATTGCTTGTATTAGGTCGTATGCTAAATAGTGAATCCTGTCTTTTAGACTCTCATCAGAAGTACTTGATGCAGTGAGAACTCATTTAGCTTTAAATGTGTATTGTTGAAGCTGTTTAACATTGTAAGGTGATGAGATAAAGTGGAAAAGATACTGGTCTTGTGATGAGGAGGTGGCCTACAACAACGGTTCAAAGAGAAGGACTGGAAAGCATTAATCAAAAGTATTTATCCACCAGATGTTTGTCAGCCGTCTAGCACCACGTCAGACTGTACTCTACCTGGCACAGCTGCTTGGAGCTAGCTTAGTGATTTTGCACCCCAGCTGTTCCTTGGACTCTCTTGGGGAACTTTTTTATTTAAAAAAAGAAAGATGCTCTCTGCCCCAACAATTACATAGCATGCATGGATATTCTAAAGGCCTTTTTTATTGACCCTAATATGTAGCCAGGAAGGAAAATTAGGAATCTGTTCAGCCCTGTTTGGTGATTTTACATTGGAAAAGTTGGATTTCCCCTTTCTTTTGTAGTTGGCTTCATATTCCTGTATTCCTTCTAGAAATAGAAAATCTGATCAGGTAAATCAAATGAACAAAACTAGGCTGCATTATTTTCTCTGGGGCTAATGGGCTATCCGAATTCTATTCAAAGAAAACATTTCTCCGGCAACTACCTTAAATTTTGTAACTTCACCCCTTTTTTCCCATGTGAAGAATTTCTTAAGCTGAGGTTTCTTTGCTAAAGTTATCTGTTTTATAATCTTATCAGGGATCTGCTTTTCAATGGAGCAGTGGCATTTTTTCCCCCTGACTTCTTAAAATTAAATTTTGGTCTCCAAAGGTTTTCAAATAAGAATTTATAGTATTTTTTAGTACATCTTTTTTTGTAAATTGCTCATTAAATCTAATTTTGTTTTGATTTCACACACCTACAAAATTTGTAAGTATTTCCTGTGTTTTTTATAAATTGAATAGCCATAGTAAGTAAAAATTAATCTTGTAAAGTATCCTTGTTTGTTATCTACTATTGTTACTGTGCTCTTTTATTTGAATTTATTTGGAAGTAATAATCTTTTTGTGGCAGGTTTTCTAAGATGATGTGAGACGTTCTGAAGGGAGATTTAATAATATGAATAATGGTAGTAAGTACAGGCTTTTGTAAGTTTACTGGGTGTTAAGCAGTACTGAGCACTTCATGTGATTGATTGACACTAGTCTGAAGAAGTGTATGTGCTATAATTATCCTGATTTTATAGGGGCAGAAAAAAAGTGGAGGCTAGTGGGTGGAAGAACCCAGATTTGCTCCCAGCAGAGCCCAGCTTTTACCTTGCACTGATGCGCCTTTTCTCTTTGATTTGTGCTTGTCTTTACTGACATGTTCTGGCACAGAACTTCTGTTTGCACCCCATAGCACCCCATTTCCTTCCAGAGCTCATTCACCTGACTTCCTTCACATGCTTCTGTCTTCCCTCCCTCTTTGAGCATTAGCCCAACCTTGAGGTTCACAATTACTCTGCTCTTAGTGCACTTTTCCCCATGTGCTGGGCTGGGCTCTGGGGAAACAGGCGTGCTTTGGGACTTGGCAGAGTGAAGGGGGGTCCAGAAAGTTTCCCTCTGGAAAATGTAATACATTTCCCTTACAGGTGTGAATACAGTTTGATGACTATATTAAGGTTTTTTTCCTTGCCTAACAGCTTTATTGAGATATAATTCACATACCATAAAATCCACCCATTTAAAATGTACAACTCAGTGATTTTAGTGTATTCATAAAGTTGAAACCATCAGCTCAATCAATCTTAGAAATTTTTCATCAGCCTCCAATCCACCTATCTCCTTATTCTCTAAATTTGGTATGCCATGTAAACAGAATTATGCAACATTTGATCTTTGGTGACTGGCCTTTTTCACGTAGCATGCTGTTCCCAGGGCATGTACTGCGCTTCATTCATGTTACCACATAGTCACGTGTGTACGGACAGAACAGCCTGGGGAATTGTGTGGCAGAGGCAGATTGTGACAGGGTTTCATGTTGCACTCCTTGACTCCCACATGGTCTTGTCCTAGTGAAGATCATGCCTCTCAGCAACACATGGGTGAACAGACCAGGTATACAAATCACCCAGGCTGGCATAGAACATGCATTCTTTTGTGCCCTTATCACATTTTTATTAAGTGATCAGTATATGTGCAGCACCATGTTAGACTACACAGTGTATATAAACTGGAAGACATAGCACAGCATGTGACTTATGGTGGAAGGTGTTCTAAGCAGAGGTTCAGAGGAAACAAAGAATTATTTCTGCTTTTGACTTGTGACTGCTGGTTCTTGCAGCTTCTAGGTCAGTGTTTTGTTTTCATCATTCCTCTTAACTGCAGTGGCTTTGGGTCTCCTAGTTAGGAGTTACAAGCAACAAGTTCATTCACTCCCCCATTCTTGGGATTTAAATATCATTTACTCCCCCCACTCTCCTGATTTAAATATCAAAGCAAGAGCCTGGTCACTTTGAATTTTTTTGAGCTTTAAACTAAAAACTTAAAAAAAAACAACACCTAGAATCTTGCAAGGCATGGATCATAAAGAATGTAAAAACTGAGAGTAAAATGTTCAGAAAGTAAAGTACATTGGCTACCAACACTGCATAGTGATAATATTCTATTTAATTCAGCTGGAATTCAAGCTGAAGTCAGGTTTAATGGATGGGAAACCTTGCAGCCTTTGCAAACCCTGATAAGCTTTGCATGCACACCAGTTATGGCCACTTGAGTGAACTACAGATCCACAAGAGAAATTCTCTGTAGGATAGTTTGAAATGCCATTCATCTGCTTCAGTTAGATTTATATAGCTAGTATGTCATTCTTTCCTATTTGCTAATGTTATTTAATATTATACCATAAAAATATTCATGGTGTCACTGCTATTGTATCTGTAATATAACTTAGTCTAATTAGCTGTGAAAAGTGAATGGTCAGCTTGTTATTATCTTGTTCTTTTATAAAATCTCTGTAGCTTCCCCTTCCCTGGTTGATTGAAGTAAATACCATGTTGTGTAAATATGTTTGTATAGTTTCAAACTTTATAGTGAACTCTAAGAAGCCAGAAAAAGATTTTATTAATTTTGCATGTGAGTTAGATTTTAAGAATTTTGTGAGTTAATTCTTAACACACAAATAAGGTTAGATGTTTCCTACAAATAGTACACACTAGTTTTACTTTGAAGCATACATAATCATTAAAAATAGTATAAAGGTCTTTAGAATTAATAGGCTCAAATAGCAAAAATGCTTATTTAAAACATGGAATCCATAGAAAATAGTTTTTTCACCCTTCTGAGGATGCCAGTATTTATATCTTCCATTTGTATAGCATTTGTTGTTTAAAATTTTTTCAATGATTAATTTTTTTTATGTTACCATTGCATATAGTTTCTTCACATTTGTATGGCTCCAACTTGTATTCTATTATTATTACCAACAACAATAGTAATAAATATTTCAGTAAAATACTAAATGGCTGTTTCTTAAGAATAGAATTGCAGGAAGCTGTAGTAGTGAGAGTGAGTGGTAGTAGAGACTTGGAAACTCAAGAGAGAGAAACACTATTTGTTTAAAACCTCACTTCTATGGAAGAAATCACATAAAGCAAGTACGATATATGTATGAATATAAGCAGTATTTTTTAAAGTATTACAAATCACATTTCAGTTGTAGATTTCTTACATTGTAGTAAAGCATATGGTTCTCTGTTCATAATATTCAGTGTATCGTTGATAATTTAGAATCATGCTGTAAATTAAAATACAAAAAAATAAAAGTTACCGTAATGACTAATATGGATTATTTACTGTAAGCTGGATAATGTGCATATATGTAGTACAGAAAATTGATGAAGTACAGGGATGCTTTTCATTTTACAGATGGAGAAACTGACTCACAGATAGGTTAGGTAGCTTGCTGATGTTAAATTTGACTAGTGTCGTTACCTTTGTTCTCAATGCTGTTTTAGAGATTCCTAGTTGATTCTTTTTCTTAAATTATGAAGTACTGGATATTCGTTGACAAATAAGAGACAACTTGCCTCTCACTGGTGCATTTCTTCAACATATAAAAGCACATATGAAATAGTTATAGAATAACATTTTAATGGCATTTAATTTGCTTTGCTTTATAACAGTATATCTTTTCTTAGCTGGAAATTTGCAAGTGAACCTTAGTTGGGGGTACTTGGGTATGTATTTACTTGAGTCTGGCAGACCTGGATCTGAAGCTTAGCACTCCCAGGCTGCTGACAATTTCTAGGACTAAGTCCTAACATCTCTGAGCTGAGTTTTCTTTTCTGTGAAATGATTGTCATTATTTCCATGGTTCTGTTATTGACTGTCCTACAGGTAAAGAAAATACCTTAAACTGTCTTCTGGGTTAACATTTACCATGATCATTACATATAAATTTTAGTAACTCACCAAAAAATAGAAAGAAACCTCAGAAAATAAGAATAGGTCATCTGGAACTGATTTAAGTGTAAACTGATAAGTCTGAACATTAAGTGATTGCATTTTCAATAGAGTAATGCATTTAGAATTGCTTGATTGTCCATCAGTACTTGACTAATATGTTTATAGGCTACTCAGAAAATGCATAAAAACTTCAAATAGTTCTTTCAAAAGAAGAGGAATAGGAAGAGTTTTGTTCATATCCTTTTCATTATTCATTGTTTCTTAGATCTAAACTTGAGTAGAAAGAGAAATAATGATTTTTCTGTGCACATAGAGGGTAATTTGCAATTGTTCCTTGTAGATATCTAAAAGACATACATTTAAGTATTATCTAAAATGTTCTTATAACCTTACTATTGTGTTACAGGGGGAAAATGCTCTCTCTCTCTCAGCTGGCTATATTGTCCCATATACATGTGGCCTTGAAAGAACATTCAGTGCACCGCTATTATGTAGCTTAAATGACTAAGGAAATAGTAGATGATTGACAGTATACAGCATGTAAAATACAGAGTTGAGATTTTCTAAAACACTTTGCCTAGTGACGGTTCATTCAGTGTGTACTGCCAACCATGTGCAAGGTCACCAGCTGGAGCTTACTCAAGATAAAAGATGAGTGATATATCTACAAAGATGTAGAACCACATGGTTGAAGGGAAGCTAAGAATAAGTGACTATCATGCATGCAGAATCTGACAATTTCCATTATAGAATATGTAGTTGTGGTATTCAGAGGAAGGAGAGACTGTATCAGGTTAAAGGAAGCAGAGAGAGGGTTATGGAAGAAGCAATTGAAATGCATCTAATGAAATGAGCAGAATTCCCCCAGTTGGGGGTGGAGTAGAAAGAGAAGAAAAGGTACTTATGAACTAACAGTGGGCATCATAAACGCATGACTTGTGTTTGGACTACGCAGATGTTCACTGGGAAGTAAGGGGTAGTTCTGTGTTGTGGATAGATGTGTGTAACTACCACTGCATCCAAGGTACAGAACTACTAGCACTGATCAGTCAGCATAAAGAGGAAATATGCAAGTGAACCTTAGTTGAGGGTGCTAGTCTATACCCTGTCGCTACATCTACATTCGGCTTACCTCCTCCTTCCATCTCAACCCCTAATGATCACTAACCTGTTTTCCATATAACTTTGTTATTTCAAGAATGTTACATAGGTGATACTGATACAGCATGTAATCTTTTAAGGTATTTTAAAAATCACCTTAGCATTTTGCCCCTAAGATCTGTCCACATTGTTGCATATGTGAATAGCTTGCTCCTTTTAATCACTCTATTATTCATTTGTCATCTGTTAAGAAAATTTGGGTTGTTCCAGTTTTGAGCTATTTATGAATGAGGCTGCCATCAACCTTATATACATTTTTATGTGAACATGCTTTGCTTTAAAGAATTTTCCTTGTTGTGATGAATGCTCAGGAAAGCAGTTACTGGATCATATGCTAATTGTATGTTTAGCTTTTAAGAAACTGCCAAACTGTTTGAGTGGCCTTATATTGCTACCAGCAATGTATGAATGACTCAGGTTTTCTGCCTCTGTCTAGCATCTGGTATCATCATTTTTTCTGGTAGATGTGTAGTTGTTACAGGGAAGCCCAGAGTGGACTGGGTCGCCTGTCTGTGGGGCCTCACCTGTGCTCTCACAATTTGGTTATACTGCAGGTACACACAAAAGGGTCAATAACGGGTTTATTTACAAAAGGGGAAAAGAATAGGAAACAACCTAGGGAAAGAGAGTGGGATATAAAGTAAGTGGAATACCTTACGGCTAGGCTGACTGAACACACCAAGTCACGAGGTCAGGAGAACTGCTTCCCTAAGCGAGAGAGCGCGAGATCCAATCACGCCCTATTTATCCCCCAAATGTCCCAGAATTCATTCATGCCAGCTCCGCCCTTGGGTCCTCACAGTTCTCTCCTTGGTACTGCTGGGAGTTGTAGTTTCCAATCACTGGAGTAGGGTTTAGTGTCCAGAAAGCTAGAGTAGGCGATGGAGTCCATAAGGCTCTGCAGAGTTCCTTTAGGACATCCTTCCCCTTAACATAGTGACATCCCACTATGGTTTTAATTTGCTTTCCTCTGGTGGCTAGTGACATTGAACATCGTTTTCTATCAAACATTTTTTGAGTTAGAAACCAACATATTTCACAAACATTTTCTTCCTTGCACTGGTTATGAGAGGAGTAAGAGAAAGATTAACTTCTAGCTATTGAACTAGGTTAGGGGAAAAACTCAGAAGGCTCTGTGGGTGGCCAAGATGAGCAGAGAATGGAGTGGTGGGATATCTGAATGTGGACAGGTAAGGAGTAATAGAAATAGTAAAATGAAAATTTGAGTGTTGATGCACAGCGACTGAAAGACAGATACTGTTGGCAAAAACAGGTAATTCATAATTTTCTCTTTAATTTGGCAAAAATGATAAATTTGGTTTTAATATGGTCATTTTATGATGGATTATTTGGATGAAAGTATCCAGAAAGAAGTTCTAAATCTGAATCTATAACTTAGGTTAGATCTGGAGTAATTTGAAAATCAATCATAGAAAAGATGGTAGAGGTTTTGGTGGAGATGAGCAATAATAAATAAAAATCAAATTTGGAAGGAAACCTCATAGACATTTGTGATTAGTAAGCAGAGCACATT
This sequence comes from Condylura cristata, assembly GCF_000260355.1. NCBI lineage: Eukaryota > Metazoa > Chordata > Mammalia > Eulipotyphla > Talpidae > Condylura > Condylura cristata. The sequence goes on from NW_004567102.1 coordinate 20,520,988, forward strand.
CTATAAAAGACTGAGGAAGATAAGGCTAACAGAAAGGTGTTGAAGGCGGCCACCTATGGATACATGTAAATACATGCAAATACCAGATCTGAGGTATAAATGTGAGCAGTAAGCAGTAAGGGTATGGGGGATTGTTTTTTGTAGGGGGGTGGGGTGTTGATTGACATCTGTATTGCTTGGGGGTACACACAGGAGTTCTTGGGGGCAGGTCCTCCCTGGAGATTTGTTTTCAACACAAGAGAAATAGCATATTCATATAAAAAGAAAAGAGGAACCAATAAAACCATGAAAGATTTTAGATGCATGTGAGAATAAATTAGCTCAAAGTTTCAGAGCAAAGATGCTTGATAGAAGCAAGATACAAGGAGCATGCTAGGAATGGCATTAAGAAACAGGAAATTAGATAAATTTTTTTACGGATCCAAAGAGGGAAGGAAGAGGAGGATCAGCCAAAAACAGGAAATTTTTAAGGAGGGAGATTGAGGATCGTCATCAGACCACCTTCTTGGTCCTCTAAGGAAAGAAGATTATTTTCTCTAAGACATTTTGGATGACTCCAGATTATCTATTTTTAACACTATGCATTCTGTTTAAGCCCCAGGACATGAGCACACTACAGGCTTACACTAAAATGTCTAAACAGCAGCAGCAGCAGCAGCAGCAGCAGCAGTAGTCAAAAGAAAGGCCAGCAGCATAAACAGTGTATTTTATAATTCGATCACAGTGCTTGTTTTAAAAAGGATTCTCATGTCTACCTATATATCTTCAAAAAGAAATTGTGTTTTGAAAAGTAATATAGTGAACATGAAAACACACTAATCACATATGAGATATAGGTTGGAAAAGTACCCAAAACCCAAAATTTATGATAGATTGACCAAAAGATAGGATTTTTTAGCTATACAGGGTAGACAAAAAGGTCACAGTGCCCGTGCAAGGCATTGTTAATAATGATTGTTAATTCATTGTAGATGATGACATTTGGTGGGCCTGGGAAGAAAAGAAGGATGAGACTTGTGCAGCAGAAAGAGAATAGGAACTGTGAAGGAGACACCATTTAGGTTTTGCATGTAGGATTTTGGATTGGGAAAAGCAATGGGGAAGGAACTACTCCACTATTAATCACTGAGACTTGGTATTCCTTCTAATAGAAGTAAAGTGAAATATTTATTATAAAGTGATATATTTATTTTCCTTGAAATGTAAGGTTCCATACCTTGCAATGGAATGTGAGCCAGTATTCTAAAAGGCACAAGAAGATAATTTAATCGTAATGTAGCAGTAGCAAAAAAATAATATGGACAGGCTAAAATGATTAAGATGTGGAGTTGTTCTGAAGATACCAAAGTAGGACCAGGCTTTGTATCATTTTATTCATTGATCTAATAATATCTTATGCTACCTCAAATATTTGATCCTGCGATTTGTTGGTTAATGACTGGAGTTTATTTACTTTATTCTGCTTGTTCACAAATATTATTTTGACCTTGTCTGAGCTTTATGGATTTAGAAAGCTTTAGAACACGGAAAATTAAAATCATGCTTTTCACTTGGATGATTGCACAAAATCTTTTTATAACAAATTCTAAAACCTGATGTGCCCTACTGTTTACGCAGATGTTCAAAAAGTAAATAATAGAGTTAGGGATTGTCGTAGTGATTATGCTGCCATTAGTTGTTGTAGTGGCTTTTATTTACCCTTTCCCAGAGTAAATAAAAAGGCATGGCCATATGTACTAGTTAAAAGCATTTTGCAGAGAGTGAAAAGAAACCCTCTGTTTTCTTGCCACAGAGGAAAAAAACCCAACTCAAACATGATCCAAAGGTATGTTCTGGTTCTTGCCTGTCTATTCAATTTCACTTTGTAAAATTACCATAAATTCTCACTCTTCTCTGATTCTACCATTTGGTTCTTGTTTTAAATCCTTTACATTTCTTCTTCCTTAATGCTGACCATTCCTTTTTTTTTTTTTTAGATTTTTGTGGTTTTTTGATACCTACACTTTAGACCATAGCAGTTTTTCCATTATCCTAGAGTTTTGCCCCTTTCTCCTCCCAGCCGCCTAACATAGGCTGGAAAATGATAGCTGACCACATGGTAAGTCTAGAATGTGTTCACTCACACTGAGCTGGTGGGCAGAGTATGGGTTCTGTTTTGTGAGGGCCTGCCATTGCCCACTTTCCTGTAGCTCTAACTCAGATTCTGTGAGCTACTCCAATCAGGAATCTTGAACAATTGCTCTTTCCCCCATGGATGAGAACTCAAGGACTGTTCTTTAACTCTAAAAGTTATACCTAATACAGTGGGCAGACACTGATCATATTAGTTAGGTCAAGAATTAAATCTCTATGTTGAAACTCTTAGTTTATAGGAAATTTGATTGTCTGTAGTGGTGCCCACATTAATACCAAGACTAGGGAATTATTCATTCATTTATTCAGTAGCTGTTTAATGAGTGTTTACCATGTGCAGAACATCTTCCTCACATGTAAAGGTTAATTAATTCATCTGACAGAGTCATCTATTAAGTGAAAACTCTACCTGTGCTTTACTGGGGCAGAGATGAGCAAGCCCTAGTCTTTGCCCCAAGGAGCTTGTCCTGAAGAAGGAGAATGACAAGGCATACAGATGTGTGCCAAGTGGTGTAAAAATAAGTGTCTATAGAGACACTTAGGGGGAGTTATCAGCTCTGAGATGACAGTGTGTGAAAGATAAGGGAAGTTGCCCAGAAGACTTAACTAATGCCAACAATATTTTTCAGGAAGGACCACGGCATGTGTAAAAAGAGAATTCAGATTCCAAAGAGCAGAGACGTATAATTGGTGGATCAGTGGGAAGACCCAGTGTTTAGAACAGTCTTCAAGGAAGGAAGAGTTGGGTGAAGGCTAGGACTGAAGAGGAGGCAGAAAGTGATAGAATAGGCTAAAGAGTTGGAATTCTATCTTAAAGACAGTAAGGGATTACTTAAAAGACTTTTTGTTTTAAGGGACTAGTAGAACAAGATTCCTAGCATGGCAAAGTGGAATATAGGCTGAATGTATGTAAGGTAGGAATACCACAGGGAATAGCTGAAGCCTCAGACTTAGGCTGAGGAAAGAAGAGAAGAGAATCAAGAGACTTCTGAGCTGAGGCTTTAGCTGGGTTCATGCAGCTTCAAAAGGCACTGTGCACAGCATCCATCATCATTCTGATATGTCAGTTTGTGTGACATGTTCAACTACCACAGTGTAACAAAATGTTAGTCACATTTCACATAAAATGACCAAACAAGGATCAGAAATGAGATCTTTTGAAAATGGCTAGATGATGAGCAGTGGTGTAGTTCACACTGTAAAACAGCTTGGCCTGATGAGATGTCCATCTGGGGAAAGTCAAAATTGGGTAACACTCAACACATATTTCTCAAGTTGATTACTTACAGGAAAGCCATTGTATCTATAATTTATTCTTTCCCCTACAGAAGGTATACATTTGATTTTTAACTGTTAAGTTTCAGGATTTGTTCACATTCCAAAAATAAAGCAGTTTAAATAACGTGTATGCTGAGTGGCAAATACAATTAATGTTTGTTTTTGGTAGCTTGTATTTAGCCTTTGAATTTTTATAGTCATGGATCTAGTAAAAGATTACTAGTCAAGTTCTAACAATCCCCCTTGAAAGTTACAACAAGGAAGTATATAGCAATAGGCTTTTTTAATATTAAATTTTAATTGGAACAAGCACTCATCTTGGTTTTGAATCAGGTATTTTCAAGTCTTCCCTCTTCAACGAAATATTTATGTAGATAAAGATAGACAAGAAGGTGGAGATTAGCATAAAAGTGACATAAATAATCTAATGTGTGTTTCAAGGCATCTGTAATTGATATATGAACATATGTATATAGCTATATATGTGTATCTATTTTTATTCTTTTAACATATTGTCTACTTTGGGGATAATGTGGTAAAAGTATGACAATAAATATATCATGTTTGGGTTTCAGTATATTGACTAATGTTATATGGAACTTAAAGTAATTTTTTAAAAAAGATTTATTTATCTATGCATACAAGAACTAGGGTACAGGCTAGAAATGTGAGGGTGGGGATTTGAGAGGACTCACCAGAGACAGAGTGGGGAACAGAACAGGCTGATTGACTGAAATACACTGTTGAGGGAAGCAGCAAGTGTGTCAGGATAGGTCTCCTGTGCCATATGGGTCAGCTCTCTGGCAGGAAATCAAACTTGTGCTGCAGTGGGTGCGGATAGCTTCATAGAGTTGTTGTTTAACCTTTTGTGCTACCAGGGAGGACCCTTAACGTCATTTTTATGGTGCTATAAATCCTATCTTTAAAATAAGCAAACTCATTTACTAAATTGTATAGGTAGTATTTTACTTAAAAAGCATAGTAATTTTTGGCCCTCCCTGGTGGCGCAGCGGGTTAAAGCGCAACACTGAGAATCTGAAGCCGCTTCCACATGAGTTCTATTCCCGCCTGCCCCGGAGGTGACCACATGGTGTGGCAGACCTCTCCTGACTCGCCCGCTGCTCCCCTCAGCAGTGTAATTCCTCGATCTGCCTGTTCTGTTCCCCACTCTGTCTGGTGACGCCTCTCACCGCCCCTGAGCCTCTGGCCTGTGCCCCAGCTCTGTATGCACAAATAAATAAATCTTTAAAAAAAAAAAAAAGCATAGTAATTAAAAAAAAAGATGTATTTATTTATGCATACAGAACTGAGGTACAAGCCAGAGGTGCAGGAGTGGTGAGAGCCTTCTCCAGAGACAGACTGGGGAGAAGAACGGGCAGGTCAATGAAGTACACTGCTGAGGGGAGTAGCGGGCAGGTCAGGAGAGGTCTGCCGCGCCATGTGGAACACCTCCAGGCACCATGTGGAACACCTCCAGGGCCGGGAATTGAACTCACACTGAAGCCTCTGGGCCCAGCTTGCAGTGCTGCGTCCTTACCCCTTGGGCCACCTGGGTGGGCCAAATATAGTATTTTTTTTTTTTCAAGAAATGGACTGGATTCACTGGGAATTAAAATAATTTGAGAATGCATTAAGTATACTTTTTAGGGTAATTGTCTGGAGGGTAAGAATATTGATTCATAGTGAAGCAAAGTCAAATATTTTGAAATAATGGAAGTATGGTATTGGTGATGGTAGTTTTAGTAGTGATGATATTAACAGTAGCCAGTAGGTTGTAGTGCACAGCCCATGTTTTATACAATACATTTTTACTGAATAAGTAATTGAAGGCATATTATGTTGCTTGTATCTTTCATACATTATTTTCAGTTCTTACAAGTAGTCATGCAAAATAAGAACTAGTACCCGTATTTTACAGATGAGGAAGTCAAGGCATCAAGGAATTAAATTCTTACTTCAAGGTCAAATAGAATGGACTAGAATTTAAATTCATTCTGCTATTAAGCTCAGTTTGACATAATTTGTCACTGTGTTTTGTCTACTTGATTTCTGACTTTCCCTTTTCAGTCTTACATGTATTAAAGTCCTACAGTTGGAGCATATGCAGGATTGATTTTTGTATTGGAAGTGCTTTGGGAATTACACTAGAAGGAATGACCAACAGTGATGTGGAATTTGCTAGGCATGCTGGTTGGAATCCCAGTAGATCAGATTTCCCAGGATTATTGCCTCAATAATCAGTTACTTCCTGTCTTTCTCCCCCTTTCTTCATTTGCATTTTAATGTCAACCAGCAGTGATGTTTCTGGAAAATTCTAGAGTTTATGCAGTACAGTTTCAAAGCTGTGCTTTTTTGAACAATAGAAACTGATTTGTTCAAAAGTAAAAAATGTAAGTTTAGTAATCACTTTAAATTTCATTCAGAAATCTGTGATGATGAGAATGTTTTCATACTTGTTGAGCAAATGATACATGCTACCACTTCATGAGTAGGAGAGCTGTGCTCTATTGGCTGGAGGATAGCAAAGAACCTTACAGTACCTACCATCCAGCAGTCTCGGAATGATAGCTTTTTGTGTGATTTGCAGATGTGGAGGTCACCAAGAAAGACTCACATAAGCACTGGATGAAACAACATTATTCACCTAATGAGTAAGGTCAACGTCAATATTAAACCTCAGTCCCCTTAGTCCATGAGGCTTGCCCGGCGGGAAGACCAGTGTGTTCCATCCTGTAGACCCATAACCTTGTGCTTCCCTGTTAAGAGCAACGCTAGCAGTGGGTTTGGCCAGGTGCCCTGTGCACACTGAATTAAGGAGAAAAAAGGGAAACATCACACCTGAAATGGGGAAAAATAGTCCTAAAGAAAATGCTTGGTATAGACTGGAAGGCTCTTTATCCCCTTACGCTCCCTGGCTTAAGCTATGTTTTTTCTTACAAGGAGCGGCAAGCATGCTATGGGCAAAATAATTATGTTGTACAAGAAATATCTCAGGGTTAGTTGTTGTGTGTGAGAATTTGATTCTGTTTAAAGCATTATCCTTGATTATTGGTATTAGTCTGAATTGGATTAGAGGTTTATATTTTTTTTATTTAAATTTTTTTTAAACATTTATTTATACATACAGAACTGGGGTACAGGTCAGAGTGCAAGGTTGGTGAGAGGATTCACCGGAAACAGAGTGGGGATTAGAGCAAGCCGAATGATGAAGTACACTGCTGAGGGGAGCAGCTGGCGGTTCTGGAGAGGTCTGTCATGCCATCTGGATCACTTCTGGGGCGGATTCGAACTCATGCTGAAGTGGCTTTAGCTTCTTGGTGCTGTGCTTTAACCCGCTGTGCCACCAGGGAGGGCCCTAGAGGTTTGTATTTTTAAATGTGTGTGTTGCTTTGATATTAGTTTTACTCAACTTCATCAGTTAATCCTTATAGTTATGCTATTTTCTAAGGTTTTTTTTTTTTAACCAGTTTGTTAAACTGTGTCCCAGGGAGCTTATTTCTTACTAAATTATTTGGGATCCTGCCAAGATGGAGAGTTAACGTGAGTTGTTGATTCTTCAATAACTGAAAAACTGGGAGTAATGGAGGCTGTTGTGACTTGGTGTGCACATGAGGGTGGTTTGGCTTAGGACACAGGGTGGCCTGAGCACTCCTTGACATTTTTTTCCCCTGGCTTCACTTGATTGAGTTGTTTTGGAAAGATATTTGTTCATACCTCTGTTACACAAATTGATGTTGATGAGGTCCTTTCAGGATTGCAAGAAAACACTGCTTGGTAAGGAATTGATAAAAAGGGGTAGAGCTACAGACAACAACCCTAGGATGCTCAGTCCTAGGGCAGCGTGCAGATTATACTGGGCAGATATTGCCTCTCCATGGTTTCAGTTTTTTAGAGTTCAGAGGCTAATCCCTTCAAATGACTTGCCTCGTGATATACTGCAAACTTAGGGGTCAAGAGTGGTTATTTGGTGCTTGAGATCCACCCCCTCTATCTTTCTCAAATTTACTGGGTGGGGTAATGCTAGGACTTGGTTTTGACCATTTTTTTGAACGTGTTCCAGGTCTAATAGCTCATACCTTTCAGTGAATATGATCTCATAAACTAAGACAATTAGAAACAGGATGAGTTCAAACCATCAAAAACATGAAACAATAACAAACTGAATAGTAAATGTCTCATAAAGCAAAATTACCAAAACAGATCAGTTTTTTAAAGATATAATAAAAAAAAGTAATATTAGGAAGGAATAGGAAGCTATAAAAAGAACAAAGTAGAAATATTAGCTATGGCAAGTGTGGTAGCTGAAGTACTTAATAAATCAGATAAGTAGAGTGGAGATGAGAGTAAGATGAATTATTGAACTTGAAGATCATGTTAAATGTTTCTGAAGGCAGAGCTAGAAAATACCAAAAAGACTAAAAAAGCATAGGGGAGAGAGACAATAGGAACACCAACACTAAAATAAGATTCTCAGCAGGGAGAAAATATTCAATGAAATAATAATTCCTCAGAATTAAGAAAGAACAATGATTAGAAGTTAAAGGGTTAATAGAATACCAAGCAGGAAAGAAAAACCCACATCTTGGTAGATTAGTGCAATAACAATATTATGACCAAACAACCTATAAGACTTTTGGAGCAAAAAGAATAGATTTCCCAATACAGATATGAGAAAAAGACCGTTATGTATCCAATCCCAAGTGTCTGGGTTATCTTGCATACCTGAGGTTAGGGATGTCATATAATATATAATTCAGAACTTGGAAAATAAGTTCATCTATTCATATCCTGTTTGATCAAGTATTTCTCAATGTACTAAGGGACTTTATTTCATAATACTGTTTGAAAAATGACAGGGTGTCACATTGTATCATTTTATAATTTTTGGAAAAAGTTGCTATCATTTTCATTTAAGATACATATCTTTTTTTACTTTTGGGGGACTAGGTATAGTTTTATTTGATCTTATTGGGGTATGTATTTTTTGAAATGCTTTCGTAGCCATAGATGTATACTGGATGGTTTTGTTTCTCATAATTGCATTACGACATAAGTGATTTTCAGCTGCTCTTCTTCATGCTTTTAGATTTTTTCTAAAGGATTTATTTATTTATGTATACAGAACTGGGGTACAGGCCAGATGCAGGGGCAGTGAGAGGATTCACCAGAGACCAAGTGGTGAGGAGAACAGGCTGACTGATGAAGTACACTGCTAAGGGGAGCAGCGGGCAGGTCAGGAGAGGTCTGCCACACCATGTGGGTCACCTCTGGAGCAGGGATTGAACTCATGTTGAAGTGACTTTAGCTTTTTAGTGCTGTGCTTTAACCCGCTGAGCCACCAAGGAGGGCCCTTTGCTTTTAGATTTTAATTAATTTAAAAGCATACCATTGCTGTTCATGTACCATATTCATCTTTGGTTCATAAATCTTCTGTTAGTAGAAATACATTGTGAGGCACATATGTAATTTATAATTTTATGGTTTCTACATTTAAAAAATCTTAAAAGATAGCATTAATTTATTTAACAAATATATACAAAAATATCACTTCAGTCTGTAATCAAGTTAAAAACTATTGCTGAGGTATTTTGTATTCTCTTTATACTATGTCTTTGAAATTTGATAATTATTTTGTAGTGTATCGCAGTTTGGACTAGTCACATTTCAAGAACTCAATACCACCTGTGGCTAGTCACTACCATATGTCAGTATACCCCTAAAGCAAATGATTCAAAGAATTGTTGGTTGGCTTTAAACATTACTGGAAGACTTCACTTGTCTTAAGGGATCTTAGAACTGGGTGCTATATAGCAAGTGATGCTTGTATCATTAATTTTAACTAATAATAAAAGCGAGCACTAAGAATACAAGATATCATTTGATTACTGTAGTTTTAAGGATAGAAATTATATTAAATCACACAAATCCACAGTGTGTCCTGTGGCTGATTGATTTTATAGTTCTGTTTCTTAATCTCTGATTAATTTTATAGCTCTGTTTCTTAATCTCAGATAGTCATATCTGGATGTCTAATAGGAGTTCACACTGAACCTCTGATCATTCCTTATAGATTTGCTCTGTATATTAGTGAACAGCATCTCCATTTTTTCCTGTCACAGAGGCCAAATTCTTTCTATCACTTCCTGCTAGGACATTAGTGAAAAGCCACAATCTGCTATTCCAAAAGTGTAATTCCCTTATATCCTTAGTTGCCATGTTGTCTCTTTAATTAAAAAAGCCTTCTGAGAAACTGCTCTTAGGTAATGTTAATATCACCTTTTTTTAAAGCTAGTGGTGATTTAAGACAAATATATGTATGTATTATTCAGTAGGTGACTTAAAGTTCTCTCAGCTCTCTGATAGTTCTTATGCCAACACTTTTGAAGGATTTGGTAGAACTGGTATTAGTTCATGCTGGCATTCATTTACATTTAATTAAAATGACCAAATTATGATGGAAGTGTGTGTCAGAACAGATAGCAGAACAGGAAGAACCAAGCTTTGCATTTGCTGTGCCATGCTTTGTTCAGATAATCTTGTGGTCATTCATCCAAAACATTTTGTTAGAAATAAGCAAATTTAAGATGTGCAGGATACAAATTCAACAACCCCTCCAACACCCCCCCCCCCCGCTTTTATAGTCGTTGATGATTCTTTAGTTGCAACACAATGTATTTTTATTTCATCATTGGCTGCTTCATAATAATAATGATTAGGACCTTTTACTTGTAGTGATGTTTTGGGGACTAACGTTGCTCATGGGTTTTTGCTTCCTTTCTCTTTTTTGTAAGATATGTAATAAAAGAAGATGTCAGATATAAAGGATGGCTATTGCTCAGACTTGTCCTTTGCTTGTCTGGTTATCCATCAAACACTATCAACTTGATTGTGCCAGAAAGTATGAAATAATATCATTGTAAAGCAATCAGTCAAATATATGTCAAGGCCTTTAAAAGTCTCAACTAGCTGTTGTGAGATCAAAGGATGTTTTACAAATGTGATATGCTAAAGTGAGTACTCTTAGGACATGCATCTTTAAACATGTTACTTTTACCTTCCTCTTGATTTCAGCTGTGGTACTTTTAGCTGTGTGAGGTAGGTACACTTGTAGTATGTTAGAGTGGTCCAGAGTCCATAGCTATTATGGCTTGCGGGAAGATATTAGCAAGGATCCATTCCATCACAAAGCCAGCAGGTTCTAATTTGGGACAGTCAGAACTGTAGGCAATTGTCATAAAAACCACATTGTTTTTAAAAACATTCTCCAGCTAAGCAGGCAGGTAAGGTTTCTTTTAATTTTCAGACCATTCTTTACCATAGAATCTAAGTATTATCTCTTAACCAGAAAACTAATAAAGATGTTCATAACCTGACAGAAAATAAGGAGTAAGAAAAATCAACTTTTCTTGGGAAAGCAGAATTTTGCGTGTAGTTTTTATTTACTTTTTTTGCGTGTAGTTTTTATTTACTTGATGTTTTTATTTACTTGATGTTTCATATTATCAATTTATTTTATGTTACAATGTTAAATTCTGGGGCTTGGATCTGGTTCTTACAGGGATTTTATATTAATTGAAACTTTTTTTTTTGCTTGAAACTTATAAGTTTAGGAATACAAATATTAAAGATCTAGGGTGTTACTTGTGATAATCTCTAATTTTCAAAAAAAAAAAAAATAAGTAGAAAGGAGAGCTTGGGGAACCCGATGTCAAAACATTTCAAAATGCACTTCTCAGTTTTCCTTCATTCCTTTCTTGCTACAACATTTTCACTTGTCTTAAATAAATTTTACCTCTAAATTTATGATAAGAAGTATTTTTTAAAGGTTTTACTTTATCTGATGTTAGTTTAGAACAGAGTTGTAAAGTATCTCCTTAGCACTGATCACAGTGAAGACATAATATTTCTGTTTGCTTTTCATAATGAATGGTTACTATTACTTTTACTTATGAATAATGGAATTTATTTTCTCTGTTTTAGTTTGCATTAAGTATATCTGAACTTTTATAATTAATCATAAGGCATTACTTTTAAAAGTTAAAAAAGGCCCTCCCTGGTGGTGCAGCGGGTTAAAGCACTGCACTGAGAAGCTAAAGCCACTTCCGCATGAGTTCGATCCCCGCCTGCCCCGGAGGCGACCACATGGCGAGGCAGACCTCTCCTGGCCCGCCCGCTGCTCCCCTCAGCAGTGTATTTCGTCGATCTGCCTGTTCTGCTCCCGGCTCTGTCTCTGGTGAATCCTCTCACCCTCCGCATCTCTGGCCTGTACCCCAGTTCTGTACGAATAAATAAATCTTTAAAAAAAAAAAAAGTTAAAAAAATTCTTATGTGTTTATAATCAAAATTTTTCAGACACTTTAAGAAGCTCCTTTCAGAAGTACTTAAACAAAACTAGTAGAGGAACAAAATTATATAATAATGCTATTACATTTAAAGAAAAACTGTAGGCTTATTTAATGATAAAAAATATAGTTTATTATTATTATTTTTTAAAGATTTATTTATTTGTGCATACAGAACTGGGGTACAGGCCAGAGGCTCAGGAGTGGCGAAAGACTTCACCAGAGACAGAGTGGGGAGCAGAACAGGCAGATCGACGAAGTACACGGCTGAGAGGAGCAGTGGGTAGGCCAGGAGAGGTCTGCCACACCATGTGGTCACCTCCAGGGCAGGCGGGAATCGAACTCATGCGGAAGTGGTTTCAGCTTCTTAGTGCTGTGCTTTAACCCGCTGCGCTATCAGGGAGGGCCTATAGTTTATTTTTTAAGAGGATTTACTGGTCCATGTATAGAAGAACTGAGTGTAGACTGAGGTAAAGGGGGTGAGAAGATAAACCAGAGACAGAATAGGGAGCAGAACAAACAGATCTATTGAAATATACTGTTGAGGGGAGCAGAGGGCAAGAAGGAAGAGGTCTGCTGCACATGTGGATTAGCTCCAAGGCTGGGGATCAAACTCAGGACACAGAGGTGATAATACTAAGTCTTAACCCCTAGGTCACACAGGGAGGTCCTGTAGTTAAAATTTCCACCAAATAAATACAAAAAAAGAGTACAGTATCTGGTTATTTCAGGTTAGTGAAATAAGTTGTGGTTGTGCTACAGAGGCACACTGGGCTGTTTGACACTTAACAGCAAACATTTTCTATTCTACAAAAGCTGGTTCTATCAAGGAAGAAATTAAAATGATCTTAGAGAGCAGGAAAATTAAGTCAGAGGCAAGGAAAAGTAGCTGAAGTAATAATAAGCTAATGAATGTTTTTTGCAGCATCTGTTGACACAAACAAATATTGTTAGCCATCTGGGACTGCCATTCTTGAATTATCTGCTTAGATCAGTGAAGTTTATCTGTAGAGGAAAATAGAAGTCTCTATGTATTCCTGTTGATAAGTTGTTTTTAATCACATAAGGCCCTCGTTTTTAAGTGCATTTCTAAGGACTACATTTTGTCACACCAGGGATTACTGTCACTAAGCTATTAATAAAAATTCTGTCTACCCCTTCACCACGCTCTACATAGCTCTACTTTTACTTACAAGTGTTAATAAAAGCCCAAATCAAGCGTGAAAGAATTCTTGTAGAAGAGTGTACATACTTATATATACATATTTTTCCTATGTCTCTTCTCCATTTTGATAATTAAATATAGTTGTACATCTCTTGATACTAACTTTAGATTATCTAATAAATAAATTGAAGTATGTGACTGTAGTATCCAGTAAAGTTTTCAGCATTAGAAATGCTACATTGTGTAGTAGTATTTAGAAAGGAGGTAAGATTGTCAATGTTAGGGCAGCTTGTGTCTGACATTTTTAGTAGGAATTAGATTCAGCAGAAAGTTAAGGAATCATGGATTATACTACTTAAAGAAGATAATGTGTAGGACAGATGCTGCCATTGTGTTGGTTTGCCTTTTAAACATTTACTAGCACCCTACAGATACAGTTGGCAACTTCAGTACATACACAGCTTCAGTGTGTATATTTAAGAAGCTTATGAGTAATTTCTCCATGATAATATTTTGTTTATGAGTCATGCTTACACCTAAGAGTAAAGGAACAACTTGGTTCGAGAAAAACCCGGTAAGTAAATTTCTTACATTAAATAAATTGACATGTACATTTAGATAAATATGGTATAGATGTTTAGGGAGATAAAAATGTTTAATGAAACTATGATAGTAATGAATAGGGGATATTAAAACTTTAGTTATTGCCTTACAAATAGATTATGAAAAAATCTATGAATTAAAATAATTTGGGGAATTTGCATAAAAAGAATTATACTTGAAACGAACATCAGGTCTATCATTCTGGAATTTAAGAGCCATATGAAATAACACAGGGTTTGGCCAGTGTAGTGTGGCAAGGCCCGGAGTCACCTCAGCCAATTCTAATTCCAAATGTAGCACAGGAGACTTATTGGGTGTGGGGGTGGAAGTACAAGAAATAAAAATGCAATAACATGCTTTCTAAAGCTTATGCGGTATCCACATGTTTGGGACTAAGTATACTAAAAAATATATATAAATATAATTTTATATTCCTCAATGGTAAAATAATTAAGCATAAGTTATTTAGTAAGACAAATGCAAATTTTGGAATTTGGAATCAAATGCAAATTTTGAACATGAATACAGAGACTGAAAGAAATGCTTAAGACATAAAGGAGCCCTCTTTATTCTCCCTGGATGTTTCAAGAACTTTGGACTGGACAGTTTAGGAATCCCTAGGGTGCTTTAGAGATCATACCACTCCTAGGGATATTGTGAGGAGTAGAGTCTATAAAGAGCTCCTAGCAGAAAATACCCTGCGTGTAGCCAAAAAGCACGAGGAATATTGCTGCTGATCTTCCTTTTTCACAAGAGCAATCCTTTAAGAGGACTAACAAAAGGTTGACAGTTCAATCTTTTGAGTGCCAATATAAAAAATAAAACGTTGAATTCCACTGATCAGGTCTAATTGTAAAACCACTTGCAAAAGTAGTTTCAGAATTTTCGAACAAAATTATCGGGGTATTCTGGAAGCAAAATGGTTTTATGGGTATTTTACTCTCGGTGAAAAGTCAGTCATCCGTGTACATTTATCACCATGTACCTCTTAAAACCTTTTTCCTTGCTCAAGCAATTGTTTTACATTTCTAAATGATGTAGAGCATCAGTAAGGTGCTTAGGTTAGCCTCTGAATAACAAGCTTCTTTTCACACCACAGATTTCATGATCAAAAATCAGCACTGGCATGTCTGTTTGCTCTATTCCCAGGTTTACTCTCTCAGTTCATATCATCCAGACCCGTGAACTGGAAATATCTTGTTAACTCTGCACTGTTTAATATTCTTTGGAAATTAAACTACTTGGGCATGTTTAGAGCTCAAATGGAATCCATGTGTTTTGCTTGACAAGAGCTTACAATATTGAAAATCATGTTTGTGGCTAGCTGATAGGGAAATTTCCATATACTGGAGCATTGTGCTGATGAAACCTCCTCTGCTGTGAAGATCAAGTGAGATAATGTGTGTAAGAGCCCTATGAAAACCAAAAAGTGCTGTGGGCATTTGAGCCCTAGGCTGTTATGATTAGTGATGAACAGCATCTCAGCCAGCCAAGGGAGAACATGAAACTGGAGAACAAATTTGGTTCCAGGAGCAAGGGGAAATATAACTTGAAATCTCACAGTTTGGGATTTGTAATTGAGATCCGTTACTATTATAACAAAATGTAGTTCAAAAAGACATAGGATTTTCCCTGTTAAAATCAATGAAGTTAAAAGAGCAGCTGCTTGTAAAAGTTAATTTTACTTGACATCTGCCTTGGTTCCAGTAATAAAAGTAGTACTGTTGAACAACCTGTTCTCTCTAGTGCTATATCATTTGTTACTGTGAGGTCTCTTTTCAATAAATTGTTGCCTTTTGGTTTCAAAAGTTATTTTGTTGATTTATAAACTGTGTCTCTTAGAATATATCATAAACATAATTTGTGCAACTTCAAGTAAGTAGAAAAGGAGTCACATTCCAGATGTGGCTTGATGTTCTTGGGGAGTTATAATGTGCAAAAGAAACCATCTCAAATGTAGTATGACATGACAAAAATGTAAAGGTATTTTGAAAACCATTCCTAATTTATTTTTAATTAAAAAATACCTATTTGAAACTTACATCCCCACAAAAACCCTGCAGATGGACATTTTAGCAACTTTATTCATAAATTGCCAAAACTGGAAAGCAACCAAAATGTCCTTCAGACATGAAGGGACAAATAAACTGGATGCATCTAGTGTTATTTAGCATTGAAAGGAAATGAACTAACAAGTGCTAACAATATACAGAGGAACCTTCAATGCATATTAAGTGAAAGAAGCCAATCTGAAAAGACCTTATAACTCCAACTCTATGATACTCTGGAGAAGGCAAAACTAGGGGAACAAAAAGTTCAGTGGCTGCCAAGAGTTTGGCGGGAGGCAGGGTTGAAGAGCAGAGCATGGAGGTTTGTTAGGGCAGTGAAAGACTCTGAGTGATCTACAGTGGGAAATACATGTCGCTGTATATTTTGCCAGAGCCCATTGAATGTATAACAATATGAGTGAACCTTTGTAATTTGTAATAAATATACCATTCATGGGGATTGTTGATAATGCAAAAGGCTGGTCATGTGAGGAGCAGAAGGTATATGGGAAGTCACTGTAGCTAAAAATTATAGCCTATACAAGAAAAAAAAAGAATAAAATTAACACCTAAATACGACTAGAACAAGAGTCTATGCAAAGGAGGGTCTCCCTTTGTGCTGGCTGATCACCTATCTTGGGTTTCTTTTAAGTTGCAACTTTGTTATTTGTGCAAATTGTCATTCCTCTTGAGTTTTATAAGGGAGCTGGAGTGAGTGGTAGAGGGTACAAACAACCAGAGAACAAAATTGAGCAATATTTTCCAAGTGAGCATTGTTTTCTTGTCATTTTTATGTGTTTTAATTTAGCCAGTGTTGGGTGAGCAGTTCAGAGAGATGGGATTTATTATTTTAAAATGAAGCCACCCTCTAGTTTTTCATTTTCAATTGATTGAGTCACCTTTATTTTACAAATGTCCATTGACTCTTTAAGAACCCTTTTACCATATTTATTCATGTAGTTAACTCTGTGTAGATTCTTGTTCTCTCCCTTATGCCCATCACTTCAGGAAAATCATGAATATTTTTCTTCATTTTACTACCCCCTTCACACAATTCTGCTTCAGAGCAGCTCCTGGCTGACCACACATTCTCCTTTAGACTCTTTAAGAACAGCAGTGAAATTCTTAGCTGGAGAACATTGAACATTGTTGTCCTCAGAGAACCTTTTTTTTTTTTTTTAATAAAGTGGAACCATTTATTCTAAATATGTTAACAAAAGAGTTAAAGGAGCTGCTGTTGTATTCTCTAATAAAATTTTAATTGCTTAATAAAGTCAGTGTTATAAAACATTTACGTTTTTGGCAAATTTCCTTTTTCTGTTATTATTTTACTACCACTCAGGTTAGCACATACCTGGCAGATGCTGCTAATCTCCTGTTTCATATCCAGAGGAGATATTGGTAATCGGTCTTGAGCTCTTTCCCTGGATGTGACTTAGAAGGAACCCTCATCACAGTGCTATGTGAGCTGGCAAGGTAGTACTGACCATTGATGGTCCAGCATCTCTGCTGTATGTTTACTAGTTGCTGCTGTTGTATGCTACTTATCTACTAAAACACGAAATTACAAATCATTAACTCCATATCATTTCCTGGACTTGAGATCCATGCAAATTTACTTGCCTCTTAGATACAAAATCATTGTGGCTCCTTTTCTTCTCCCAACTTCCTCTCCCTATAGCTGCTGTATTACAAAGAACCCACCTGGGTTACTGGGTTATCTTTTTTTTTTTTTTTTAGTTCTCTAAATATCTCGCTCCCTGCTCTTCACTTTTGTGTCTTTATGTTGCTAATGCCTCTGCCATATTCGATTTTTAGTTTAGATCACTGGATTATCCTTTAAGGCATTCTTCATATTCTAGAAAATTGCCCTCCTTTTGCTCCTTTCCAACTATTTCAAATACAAATGTGTACAAGCTAGTATAACACATGCCTTTGTAACTAATACTAGGATGATAAGCTTAAAAATGACTTCTTCCAAGCTGATCTAAGTGAAAAGTCTAGGAAGAAAATGTTTTATGTGATTGCCTTTATCTTGTAAAGATACTGAACCAAGTGTGCTTTATATTCAGGTTTTTCTATCCATGAGTAGATTAATCTTCTGATTGCTATTTGATTTTCACTTTTCATGACATTTTAGGCCTTTTGGAGATAGGAGTGTTTTGAGACAAATATTTTGGATTTCCTTTCAAAATAACTACCAGCTACTGCAAACCATTTATTTAATAAAAGTATCCTGAAAAGTTTATCACACAGAATAGTAATTTTAGAGTTGTAGATAAGGATACTTTTTTTTTTCCTTTTTACATCTGAGCCTTTATTTGAGTGAAGTCACATTTATAATTGTCTTCCTTACTTTCTGTATTACTTTGAAGCAACCTCTGTATCGTCAGGTAAAAGTTATGTATGTGTGTGTGTGTGTTTTAAACAGGTGTGCACTGTAAAGAGCTTTGAACTTTGCATGTTTTAAATTTTTAATAATATCGAAAAGTAGATATTCAGTATATTTCAGTTTTTTTGGTAGCTATTATTTAATGACACAGCAAAACCAAAGCCTCAAGAATGCAAAAGATCAATTGGAAGGAGGGCACAGCCTTTTTTGGTAGAACCTATTATTATGTATCCATAGTTTGAGTTTGAACTGCTAGTTTGGGCCACTTGTTTACTCTAAATATTGGAGCCTTGGTTTCAATATTGTTTGATGGAACATTTTCCCTTCTTTTAAAGGGACTACTTAGAATACTGCATTTATCTGAAAATGAAGGGAGCAACGTGTATGGCTCCCCTGGTTGGTAGATCATATTTACTTTCAGTCTGCAAGATTGAAAGGTGTTCATTGGGTTATGAGGGTTGAAATATTGTCCTGTTTGGAAACTTTAGAAATGCAAGATGAAATGGGCAGTGTCTCTGGCAAACTTAAACCCATGCTTCTATTGGAAATACTTGACACAGGTAAACATTTCATTCACCGTATGGTAATTGTTGAGTGCCTCTGTAAGTGGATGAAACTGAGGGGTAACCCAAACCATTAGTGGGAAAACCCCATTTTTCGTCTCTAAAAGGGGCCAGCCACCCATGTGCGTCAGGGAAATGAAATAAAATTCTTGGTGTGCTTAAAGATCTTTGTTGGTGTGAAGTCCAGAGGAGAGGGAGAGAGAATAAAGATGAAGATTTTGAAGAATAGACTCGTGATAAAACTCCAGAATCACCCATCTTGGGAAAATGCTCAGTCATATAGACTGGGCATGAGCAAGGTATGAAGCTTGCCAGAAGACTAAAATACCTCCTGGCAAGAAAAAAGTTACGAGTTGGGCAAGCCCAGGGGGCTTGGAGAAGGGAGAGATCAGAAATTCATTTTGTGCCCTCCCTGGTGGTATAGTGAGTTAAAGCACAGCACTGAAGCTAGCTGCAGCTGCTTCAGGGTGAGTTCTATCCCAGCACTGGAGGTGATTCACATGGCGCGGCAGACCTCTCCTGACCCATCCACTGCTCCCCTCTGCAGTGTACTTCGTCAGTCGACCTGTTCTGCTCCCTACTCTGTTTCTGGTGAATTCTCTCACTGCCCCATCACCTCTGGCCTGTACTCCAGCTCTGTATGCACAAGTATATGAATCTTTTTAAAAAAAAAAGAAAAATTCATCTTCTGTCACCCAAGCTGGGTAAGGCAAGATGAAGGCTGCCATCACCCTTGAAGAGCCCTCTTGCCAAAGTGTTAAATGTACCAGAAGCCTCTCCACATGTCTTTCTAACTACACTCTGCTATGCCTCTTTTTTTCCTTCACAGCTGCTCTCCATTCTGGAAGTTTCATTCATGGCATGCTGAGAGTTGTGGTCCAAGGTGTCTAAGATGTTGGCAACATGGAGTGGGGGTGGGTGGGTGGGTGGGGGAAATGGCACCTGTTCTTGCGGTCATAGTGGTGCTTGCTTTTATAGCGGCAAGCCTATAACATCTTTGCCTGTCACACCACATACTATATTAAAGTCACCAAACAGAAAAGGATACTAACAGAGCTTTTATTCTTGTGAGTAAAGGAAGACAGACATGTGCTATTAAACTGATAAATAATTTTAGATAGTAGTAAATGTTGCAAGATAACTGAGCAATTAGAATACCTGTGGAGAGGGTTCTGCTTTACTAAAGGTGATGGCGGAAGGCCTCTGGGAGTAGGTTACATTTGCCAAATCCCAAATGACATGAAGGAAACTTCAGTGCAAAACTTGGGGAATCTTTATGATTGAAAGTTGTTCATAGGGTTATAAATGTTGAAAAAATTGTTCTGTTTGAAAAGTGAAGGGTGTGAGAAGACATAGCAGTGTGCTGGGGCCTGGCCTTTGACCTGGCTTCTGTGTGGAGTGTGGAGTTCTTGGACTGTATTACGATGGTGGAAAATAGCCTGCCCAAATGCTGTGTGGTTCTGGTCTCAGTCCCAGCACAGGCTCTGCTCAGCAGCCAGCAGTTGGCCGATTATGGTCTGAGGAACTCAGGTTCCTTGTCCAAATGACAAGGTTGGACCTAACCCCTCTGGGTTCTCTTTTGTCTTCTGTGACTGTGAATCTATGTGCTATTTATTGACATTAAAAGAAGAATTATTAGTTGGCAAAATACATTATTATGTTTTATACCCAAACATGTGCAACATGCAAGATTTACTTATGACTATTAATCCTTAAGATGAGATTTATTTAAGAGCTAGTAGTTTGTTATACTTGTCAAAAAACAGCACCAACCCTCCATTGCTTGATTCAGTGTGCAAAATGCATTCATAATCATGTAAGGATATCTTAATAGCTCACCTCCAACCTCTTAACAATAAAAAGAAATTAGCTGTATGTTGTGCCAGCTTTTATTATGGTTCCCCTGAACAGCCTAATCAACCTATTGAAACTTCACAGACGAGAACTATGATAGATCTTTCTTTTTTATTCTTGGTGATTTATGTGTCAAGGAGATTATTATATTTTTCTGCTAAATAACTAAAACATGTGGGTACCAAAGTCTATTTAAACTAGACACATTTTCATTTCAGATTGTAGAGGGAAGTCCTTAATGCTGAAAATCCTGTTATGATAGTCTATTGCTTTCTCAGAAGGTGACAATTGTGATTTAGTTCAGTTTTGTGCAAAATTTAGTTTTGCTTAAAGCAGAAATTAAAAAAAAAAACAACTCTGAAATGTAGACATAGATCTATTTTTACGTTTATTGGTTAAGGGAGTGGCACAGGGGGTTGTCTACAGGTGGCACAGGGGGGTTGTCTCAGCACTGTCACCTATGGCCTGAGTTTGATCCCTGGCGAGGGAGCTAACTTACATATGGCACCTGTCTTGCCTGCCACTCTTCTGTTCTGCTTTCCACTCTGTCTCTAGTGAATACTCTCACCTATACCCCAGTTCTTCTCTGCAGGAATAATCCTTAAAAAAAAAAAAAAAGATAAGACACAGTTGCGAGTTTCCTTTGGATTTGCCACACAGTCAGTAAGTACTTATTAAATATATGTTAAGTCACGAGTGCTACAGGCCCAATGTCCCTCCTGGTCAGATGGGTGTAGTAGTAGCTGCTTGGACTCAGAAATTTCCAAAGAAATGATGGGGCTAACAATCCTGAAAATGAAGTTTACATTCTGTCAGCTAAAGGTCACCAGATGGCTTTGCCTCTTTAAAGAGCTTTGTAATAGCTTTATTACTTCATATCCTTAACACAAACAGATAGGTGCTCTTTTTGAAAATGCTAATTGTTTTAAAAGTTGAAAACAAAACCTTTGGGAAACTCAGAATCTTGCTTAAAATATAATTTTACTGAGCACATTGACCCATAGTTTAGAAAGTGTTCTTGTCAGACATTCAAACTTACAAATAAGTTGCGGGGTGGAGAGGGAGTCTTCTTACAGAAACCGGAGCTATGATGAGTTTATGCTCCTGCGGTGTCTTGTGCAGTTGTTGGAGACTGGATAGGCTGTCACACTCATCCTCTGCTTGGCATGGCAGCAAGGGGGCCCTAAGAAGGTGTTGAGAAAATGTCTGATGAAAAAACAGGTATAATAACTTTAGATAACCCAAGGGATTTATTGGGAGTGGGGGGGTGGGGTTAGCCAGGGGAGTGGCTAACTTTTCATTTTGAAAATTTCTCTTTGGCCTTGGTATAGGATATAAATGAGGGAGAGGTAAGAATGGAGGCAGAAGCAAGTGGATGAAGAAGGTGTATTATTCATAGTTCAGAAAACAGGAAATGAAGATTTAAGGTTAAGACATGGCTGAATTGAAGAGTATTTCCTGCATGGAATGAGTAAACATTTAGAAATAGTTTGCTGTCACTGTGGAGATTTTATTTGCTTTTATGTAGAAAGGACACCTTGATTAGATGGCATATGCTTTATGGGTTGAACAGAAGCAACTGGTATAGTCCAGTTTGAACACTCCATCTGTTTTCAGAAATTGACTTTTTAAATATCTAGGTAAAATTTTTTCATATTTTTAGAGCATAGTTTTTGAACCATGAAATCTCTAGAATGGTGAAAATAATTTGACATTAACAGATGTAGGACACATTAAAGTGTACTATCCTAAAACCTTGGTAGCATTTTATATGTCATGAAATTCTGGACAATATTTTCTATGGATACAGTCTTTTGGTTATACTAAAATTGTAGTACATATAGTTCACTTTCTTGTTCTTTAGTTTTCTTTTACATGTATTGACTATTACATGAAATTGGTAATGTTTTTCCATCATCATAATTTTTATTAAATATTTTTGAAGTGATGCTTTTATTTGGATAGTATTCAAAAGTTTGTGATAAATGTTTATACTTCCAGAAAAATTTAACATATGAAATAACTGGAGAGGGTACCCTACCACGGCCAACGGATCTCTTGGAGTTTGCTTTTTAGCTGAAGGAACACTCTTTCAGGAATTGTCAAGTGATTTGTTGTTTCCTAGATCAACTTAGGGTCATAGGACTTGGAGTTGCTTTTGTGTGTTTAAAATATATTCTTGGTTTCTCCTGGTAATGTAGATGCCAGAATGAAGGACTGAATACTTGTTCGTGTTTATACATGTGTGGTTTTGTGTGTGTGTCTGAAAGAGAGAGAGACGGAGAGATACATGGAGTATGTGCACATACACTTCAGAATGTAACCAGTTTTGCTGTGGCTTAGCTTAAAATGAAAGTCCTTTCCAATATTTTCATCATCCTAGGATTCAGTGCTACTGGGCAGGTTGCTATAAATTTAGAAATCTTCCCATTTTTATTTTCAAAGATAATGTTTTCATGACTTGAGACATTTCCATAAATTCAGATGAGTACTCATTTCTTCTTTCCCTTTTGTGTGTGTGTGTCTCTTCTCATTACTTTTTAAAAATAGTATAATAGTTTATTTTTACATCATTTTGACTTTTTCCATCTCAGTTGTAATCCTCGTCGTCTTCCCATCACCAAATCACCCGTGTGCCATCACTTCTTTTCTCATTACTTTTAAACTCAGTGACATACCCTACAATCCTTAGCACCATATAGTTAGCTGTAATCACATACCAGTTAGCTTTCTGTACAATTTTTGACTTAAAAAAGAGAAAAGTTCTATACCTTTTAATTACTCCCTCTCTTCTACTTTCCCTTTCCTATTTCCTATTTAGTATTAAAACTTTTCAGTATTTGATCTAATCCTGTTCTCTGTTTTTAGTTAACAGCCCGGTCCTTGCCTGCTGTGCAGTCTGATGAGAGACTTCAGCCTCTGCTTAGCCACCTCAGGTAAAAAAAAAAAAAGACAGCCATGTTTTGCTTATAATTGCAAGTGTATTAAAGTGGACAGTGTATATTAACATGTTTAAAACCCCTTCAATTGCTAAAAACTTGCAAAAGGTTTTTTTCTTGCTTTAATACTTTAAGTTCAAATCCTTAATATAATATGCTTGTTTTCCTCAAATTTAGGGCGCAATAGAATGTTTTTTGAATTTAATTGAAGTGTGTAGAACTAGTTAAGTTTAAGTATAAAAGAGCAGAAAGTTGACTAGAACTAGAACAATCTCAAAGGAATGTGCTAAGAAAACACAAGCTTAATATAAACTTAGGCCCTCAGATGTTTTATGAGGAATAGATGGACGAGGTGAATTTGTTTTCTGCATGCATAACAACATATCATTATTTAAAAGACAACACAGAAAAAGAAAAGGAAAAACTTATCACTACTCAGAAATAAAAACTTATTTTCTCTATATTGTTTAAAACCCAATTTTGAAATTATCCTTGATGTAACTACTACATTTTATCTTATGCAATGTAAGTCCTTTTTTTCTATTATTAAAATCACTGCAAAACATAATTTTTAGTGACTACATTATATTTTCTTGTATTGCTGAAATACAATGTATTTATCTCCCACTAGGAGGCATTAAGACCATTTCCAGTTCCTTTCACTAATATAAAAAATGCAGTATGTAAACTTTATCTGTATTTTCAATATTTTCTTTCACATAAGTTTTCAAAGGTGGAGTTGCTTTGTCAAAGCATGTGAACCATTTTAAAGATTTAAGTCTTTGCAATTCTTTTTCAAAAACCTTATTCTACTTTTATTTTAATATTATACAAGATTTTCCATTTTACTGTTTCCTGAACAAGCAAAAACAGTTACTAATTTGATATGTGAATCATAGAGATACTATTGTGCATTTTGTTGCTGATTACAAGAATGATTTTAAAACATTTTATTCATTTTTATTTGGGTTGGATTAACTGTTGATAGCCTCTACTGATTTTATTTTGTATTATGTACTTTAAAGGATAGTAATTCTTTGTATTCATTACATGTTTTTTGTGAAAGTTTATGAATAATCTTTATTTTCCAAGGTACCTACATTTAAAGTTTTATGTAGTACCAAAGTGTTTTCTTTTAGGAAATTTTTTAAAAACCTAGAATATTAGTTCTCATTCAGAAATTTGTTTCTATATCATTTTGTATTCTTCAGTTTTTCTTATTCCATCTCTGTTTTTCTTCTCTGTTTCTTGTCAGTAACTTTTCCTTCCCACACATACTTTTTAACCTCTTTATATTTATTTATGGGGAGTTCAGACTGACATTTCCGCAGTGACTGAGTAGCATGAACTATATGCATAGCTGTTGGATTTCCTAGAGTGCTGTGTGAGCTCCTTTCCCAGCTCCTCTTGTCTTCCTTCACACCTGTCTCCC
This sequence comes from Condylura cristata, assembly GCF_000260355.1. Classification (NCBI taxonomy): domain Eukaryota; kingdom Metazoa; phylum Chordata; class Mammalia; order Eulipotyphla; family Talpidae; genus Condylura; species Condylura cristata. The sequence goes on from NW_004567102.1 coordinate 20,545,737, forward strand.
TCCTTTCTCCTCTCCCCATCCCAGTTCGTTTAATATTTTATCTATTGAGTATCTGTCTTTTACTATAGTAGCCTCTTATCTGTTGTCCTTGATGTCCACTTTTGTCCTTTCTGGGATATTTCAAATTATTGTCACAGTGATTATATTATTCCTGGCTTAAAGCCATCCCCCAGCTCTTCAGTTTCATTCTGGATAAAGTCCAAACTTCTTAGCCTAGAATATGAAGTGTTCTGGAAGGATCCTGACCTAGCTCTTTGGCCTCTTCGGGCAGTACTGGTACCCTAACTTGTAGTCATACTGAATTCCTCAAAAAAAATTTTTTTTTTCTATTTCAAGATGCCTTGCTTACTACACTGCTCCCTGTAAGTATTTTTTACTTCTTCCAGGAGTTCTCTTCTCCACTTCTACATTTTGACTAACTTTTGGTTGTCTTTTAGGACTTAGTTCATGTCATGTCCAATGATAATTTTTCCCTCACCACTTAGTTCTCATTCAGTCTCTGCCCTCAGTATGAATCTCATGTTTTTTATATGTTACCATAGTATCTCATGGCTACTACCCCTGCGCTACAGAACTTACATGATATTGTAATGATTTGTTTACTTGTCTGATTTCTCCATCATAGTGTGAACTGCACAAGAGTTTAGAAAGTGACTTTCATATTTGTATTTTCCTTGGGTTGGTGGTGTCTGACATATGGTATATGTATGTTGCGTCTTTTGTGAATGAATGAATGTATACATCTACGCTGCTTCCATGTAATAAGTGATTATTCACAAAGTTTTTATAATTTGTAGAGTATATTGCCACATTCCCCCCACCCCCATATAACCACTGGTTCAAAAGATATAAATCTAAGGGATTCCATGTCCTCCCTTGTTAGTGCTTGAGCTTGTGCAGTAATGATGGATTCTCCGATCTCCATGTCATTATGGTAATTGTCAACTAGAATTTAGATTAACTACTGACAGGTCTCTTCAAGTCCTTGAAACTTGCACAAACTACACTTGTTTAGATTTTCGTTCTCTGTGGAGTTCACTTATGACTGGTTGCTAGGCAACTGGGCTAGATGCAACCTGTAATATGCACCAACTGATGTTGTTTTTTTTTATTATTATTAAAGCAAAAGGTTTTTCATTTTATTGCCATGTCAAAAACATCTGTATGTCAGGTAGTAGCTGATGTGCATGGTTTGACACTTTCTGTTCTACAAAGGAACCTTTCGATATGCTTTCCAGGCTATTGAGCTGTCTCTTTTGGCTATCTGAATGTGATATCTTTCTTTTGCCTTCCTTTTGCTTAGGTCATAATAGGAAAGAATATTACTTGATTTGAGATTTAATTATGATCTTGTTAGGAAAAAATAATCATCATTGATTTGCATGAACTATATAATTTAAATGTTACCTGAAAGGGATGGCCATTAGAAGGGTAAGACTGAGATCATTATTAGGTCTGATTTTGTTTAGTGCCTCTAATGATCAAAGATGAATGATGAATAGCATTTTAATTGAATTTGTCAATAAAACTAATTTGGGAGATGATATAAATACCTATGAAGTTGAACAGAGTCTCAAATCATTTTACAGGATTCAAAGAGAATTAATGCAACATTTTGCCAACCTAATAGTGTATGATATTGCTGAACAATATATATTATTCTAAAAATGTAGAAGTGATGTTTCCAAATTTTCTTAGTTGCCCTAGTTCTCTAGTTAAAAATTAAGCACAGATGCTTAATTCATAAGATGCTTTCTATCTTATGAAAAATGCTTTTGAGTTTTTATTCACTATTCATGTCAGTTACTGAGTGCCTCTTACATGCTTAGAATTAAAAAAAATAAGAGAGTCTTTGTTCTGAAGTAATAAGCAGTTTTGGTTTCATTTGAGAGATATTCTTAAACATGTCATAAAATTTGTATACCTGCCTAATAGCATTAAACACAAAGCACATAATTTTATGAATTGAACTGTGCCCCTCAATGAATTATTTTCTTAAAAATTGTGCTGTGATAATTTTGGATTCAACACTGCCTGAGGCAGTTGTGACTCACAGTGGATACTCCATCTACAGTGAATTTTAATCTCCCTTGGAGGATGATGCTGACATTGACTAAGAAGGAGAATGAAAGAGGACAAGGGGATCAGGAAACAAATACGGTGGCTGAGATCATGGGTTCATTGGTTTCAGACATTTAAAACTTGAGATGCCTATGAATCATATAGGGGAAATGTTTATAAATAAGCTGAATATAGACCCACAGATTTAAGTGGAGGATGTAGAGAGATTTTCTAATCATCACTGTATAGGTGGTGTGGAATGGTTATGACTCAAGGAGAGTGTAGAGTGACCAAAAAGGGGGAAAGGGTCATGAATGGAACCCACAGATAGTCTGGTTTAATTGATTTGTGATGGGCAGCAATGGAGGTGGGAGATGAATTAATAGAGGATCCAGTTAAAATATCTTGGAATCTTGACTGAAATGGTACACAGCAAGAGATTTGTGGTATCAGAGATGTTAAAGGAAAGATTTCAAAAAAGAATGGTAAACATTGTTAAATGCCCTAGCACAGACAATTCAGTAAGTAATGTCAGTTGGTTTAGGCCCATAGGAGCACTGATGATTTGACCATAACATTGTAAAAAGGTCTAGATGACATCTGACTCCTGTGAGAAACTGAGGAGTGAATGAGGAGGCGCTAAACAAAGGAGTGGAGGATCTTGCTGGTAGAACTTAGTTCTGAGACAAGAAGGAAAGACAACTGGAACCATGAGCACCAAGCTTGAAATTGTAATGGTGGCTCTGACCTGTAGGCAACTTTGATGTAAGAGCTACTTAGTAAACATATTTTAGTACTTTAAGAGATTGCTTTCTTGTTTATTTAGCATATATTAAGTTAACTCCTACTGTATGCTAAATGTGATGTTAGGTTCAAGGCACACATATTTCTTTCTGCTCTTATGGGAATTTATGTTGATCAGAAAAGAGAACATCAGCTAAAGTAGTTATAATAAATTATGATACTTGTTGTCGTAGTAGAGGTATTTGACCATGTGGGAGCACTTAGCATCATGGAATTAATGAAACTTTGCATTCACAGTGTTCTGGTAGCTTATCTTCTACTACACTCTTTAGATTTCTTTTAGTGCTCTTAGACCAAAGTATTCTTAGGGATTTCACAGATGCTGCTGGTCTTCCTATAATGCAAAATTTATGATTTCTTGTGCTTTTCAAGTACTTTTATTTTCTTCAGTTATTACATTTTTTATCTTTATTCATTGAGTTTCTTTTAAAACATTGATTGTCCTCTAGTTAAGTAATAAAGAAAAATAGTTATTTTACACTGTGTTAAGCATAAAGTGCTAACAAAGTACAAAATGATGATGCTATGTGAAATAACTTTCTTAAAAAGCCTGAGAAAGCATTGTGGTAGTTACTGTAAGAGATTTGCGGCTAAAAGTAATTTGTTTAGAAGTTCTGTGATGATGGGCATTTTCTACACCTGTGTTATTCAACCTAGTGGCCAATAGACACAGATTACTTTCAGTGTTTAAAACTGATGCAGTTGGAACACTGAATTTTAAATTTTGGTTTTAATTAAAATTTCTATAGTCAGTTGTGGTTAATGACTACTGGATTAAAAAGTGTAGTTCTAGATCATGTTCAAAATACATTTAAATGGTCATATTTCACTCAAAGCACAAATAAAAAGACTTCAATGAAATGGGTGGAGGAAAGATATTACTGAGACTCACTAAAGGTTTAATACTTTTTGATTTTTGAACTACTGTTCAGGAAGTAATGCTAAAAACAATAATACAAATGTAAAAATGTCCATTTTTAATAGTGCCACCTTAGTTATTGATATACTAAATGCATAAAATCTAGAGGAGACTAGTTGGTACAATCTTACAGATTACTAACCTGAATTACTCTAGTTAAAGTCATACCTATGTGTTTCATGATAATATATTAGTCTGTTTTCTTTACAGCAAAATTGCCAACTGAAATGATCATTTTTATTTGTTCATTTGTTTGTTAGGTATTTGTTTGTAGTGGAAACTCCATTAGAGCAAGGAATTTGTCCATCCTGTTCACCCATTACTTATAACAATGACTGAACAAAGGAGGACCTCAGTGACACCTGAATGAATGAGTGAGGGGGAGAAAACTCTTTCAAGTTTAAAGTTCTACCACTTGTTCAGCTTATTTATCTTTTTATGTTTTAAAAGACATATTTATTAGGAAAAGGAGAAAGAAAGAGGCACCTGCCTGGCCACAAGAGGCAGGAGAGCTGCTCTTTCATTTTTTTAAAGCTCTTAACTATTGCTACCAACTGAGATGGTAGTTTGGACAAAAAGCACTGGTGGATTTTCTCTTGTTTTATGGTAAAACTCCGATAAAGAAATGCTCTTTACCTTTGCAGAAGCCCACTGCCAGTTTTATCTTTTATTTTAGGACTTGGACTTTTTTTTTTTTTTTTCTTTTTTTTCATGAAACCAGGGACTGATTCATGGATGGCCAAAAGTATTTTCTGTTTCCCTGTGACCTTAGAAAAGGTCCCTTTATTTTCTCTGGGATGTCTTATTAAAATATTGAATGAGGCCCTCCCTGGTGGCGCAGCGGGTTAAAGCACTGCACTAAGAAGCTGAAACCACTTCCGCATGAGTTCAATCCCCGCCTGCCCCGGAGGTGACCACATGGTGTGGCAGACCTCTCCTGACCCGCCCGCTGCTCCCCTCAGCAGTGTACTTCATTGATCTGCCTGTTCTGCTCCTTACTCTCTCTGGTGAAGTCTTTCGCCATCCCTGAGTCTCTGGCCTGTACCCCAGTTCTGTATGCACAAATAAATAAATCTTTTAAAAAAAAATGTTGAATGAATGGATTTAAAAACAAAACAAAATTATTACATATGTTGCTGTTTGTTCTGTGAAATGAAAGCTGGAAACATTATGAGCAACATTAATTTGGTAAGCCTAAAGGAATGTAGAGGGAAGACCTGGAATGTGACTTCTGGACTGTGACTCTTAAGTAATCTTCATTAGTTGGCCTCATCTCTGCCCCCCTCCAAAGAAACCCCACCCAAACTCTGAAAACATTGTGTCACCGGTTGTCTACTGCTTTGGGGGAACAAATATGAGGGTCTAATTCTAGAATGCCACACACTTATGATAGCTAATCTGAAAATCATTCACTCTACAAATTATTTGTGGGGGAACAAGAAGTTTTCATCAGTTTATTGTATTAATTTTACTAGGTGTTTGAACTTTGCTCCACGTTCCCTCTACCCCCTGGCTTTTTCATTACCACTCTCTCAGGCACTATAGATATTTGTTGGGAAGTTTAAATATATATGGTGAAAATACCTATATAGGGCTGTTGCTTGAAAGGGATTTATATATTTTACTTTTAAAAGCAATTTCATTGATGTACAATTTACATACAGTGAAATGTACTCATTTTAAGAGTACTGCTCAGTGACTTTTGACAAATGTAAAATGAAGATATTTTTGATAGAAAAATAAGAAGCAACTTTCAGTTCTCTTGTAATGCATTGAATTGTTGCAGCTTACAAACTGGAATGAATAAGAAAATATGGACCACTTGGGGAATGATGAGACCAACCTAAAAGAAGAGTAGCAATCATACCATTTATAGTGCTTACTTGATGTAGAAACCCATCTGATCTTGATTTTTATCGGATATGTGAGCCTCTTGGAATCATACAATTTCTCCCAGTTAGAGAAATATAGATCATTATACTATATTGTCTGATGGCAGTATTTTTGGGGAGGTGTTTTTTTAATGTAAAATTGAATAAGCTTCATACTTGTAGAAAATAATTTACATTCAATTTAAACAATTTTATTGATTGTGTTGTCATTTGGAATAACTGCAGGGAATATCACCTGGGCTAATACAAGTTAGATATCATTTACTAGGGATTTAGCTGTAAAAAGAAACTCTTAAATTTCACTGGTGACAGCTGTTGAGTGAATTTTCTTGTGATATCTTTCACAGTAGGAAATGATATATTGCACTTCGTCTCCCTTGATTTCCACCTACCCAACAAATCCAAGCTGCAGGGTTGTGCTTTCTAAAAGCCTGAACAGCCTAGAGTATGTGGACAGTTTTTTTTTCCCCCCAACATCCAAAGTGGATGAAATTGTGATTACAAAAGTGGATATATGAGTGATATACAAAACCTTTGTTTCCACTTTCTAAAATTGTTTTTCCATTTGTGCCATGATCATACCTGGCTTTATGTGAAATTGTATTGGAATTTGCTATACTTTTATAGAATGATGTAAGGTAGATTACAGTTTATTTTGAAAGATGTGTTAGTTTACTTTTTAATGGTCCAAATAAATACGTTTCCTTGTTGCAGAGTTCAGTTTTGATTACTTGTGATGGTTTCTTCATTGGTTTTTTTTATTTTATTCCAGTTTTTAGAATATGATAAACTGCAGCTTGCCAGATAGAAGGAGTGAATAGTGTTAACCTTTATAGATTCAAGAGAACTGGGAAATGCTTGACAATGAAAGAAATGTGTTTTATGAACCTCAGGATATCTCTCTTGGTAGGCAGAAAAGGGCAAAGAGACACTCCCTGAGGTTAGCAGAAGAATTCGTTCTAGTCTTATTCAGCGTATTACAGTCATCTACATACATATCCTGCATAGCATAGCTTCTTATAAATGAGAACTTGGACAGTTGTAATTAGGTGCTGAGTTTGGCCTGGCTGCTCCAAAGGCTCCCAAATAGAAATGTGTCTCAGCTCTATTTTTCCCTAGAAAACAATTCGGGTTACTTCCAAACTAATCAAAATTCAAGATTGCTTTCCTAATAATACAAATGGCAAACTGTGGCTAAAGTTGAAAAGATAGATTCCCAAGTTAAATGTGAAAACGAACATATTTGCAATAGACTTTTGGCATTTCCGTCCGTGGGCTTGTTTGCAGCTTGTACGCTGTTTGCGACTGGCACAGACTGATCTTGACTTGGCAGGTAGAAGTCCGGGCAGATCAACTGGCTGTTCTCACTCTCTAGGTGTACCCAGCCCCCTGGAGAATCATTTGATTGTCCCAGCTCATTGTGTCCTTATGCTTCAACAGCACCAGCCAGCCACCCCATAGAGATAATTGTCATTATCAATGTGAGCCTTGTACATAAGTTTACATTGTTGTGGTAAAATTAACTTTAGTAATTTTTTTCCTCACTCATGTCCAAAATATTTCAACATGTAATCAATACAGAAGATCACTAATGAAATGTTTCACATTATTTCTTCCTACTGATTCTCTGAAATCCAGTGCATGCTTACCATCTTAACTCAGACTAAGCTACTTTTCAGCTGCTCCATAGTCACATTTGATTAGTGGCTACTATATTGGCCAGTGCAGCTTTACAAAATTGGATTCCATTGAAATTGCCACGTTGAATTTTTGTACTTTGGAAACATCCTAAGAATGTTAATATAGACAAAACTTTCCAGATCATCATGATTTTCAAGGTATAAATAATTATACTTCATGTAAAAATATTTTTTTTAAGGGTACAAAGAAGCCGGCAAAGAAACCCATTTTCCTGTCTAATTTTCAAAGGAAGAAACTGGTGCAGTAAAAACTAGGGTGGAGAAAACCACCACCAAAATGTGTTTATTATAGTTATTTAATATAGTTAGACCTGGATAATGATGTTCACAACTTGAGTGAAAAATACACTGTTCGACTCTTCTACAGACATTTCATTTTGTCCTCATTACAGCCCTTTGGGGGCAGCAGTGTTGTGATTCTTTTTATGCTCCCTGTTTACCAATGAGGAAATGCAAAAAATGGCAGGATTTTCAACAAACAGATAACTACTTGATTTTGAAACCTGCAGTCTTAATCACTTTACTCTGCTTTTACTCTCTTCCTGTTTTGCTTTCTGCTTTGGGTTGGGTAAATTGGTCTAGGAAAAGTTTTGCAAATAAGAGAATTTTGCTAATTCTTAAAGTGCTACAATTATTCCACTACTCCTGGTTTACCCCTCAAGTTTTCATCAGTCATTGGAAAAAGTGATTGGAGAAGTTATCACTCCTGGAAAGCTGACTTTTACGTTTTGTCATAAATGCTGGTGGCATTTCTGTCGCAGTAGTGGAGCTTCTGAATACCACTCTTGGCGCCAAGGTGTGGTGATCAATCTTCTGCTAACAATCAATGCCACAGCATGAAAACATTATTTTTTTCCTTAACCAGCTAATCTTGCCTTGAGACCCACAAATCTACTTTCATTTAATTTCTTCTTTTTGTTTTCACCTCTCAGTTCAGCACTCAAAAAACAATTCCCTGTTGAGTACCTAAGTGGTCATATTGATATTTGTGGTGCATTGAACAGAACTTAAATTTCTGTTGTTTCTACAGGGACCAGGAGTAGGTCGCTTTTCACTTACGAGTCACAGGTCAGATGTGTGCAGATACATGTTACAGATGCATCTTTTTATTCACCCATTTCATTTTTATTCTGTAAACTTTTGTGGTAGTTGTGTGTGGTAGTGTTTTGCTTTTTTTTTTTTTAAAGATTTATTTATGCATTACAGAACTGGGGTACAGGCCAGAGAAGCAGAGGTGGTGAGAGGATTCACCAGGGACAGTGGGGAGCAGAACAGGCTGACTGAAAAAGAACACTGCTGAGGGGAGCAGCGGGAGGGTCAGGAAAGGTCTGCCACGCCATATGGGTCACCTCCAGGGCAGGCAGGGATTGAACTCATACAGAAGTGGCTTAAGCTTCTTAGTGCTGTGCTTTAACCCACTGTGCCACCACAGAGTGTATGTGGTAGTGTTTTAGGAAAACTTGAGTTACACATGGGTATGGCTAGTTGTGCCTTCCTGTCTTAGTTTCCTTCAGTCTCCCACCCCAATTAGACTGATTTAACTGGATATATAATAGGATTATTTTAAATTTGGTTTTACAAATACAGGTTATGTTTTGAAAGTTTTCCTTTTTTCCTTTCAACATTTTATTTATTGAAACTGTTAATTTTAGTTTTCTACTTACTGTGACTTTTAGTTATATTGTGAAAACTAGCTGTGCTTACCTCTTACTGTTTAATGGGCACAATAACATGGAAGGAAAAAGTGCCTCAGATGTGACTAATTTTTAATTAAGCTGCATCAGCATTTATTAAACAAATGTTACAGTAAGAAGGTATTTTTCATTTTGTATACCATAGTTCTCTTATACTACATAGTGTAACTTAGCATCATCACCTCAAGAAACAAATAAGGAGAAATACCTAGTTACTTCTGCATAAGCAAACGGTTTGTTATACACCCTGGTGCAAAATTCTGTTTTCTTTTTTTTTTTAAAGATTTATTTATTTGTGCATACAGAACTGTGGTACAGGCCAGAGGCTCAGGGGCGTTGAGAGGCTTCACCAGAGACAGAGTGGGGAGCAGAACAGGCAGA
>NW_004567102.1:20555342-20568774 GCF_000260355.1 Condylura cristata
GCCACCAGGGAAGGCCAACAAAATTCTGTTTTCTTAGAAAATACTATATTGTATATATTTAGATTTTAAAGGTTTCAAACTGACAAACCTCTTAATTTTTACTAAAATAGTGATTTATCATAGTGCTATTGCACAAAGAAATAGAACTTAGGTTGTTTTGAATTTTAGATAGTCATATTTCAGGACCCACTTACCAAATTCAGTTCTTTTTTTTCCTCTTGCTTCTACTGTCTTTTTTTTTTTTTTTTTGCCACCTAACTCAACCTCTTCATCTATAAACTGTTGTTTAGAGATTTCCTTGATTTTGCTTATCTTTCTGCACATCCATCTGATATGTACTAGCCTTCCAAAGCCTGAGAAAAACACTTTTTTATTCCAAAATGCCACCTTCTTATCACATACTTATTTTAAAACCCTTCCTAGCCTATGTACACTCAGCTCACATTCCTTTATGAACCTGATCAACATTTAAGAGAGTTTTAATACATATAAAATTGCATAACTACAAATAATAAAAATACTAAAATAACTAGGCCTTTGACTTTTATGTGATCATCACATCTTACGTCTAAAACTTCAAACTCAAAGTATTTTCTGATTATAATCTCTCACTCTTTCTCTTTACTCTCCAATCCCTTATTCTCTGATTGCCATTTTAGCTCATCTCAATCTTCCATGTTAGTGCTCCAGGTCTCTCTCCCTCTAGCTCAAGCTTCTTCAGTTAGCCTTTATACGTATGTACAAATTCATTTCAACAATGTTGCAATAACATTCTGGAATTCTGTAGTCTATGTTTCTAAAGCTGATAACCATTTAGTACCATTTCATTGATCAAGAACCCTTAAGGCCACATAGGGCTTATCTTCTCCTCCTACCCTTTGTCAAGAGGAGACTGTTCTCTGTGGGAACATTTTGTCTGAGGATTATTGTGGCACCATCACATTGCATATTCTGGATCATCTCTACATTCTTCATACTTGTGACTCTTGTCATAAAGGAAGTGCTTAATAGACATGTGCTGAATGATTGAGAGGCTATTCAGAAGGCTCTCGAGAACTGTATGTATGTATTTAGACTCTCTTCTGCCCAGATGAGGAACAACAAGTGGGATATGAAAGAAGTCTCTTATAAAGTCTGACTGTTTATTGGCATTAAAAAAAAATTAAAGTTCATCCTGAGTTCTATGCATTTGCTGGTACAGTTTAGTAATTGTTACTACACTTTTGAAGCCCAGTATCTTCAGATTATATTTTGCTATAATTAGAATACTCACTAAACCACATCTTAATGTTTCCACTACTTTTCTGACTTTTTGGTAACTTGAGAAAAACTATGTTTTAGCCTTAGTGCCTTTCACCTGACTCTTTAGCAAACAAAAGATAAATTATGCAGAGAATGCTAGATAATCACTGCAATTTCTACTCTTTTACCATGCATGCTTACGGATGAACAAATTAAAGCTTAGTTGGACTAGACTTTTTCCTCTTACTGCAAATTAGTAGCTACACTGAGAATTAAAGAAATCAAATCATGACTTTTCAAGATGCTGTGATTAATCAAATATTCCTCCTTATATTTGGAAAAATAGTGATTAGCAGTGTAATGTGAATTCTGTGGTCTATTAAAGTACTTCCTGTTCTGCTGTATTAAAAAATGGCATTTGTGCTATATATCCATTTATTTATGAAAGGTTAAAGCAGGAAATCTTTTATGCCTATTGGCTCTTCTTTGTTAAAAACTGTATCTTGGCCCTCTCTGGTGGCGCAGCGTGTTAAAGCACAGCACTGAGAAGCTTAAGCCACTTCTGCATGAGTTCGATCCCCACCTGCCCCGGAGGTGACCACATGGTGTGGCAGACCTCTCTCTCCTGGCCCGCCCGCTGCTCCCCTCAGCAGTGTACTTTGTCGATCTGCCTGTTCTGCTCCACACTCTGTCTCTGGTGAAGCCTCTCTCCACCCCTGAGCCTCTGGCCTGTACCCCAGTTCTGTATGCACAAAGAAATAAATCTTTAAAAAAAAACAAACTGTATCTTAAGACAGAGTATTTTTTTAAAAAATAAACCAGTGATTGTTTAAAATGGACTGAAAACAGGAATTCCTTCTGGGTTTGCATGTGTTTTCATTTTTCATATAACCAATAAGAAATTGGTTTTGCTCTTAAGATTACTATTACTATTTCTCTTTCTCTAATACATTAAGGAATGTTCACTTATAAAATGATTTATGTTTTCAATCATGAAAATAGAAATATATTTTGACAGTTCATTAGTGTAGCAGCTGCATTCATTTGCAACAGTATAATATAAAGCTGACTCTGAGCTTTGCAAGTAGTAGAAAGGTACCCTACTCTTCCTAGGTACTGTTATTAATCCTATTTAGTGACATCCTTTGACACTTCCAAGTAAATGCCAAAGGCCCAGTTTCATAAGCTACAATGAATTGTTCTTGAGAAATTTTACTCTTTTATGGGAGCATTATTTTCCCTCCCTCTGCCTTGATTGCCCCACCTTTCTCCGTCTGTTGCTACCAATTTAGGCTCTTACCTCTTTTTAGCTAGAATACTGATTATTCTTCTAAATTATTCAGATTTTCCCTGGCCCACCCTCTCTCCTTTATAGCCATTTTCCCACACTGCTTGCTTTTCAAGTGAGAACCTGACTGTCTCAATCCTTGCTTAATATCGTTCCCTAGCTTTTTCGTTGTCTGTAGAACACTGAATACACAGGATCTACTTCTCTTGGGCCGTGTCTGAAAATTTCTCCCACCTCAGCTTCATCTCATAACTGTACAGTTCAAATATGTATTAAATGGCCACGATGCAAATTATAATTCTGAGATAAACAATAGGGGAGGCTGAGAGGGGGTCAAAATAGAGGAAGGGCACAAAGGACTATGGTGACAGTTCACAGGTCAGGTGGTAATGGGAGATTTGGTGGGATTACACCTGGGGAAGAATCAAATAGTATACAAAAATGAACAATGATGTAAGAAAAAAAAAATAACCATGACGTTCAGTAATTACTAACTCCTCTTCTTACGGCATGTGTAAGCCTCCTGATCATGAACTACAGGGGGATTTCTTTTTTTAAAGATTTATTCATTTATTCGTACAGAACAGGGGTACAAGCCAGAGATGCAGAGGGTGAGAGGATTCACCAGAGACAGAGTGGGGTACAGAACAGGCAGATCGACGAAGTACACTGCTGAGGGGAGCAGCGGGCGGGTCAGGAGTGGTCTGCTGCGCCATGTGGTCACCTCCGGGGCAGGCGGGGATCGAACTCATGTGGAAGTGGCTTAAGCTTCTCTGTACTGTGCTTTAACCCGCTGTGCCACCAGGGAGGGCCTACAGGGGAATTCTTAATCTTAATTCTAACGTGTAATATGTTAGTTTCTATTGGCTTTTCTCCTGTAGTCCCTTGCTTGCCCTTCCTGGGTAGATGACCACCATCCTGTCTACTAATACTATTTTGAGATGTGTGATGTCTATTGGTTTCCTTGTATTCTCTCTGTTATTCTATACACCCACTGAAGTCTTTACATTAATCATTGTTGTCCTTTGCTTTTAGCTTTTTCCCTTGGACTTCAGCCCTTTTGTGTATTCTATCAAAGTGTTAAGAATAAACATTGTATGCTGTCATTCATATATCTTCTCTTTGTAGTTTGCATGCTGTATTCATCTGGGATGAGGAAAACATCCTTGTGGCATAGTAATTATGTGACCCCATTTGCTCAATAACTATAGTCCTGTTTGTACATCACTTTTTTTTTTTCTTTCAGTTTGTACATCATTTTAGATGACTTTTGTATGTGCTAGTCTGTTTGGTCTGACTAGTTCATTTAGTTGACTGTAATCATTTGTGGACTAAGAAACTGAACTTTATAATGGTCAGTGGAGTGGCCTGATGTTGATCCTGGAACTCCATTTTTTCCTGTACTTGCTGGTCAAGACTGCAACTACTCTGTGCACTGGAATATGCTTTACTGGTTTTAATAAACACATTGACTGCATTACTTCATTTGATTTCCCCCAGCATTTCTGTCAGTTAGCCAGACCTGGCATTATTAGTGTTGTTTAAAAATGAGGGTAGTGAAATTAGGCTTTCTCATTTTGTTGAACAAGTGATTAAAGAAATAAAGAGTGGATTCATCTCCTACCCCTCTTTCTGTTGTTCCAGACTGCCTTCTTACTGCACTATTAGGTATATTGGAAAGTGAAATATGCTTTGTTTAGGATTCTACTAAACTAGTCTTCTGGTTATGCTCTATGGTAAAGTGTAGCATACTCAGTTAATTAGCAAGTGTTGTTTTAATTTAGCATGGGTTTTGTATACTACGCTCTATGATAAAAGGGGTAGAAAGAACCCAGTGATGGAGTAATTACTCAAGGGACAAATAATACCAGAAGCAAAAAAATGTACTTCTGGATATGGAATCTTTCTGCGTTACTCCTTGGTGTCTGCTCATCCTGCTCTTGGAATAAATCTCAGACCTTTATTAGCCTTGTAAAGAGAGGACCCCCAGGAGGGCCGGTATGCACTTCCAGCTGCTTTCTAGCAAGTGACTGCAACATCCCATGTAACACTCTTCTTCATAGCCAAAACCCATTGTTTAATTGGTACAGTTGATTGATTGTAGGAATGGCAACCTTTCTACAGAGCATCTTCTGTGTGAATATTATTCAGTGGTGCATCTAAACCAAGCAGGCAGAAAGTAGTTTATGGACTTGTTGAACATTGTAATGACGCTTTACCTCAGAACTTTCCTTTAGTTGTGGAGTCTGTGTAAACTGTGGTTTGATTGTGGCTGTCTAAGTAATTGAGCAGCTGTTTGTCACTACTACACATCTAAGAGCCTGCATCTGAACCAGTGTCTGCAGAGTTGGGCCTTGTGTCAAGGAGGTAAAAAATCAGCAAAGGTAGCTCTAGGCTGTATGTACAGGTTATAGGTATTAATTTATAAATAATATTTTGAGCAACTGTATTCTAGCTAGAAGATGCCATATTTTAGTAATGAAATGGAGGCTTGAGAATCAAAGGCTTGAGTTTCTACTGAATGATGGTGGGTTCCCTGATCTAACCATTTTCTTCTTGCCTATGAACCTCTGTCTCCTTCCTCATCTGGCAATGTAAAATAAATATGCTCTCAGGGTTGTGAGGTTGTGTTTGGGGGATATAGGTAAGGATTCTTTGCACATGAAAAGTGTGTATAATTATTATTATTAAAATCTCTATTTTGTTAAATAGTGATTATAAGATGTTAGATCCTTCCACAAAAATTATGTCAATCTAGACCTATCAATTACAAGGCAGGGATTATCTTCTTCATTTGACTGTAAGGAACCTGGAATATAAAGTCTGAGTAATTTGTTCAAGGACCCTACACCAGTAAGTAGTGAGTGGAGTAAAGAAAAGTCAAACTTAGAAAATTGTTAGAAATGAATCTGTTATTCCAAAGGAGATTTCCATTAAGCAATGATAACTAAAAGGGGCTTGTATTCAAATACCATATATATTTAGAAAAGGAGAAACAAAAAAAGCCAGGTGTATCAGTTTGCTAGGACTGCCACAGCAAAGTATTACAGAGTAAGTGATGTTTCCTGATTTAAGCTGAGTTTCTTCTATGCTGCCATGCTGTTTTTAAAGGATAACTAATTCAAATTTGATCTTTAAGAACAAGCTGCATTATACTTTTTTGAGGTGGAAATGGCACCTACTCTGGAAACCAGGCATCTAGAGTGTCACTATATTTTTGTATTATTTTGGGGTAAGTTACTCCAATGTTTTCTAATAAATACCTTTAAAACACTTGGCCATATTTCTGCTATCTGCTAACGTTTATTTATGAAATGTTTTCTCATTCTGACCTTATATTTGAATAAGAACATTTCCTTTGAAATGATCAAAAAATGTTTTACAAATCCTGTTTTAATATTTTGTTCTTGTTTTTTTTTTTCAGTCATTCCTATACTGGTCAAGATTACAATACACAGGGGAATGTTGGGAAGATTTCTTTAGATCAAATTGATTCGGTAAGCACTGCAACCTTTTATACTTAGAACTTTATCAATTAAGGAATCACAAGTTTTCTTTGACTGAGGATGGTTTTTTAGTGGGGAGATGGGAGAGAATATTATTTCATTGCTAGTAATTCTTAAATTTTTTTTAATGATAGTTTATTTTTACATCGGTTTGTACCTGTTTTCACCTCAGTTGTAATCCCCGTGGGCTTCCCATCACCAAATCACCCTTGTGCCATCACCATAGTCCAATGCACTCCTCCCCTCACCCCATTTTTGATCCCATTCCCCACTCCAACTCTGTAAAAATGTCTCTGGTATATAGTTGTTCATTATTATTTTTTTCCCCCTGGTCTCTTTATGCTCCTGCTATGAGAGAAACCATGTGGTATTTTTCTTTTTCTTTCTGGCTGATTTCATTAAGCATGATCCCTTCCAGCTCCATCCATGTTGCTGCTTGCCAGGAATTTTATTTTTAATTTTATAATACTTTATTTTTACATATTTTTGTGCATTTTTCCATCTCAGTTGGGAAACCCAAAATCCCCTTGGGTTTTCCATCACCAAATCACCCATGTGCCATCACCAGAGTCCAGTGTATTTCCCTCCCCCCCGCTGTTTTTGATCCCATTCCCCACCCCACCCCCACAAAATGTCTTTGGTATATAGCTGTTCATTATTATTATTATTTTCTCGCCTGTTCTGTTATATTCCTGCTATGAGAGAAACCATCCAGTATTTTTCCTTTTCTTTCTGGCTTATTTCACTAAGCATGATCTTTTCCAGTTCCATCCATGTTGCTGGAAAAGACATGTGTTTCTTTTTTTTTTTTGGTTGCTGAGTAATATTCCATTGTGTATATGTACCACCTCTTTTTTAAAGGAAACCTCATATGCTGTACATGAGGTTTCTTTTTTCCAATCATAGGAAAATCAAATTCAATCAGAAAATTGTCATTTTATAAAAACCAACTTGAATCTATTATTCCAAAGGAGAATTCTTTTAAATAATATTTATTAATTGGTTATGTGTTTATGTTTGAATATCACATAATTTAGAAAAGGGGAAATGGAAAATAGTGTAGTTTGCTAGAGCTGCTTTAGAAAAATATGACAAGTTGGGTGCCTTAAATAACAGAAGTGTGTTTTCTCAGAGTTGGTGGAGATGAAAATTCCAAGGTAAAGGAATTAGCAACTTCATGTTTTCTTGAGGCTTCCTTGGCCATCTTCTTGCTGTGTCCTTAGATGTTCTCCTGTGCATACATATCCCTGGTGTCTCTTCCTATTCTTAGGACAGTAGTCACATTGGAACACAGCTCATTTAACTTCAGTTACCTCTTTAAAGATCCCATTTTCCAATCCTGTCATATTATGATTTACTGGGTGACAGGACACATTTGAAGAATTCATTCTAATAACATTTAAGGGATGATATCTTTCCATCCATCCATCCATGATAGATATATATCTATGATGGATTTATTTCAACTTCACTTTATGACTTCATAGTAGAATGAAGAGTATAGTGTACTTTACTGTAATTTGTAGAATTTTTCTTCACTACACAATGGCATTTCCTTGACATATGATTTGTGTTTATGTGAATGGTTGGAGGTTAATCTTATTCACGATTCTGTTATTTTCCTATTCATAAGTAAATATGAACTTGGTTAGATATTATGGGAGAATATGGAAGTGTAATCATTAGTTCATTTAGTGTGTGTGTGTGTGTATATACACACACACACACATACACACATATATACATATATATGTGTATATATATATATATTGAACCTATCAATTATATTAGTGTATATATATATACATATATATGTATATATGTATGTGTGTGTGTGTGTGTATTTTGAACCTATCAATTATATATATATATATTGAACCTATCAATTATGGACAGCCAGTATGCAGTGGTGTTAGAGGTGAGTACAACAGAAAATGCCCTTAGTCCATGCCTGTTACTTAAGGGAGATAGGCAGCATGGTAAGCAGTAGATAAGCAATACAGTCATCATCTTAGTTAAGAGCTGTGATGGTCATACCGGTGAGTCTGCTTGGGGTGATAAAGTCTTACTTTATCTGAACCTTTTCCTAATTTTGTATCTATATTGCTTTATCATCACAATTAACATGTCGTTAGAACATCTCTCAACATTCTCAATTTCTTCTCTAAATGTTGCCCTGAAATTCTACTAGTTGAAATCTGGCTCCCTCAATTTTGTTATTTCCCTTTGGTCTCTTCAAATGGAATGCTTTTCTCCTAAATTCTGTGTAGCAATGGGATGAGCATCTTCCTTGGACTATATTCCTACTTTCAAACTGTTTTTCTGCCTTCCATTGGAAGAGTTCTAGATCCTTGAAGCCCTCCTGATCAATTATACCACTTGACCCTTCCTCTTACTGTGGCACCCCTACTCCCAACTGCTATCATTATTGGATGACTTTAGCTCCAAGTCACGCATGGTCCTTTGTACTAGCACTACTCCTGCTGATGTTCTTGGCCTCTGCAAATATCCAGATTGATAATTCACTCTCTGCACTGCTCTCGTAATTGCTTTATTTGCTCAATATACACATTGTGCTATCTTTTTTGGATGAATTCTAAAGAGATTAAGACTTGTGCTGGGAAACCAGACAGCTGCTCATTCTGCTGTTAGGCAGGAGGCGATAGTGTCTTCACTGTTCTTCTGTTGTATTAAATGTCCTTGCCTTCAGTGAATCTTTGACTTAACATACTGAGACCTTTTACCTTTCAGACATTTTCACACATGCTGATAACAAAACTGAAAGATTTAATTTGGAAAATACTGTTTGTGGATGTGTTCCCTGGAAAAATAAGAAAAAAGTGTTTATCAGACCATGTCAATCTTCTGGTCATAACCCTCTAGTGGGTTTCTGGCACATTTAGGCTAAAATCAAAACCGACTATTCTGACCAGTGCAGCCATGCATACCTGTCATTCCAATTTCTCCATTCTGGCTCACTCACTGGGCTTACTCTGACCCCATGAGCCTTCTT
Source organism: Condylura cristata (assembly GCF_000260355.1). NCBI lineage: Eukaryota > Metazoa > Chordata > Mammalia > Eulipotyphla > Talpidae > Condylura > Condylura cristata. The sequence continues at coordinate 20,564,392 of NW_004567102.1, forward strand.
CTACCTCGGAGCACACTACGGTGCCTTCCTTCTCTTGGTCTTTGCTTTCATTTCCTTTACCTGGGAATAGTATTTGTGAATTTCTATTTGATTAGAATCTTCCTTGAAATTTATTTCTCAGCTGCATTGCCACTGCCCACAGATGCTTCCATAGCTAGCCAAGTTGAAGTGTTCCTTTCCAATTCATACTTGATCCATTTCTATTTTATTTCTAGTGCTTTGGAATCAGACATTATTTTTTAAAAAATGTCTATTTTTACATCATTTTGTACATTTTTCCATCTCAGTTGTAATCCCTGTGGGCTTCCTATTACCAGGTCACCCGTGTGCCATCACCGTAGTCCAGTGTATTCTCCTCCCCCCACTGTTTTTGATCCCATTCCCCACTCCACCCCATAAAATGTCTCTGGTATATATCAGTTCATTATTATTGTTATTTTCTGTTATACTTCTGCTATGAGTGAAACCATCTGGTATTTTTCCTTTTCTTTCTGGCTTATTTCACTAAGCATGATCCCTTCCAGCTCCATCCATGTTGCTGCAAAAGGCATGTGTTTATTTTGTTTGTTTGCTGAGTAATATTCCATTGTATATATATACCACATCTTTTTTTTTTTTTCAAAGATTTAATTATTTATTTGTAAATACAGAACTGGGATATAGGCCAGAGTTGCAGGGGCTGTGAGAGGATTCACCAGAGACAGAGTGGAGAGCAGAACAGGCAGATGATCAAAGTACTCTGCTGAGGGGAGCAGCAGGAGGGTCAGGAGAGGTCTGCCACGCCATGTGGATCACCTCTGGGGCAGTCCGGGATCGAACTCATGTAGAAGTAGCTTTCGATTCTTAGTGAGGCGCTTTAACCCGCTGTGCCACCAGGGAGGGCCCTGTACCACATCTTTTTAATCCAATCATCCACTTTTGGACATTTGGGTTGTTTCGATGTCTTTCCAATTGTAAATAAAGTAGCAATAAACATGGGGTTGCAGGTATTTTTTTGAATCAGTGTTTTTGTGTCTTTTGGGTAGATACCTAGGAGTGGGATTGCTGGGTCATCTGGAAGCTCCATTTTTAGCAGTTTGAGGAACCTCCAAACAGTTTTCCATAGTGGTTGTACTAGTTTGCATTCCCACCAGCATGGCAGGAGAGTTCCTTTTTCTCCCCATCCTCGCCAACATCCGTCATTGCTAGTTGTTTGAAGATGTGTCATTCTCACTGTAGTGAGGTGGTATATCATTGTGGTTTTAATTTGCATCTCCCCTATTACAAGTGATGTTGAACATTTTTTCATATGCTTGTTGGGCATCTGTATTTCCTCTTTGGAGAAGTGTCTTTTTAGCTCTTCTGCCCATTTTTTGATGGGGTTGTTTATTTTTGTTGAGTTTCATCAGTCCTATGTATATTTTTGTGATCAATCCTTTTATCACTAGTTTTGTGTGAGAAAATTTTTTCCCAATCAATGGGATACCTGTTTGTTTTTTTGTAATGTCTCTTTTGCTGTACAGAAGCTTTTTAACTTGATGTAGTCCCATCTGCTTATCCTTGCCTTCACTATCATTGCATTGGCTCTCCCTGGTGGCACAACAGGTTAAAGCACCACATTATGAAGCTCTCCGAAGCCACTGCAACATGAGTTAGATTTCCTGCCAGGGACCTGACCCACATGGTGTGGCAGACCTCTTCTGACTCGCCTGCCTCTACCCTCAGCAATGTGCTTTGTCAGTAGGCCTGTTCTGCTCCCCACTGTCTCTGGTGAATCCTCTCACCCACCACACCTCTGGCCTGTACCCCACTTCTGTAAATAAAAATAAATCTTAAAAAAAGAAAAAGTTAGGTATAGACTGAATGAAACTTGCATGTTCATACTGAGGATACTGAATATTCATTGGTGTTTTTGGATTAGAACAATGTTGGACCCTCCTGGTGGCGCAGTTGGTTAAAACACATCACTGTGAAGGTGTCTGCAGCCACTGCAGATTGAGTTTGATCCCCTGCCAGGCAGCTGACCCACATGGTGTGGCAGACCTCTCCTGGCCTGCCTTCTGCTCCTCTCAGCAGTGTATTTCAGTACACCTGCCTGTTCTGCTCCCACACTCTGTTTCTGGTGTATCCTTTCACCCTACACCTCTGGCCTGTACCCCAGTTCTGTATGCATAAATAATTAATCTTTAAAAAAAAGAAAAATATTGAAAAACAATTTAGACAATAAGAATTTAGACAATTTAGACAATAACAATTTAAACAATAAGAATGGACATATGAGAATAACTGCAATGCTTTCCAGTAGTGTTGTAGCAAGGCTTGAGGCCTAAAGAATGAGGGTGAGGATGGAAATATACAGAAGTTGTCACTGTGAAGGATAAAGACAAATTGGGTGGTCACTACAGGGAGCAGTAAGGCCAAGGCTCCCGCTTATAGGTAAAGTTTAAAGTAGGCAAGTAACATGTGAAGTGGTAAGAATTTAAGCTTAGGGAGGAGGATATTCTAGGAAGTAAAATGCAGTTGTAACCATGAGCATAATTGAAGTGGGCAATATTTTATTTTTGATGCTAAAGAAACATTTAGCAGTTTCTGTTTCAGTATTGACTTCTTTAACACATTGGGTTTTCTTTTTTGGAATTATTTCTTTTGTTTTTACATTCTACTTGGTTTTTGAGTTATTTTAAAAGTTCATCTGTAATTCAGCACTTAAATTTTTAAATGGTTGTCTGAAGGAAGTGAAATCTTAACTTCACCCCAAAACTTGTACATTTACTTATTTATGAAATAGCCCCAACAGTGCTAAATGTTCTTCAACAAGTTCAATGATTAAAACATATTGTGGTACATCCACACCATAGAATACTACCTGGCAATGAAAAAATATACCTGCAATAATGTGGATGAATTTCAAAGTATTATGTAGAGTAAGAAACCCTAACCACCAAACATGACATCCTAGGTGATTCATGTAATGACCAAATTATGGAGATGGAGGACAGGTAAGTGGTTGCCAGGGGCAAGGAAGGGAGGAGGATGCAGACAGTAGGTAGAGATGGCTATAGAAGGAGATTTGAGGGGACCTTCTAGGATGGGACTTCTGCATCCTGACTCTGATGGTGGTTGTATAAACCTACATATGGTAAAATTGTGTAACACTAATTTCATACACAGAGAGCCACATCTGATTGTTACTGAGGGAACCTAGCAAAGCTAGGGGATTGTATCAGTATAAGTAGCTTAGTTGTGGCAATATATTATAGTTTTGCATAATACTGTCTTTGGGCGAAACTGGGTACATGGTGTTTCTTTGTATTTCTTGCAGCTGCATATGATGCTGTTATCTGAAAAGAAAGTGTTTGATTGAAAATTAAAACCAAAAAGTGCCATTAACGTAACAGTTTATTTAACCCAATGTATCAAAAAATGTTATTTACATATAAAATTATTAGTAAGAAAAGAGTTCGTATTAAATCACAGTAAGTAATACTTCCTTATCGCTTTTATTTTTAATTCCATTAGACTGAATTTGCAAGTTAGATTGAATTTGAAACAAATGTTGTTGGAGCCCTGATAAATCTTCCACATAATCAAAAACTATTGCTAGCAAGAAGCAGGCTTCAGTTGGAAGTTGGCTCTTCAAGAGAATTTACTTATGCTTTTTTTCTTGTAGCTTTCTACCAAATCCTTCCCACCTTGTATGCGTCAGTTACATAAAGCTTTGAGGGAAAATCATCATCTTCGTCATGGAGGCCGAATGCAGTATGGTCTTTTCTTGAAGGGCATTGGTTTAACACTGGAACAGGCATTGCAGTTCTGGAAGCAAGAATTTATCCGAGGAAACATGGATGCAGACAAGGTGATTGTTTTAATTTTAATTTTAGGATTTAAAACAATACTTATGCATACAAGAGCTGGGTTGTAGGCCACAGGTATGGGGTGTGAAAGGATGCGCCAGAGACTGAGTGCAGAACAGGCAGATTGACTGAAATACCCTGCTGAAATACACAGCTGGCTAGACTGGAGAGGGCTGTTGTCTTGTGTGGGTCAGTTGCCTGGCCAGGGATCAAACTCATTATACTGCAGGGGCTGCAGATTGCTTCGTTGTTTACCAGGGGATAAAATTTTAATGAAAAATTTATTTTTTGAGTACACTGCTGAAATGTACTTGAAAAGATACATGTGCCTACAATTTTAAGTAAAAAGCTTGCATAGTATTCTAGTAGACCCTAATAAGAGATTAGGAAATTTTATTCCATGGTTAGGATTGAAACAACAACACGAGTTGTAAATGCTTTTGTGAAGAACTTCTCTTTGATAGCAGTGTGTGATAGTGATATACATACTTATGTGTCTGTTTTCTGAGTTAATATATAGGAATACTTAGGTTTATGTGGTATTCCTACC
>NW_004567102.1:20569639-20627543 GCF_000260355.1 Condylura cristata
AAAAACCCTGTTCATTGATAATTGTCTAATAGATTCTTAAATTTATCACTTAATAAGTTTTCCTTTAAGCACAATTTTGAATATGTTTTTTAGAATTCCATGATCTTTTATTTTTAAGCTAACATTATAATTTTGGAATATTAGAAAATCGACATCATTTTCTTAATTATAAATAATTATCAACATTTTAGACTTTTTCTTTTGTTGAGATAGCTAATAGTATGTTTTCTCACTCATAAAATTTGACATTGTGTTATGACTTTCCACCATGAGGTTCAGCAGTTTTTTAGAAATATCACTGGAGCTAGTTGTATGTTAGCATTTTCATTGAAAGTGATATTATTTCTTTAATCATTCCTCTACTACTACTGGCCATTTGGTTTGTCTTGCTGACTCTGGTAAATGTTATTGCAACCATTATCTTCAGCACAGAAATTCTTCACGGTAGTACTGATTATGTCTCTTGTGTGTATATAAAAGACCAGGAAATAAAACTACCTAGTGAACACCTAACCGTTTTACAGTTCTGATGAATGCTATGAAATGACTAGACAGATAGTGAGAAGACATGGTCAAGATGGCATCAAGGGATGGACTGGTGTGGAGAACTTTTCCAGTGGGTCCTGCCTGCAGCATTGCAGTTGATAGTGTATGATACTGTAAATTAAGGAATCAATGAGCACCTGTATATGGCAGCTTGGGCAAGAAAGTACACAGTATAATAGATTACACAAAGTTAGTTGAGACCTATGGAACAAATATGGAGCTAAGAGGATCATAGATATTTCTATAGAATCTGAGATGGGCTTTGCTGGAGCTGCTGTGAGTATAGCTGTAGATGCATTGTGACCCATTTGTGAATTTATGACCTTCACTTTCTCTGTATCAGTTACCGACCAGGTTATTAACTCAGTTGCCTATACCTATGAAATGTCCTCCCCCTTCAGTCTGGGACCTTTGTCTTCAAGGAGCCCAGTGGCTCCTTAGCAGGTATAGCCTTACTGCCTGATATGGGCACTGTCCTATTGTAAAGGTGGTCCCCTCTGGAATAAAGAGGTTGCAAAAGGACTTGTTAAATCATCCATTTGATTGTAGCAGTCCAGTGGTGTATTAGGGAATGAATTGATGTATGCAGTTCCTTTGAACTTCATTCAGAAGCTTAGTCAAAAAAATTTGATTCCTAGTGGAAAAACCAAAATAGAAAGGTAAGGGGCACATGTAACCACAGTTGCCCACTTGAGATCTGTGTGTCACTGCTTAGAATCTGCAACATTGCCGTCCAAGAGGGAATTGACTGTGAGGTGATAAACTTGCATACCATCAGACCAATAGATCCTGAAGCAGTAGAAGCTAGTGTCATTAAAACAAATTATTTCCTAACTGTGGAAAGAGGCTGACCAGAGTTTGGAGCAGGAGCTGAAATTTGTGCCAGGATCACAGAAGGCCATGAATTCAATTTCTTAGATTCTTCTGTGGTTTTTATCACTATTGCTGATGTCCCCATGCCTTATGCAAAGATTTTGAGGACAGCTCTATAGTTGAAAGACATTTACTTTGGACTTGAATTTCAAGTCATGTGATTTACTTAAATCTGACACTTTGCCTGAATTGTACTATATTATTATGACTCACACAGAATTTTCTAAAGCAGCAGCAAAGATATTTTTATACTTGGAAGTTTAAATGTCCTTGTATGTGGAAAAACTCTGCATTCTCCTTTCCATACTCCATGCTTTTTTTGGTCTATTAGAGTTACCATGTCCTTTGAATAAGACTAATAAGAGGGTAAATTTTAGACTCTCATTGGAAGGACAAGATATGAATGTGGCAGTCATAGTGAGAGATATATCCAAAAAGAAATATATGTAAAAATAAAAGCATATAATTTACATTTACTGTTAAATTGTCCTTACAGTCAATAAAGGAATTCCTAACTATGGAAAAAAAAATAGCAAGCTCTGTAAAAATGTTTCTGTCACTATAGTCATTAGATTTTTGTTTAAAATGTTCTTTTGGTCTTTTTATTAGGAATTTTTTAAGTGAGGTATAATTGACATTTAATATTATATTAATTTCAGGTTTACTACATAATAATTCCATAGTTGCACAAACTATGAAATGTCACCAATTACGCCTACTTAACACCCATCACCCCACAGTTAGTTTTTTTCCCCTTGTCATGAGAACTTTTTAAGATTTATTCTCTTAGCAACTTTCAGTATACAATGTAATATTAACTATGGCCACCATACTATACATTATACTTACATTTTTATTAGGAATTTGATGTATTAAATAAGTGAGTTTATTAGAGTTCTCCAGAGAAACAGAACTAATAAAGTGTTTGTGTATAAAGAGATTTGTTACAAGGAATGGCTCATAGGATTATGGAGCCTGACAAGTCCCAAGATCTGCATCAGCAAGTGGGAGATGCAGGGGAGCTGATAATGTAGTTCCAGTCCAAATGTCCGCAGACCTGCGTCTCAGGAAGAGCCCCTCTTTCAAAGGAGTCCAAATGCAAGAAAATTCAATGCACTTAGGCAGCAGGAAATTCCCTACTACTTTCAAGAGGGTGAGCCTTTTTGTTCTTTTTAAGCCTTCTAGTCCTAGGAAGCCCACCAATATGGAGTCCAGTCTGCTTCATTGAGTCTACCAATTCAAATGCTAATTTCATCCTGACACTTTCACAGACATACCTACAATAATTTGTTTTTTTTTTTTAAGATTTACTTATTTGTGCATACAGAACTGGGGTACAGGCCAGAGGCGCAGGGCTGGTGAGAGGATTCACCAGAGACACAGTGGGGAGCAGAACAGGCAGATCGACAAAGTACACTGCTGAGAAGAGCAGCGGGCATGTCAGGAGAGGTCTGCCACACCATGTGGATCACCTCTGGGGCAGGCAGGGATCGAACTCATGGAAGTAGCTTTCGATGCTTTAACCCCCTGCGTCACGAGGGAGGGCCCTACCTACAATAATTTTTAACCAAATGTCTAAGTATCCTGTGGCCCAGTTAGCTTGACAAAAAATATTAAAAAAAAAAACCCTACTAAATAGGAGAATATACTTGTATATCAAACATCCAACAAAGGATTTATGTCCAAGATCTGTGAAAAACTCATACAACAAGAAGAAAATAACAGTCAAAAATGGGTAGAAGAGCATTTACACAAAGAAGATATGTAAATAGCAATCAGACATAGAAAAATGAGTATCATTTGTTTATCATCAAGTCAAATTCACAATAAGATACCATTGCACCCATGAGAATGGCCCATATCAACAAGTGCAAAAACAAGTGTTGGCAAAGTTGTGGAGAAAGAAGAACCCTTGTGCAGTGTGGGTGGGGTTATAGACTGGTCCCTCTGAAAAACAGGATGGCAGTTTTTCAAATATTAAAATATACCTATTATATAATCCAGCAATTCTAATCCTAGTTGTTTTCTCAAAGAATGCAAAAACACTAATTTGAAGAGATATATGCACTCCTGTATCCATTGTGGCACTATTTAGAATAGCCAAGTTATGGAAACAGATGAGTGGATTAAGATGATGTGATATACATACCCCCAAACCCCCACACAAATGGATACTAGTCTGTTAAAAAAAAAAAAAAAGAACGCTTGCTATTTGCAACAGTGTGGAAGGATATGGAGGGGGTTATGTTAAATGAAACAGGTCAAAAGGAGATAGACAAATAATAGGTGATTTCACTAACATGTACAATATAAAGAAACAAAGGAATAGATAAAACTAAACTAAAAACCTGCAAACCTGACTGCAGGATTGAGACTCTCAGAAGGCTAGTGTGAAGGTTGGGGAGTGTGAGGTGGAGAGTATACCCCTAAATCATATACAGTATTGGAATCCAGTGTTTTCTCAAAAAATAAAATGCAGTTAAAAAGTACAAATCAAAGGGAAAAGAAAAATAAGACCATCAAAATAAATAGCTATTTTTGAGCATTTGGGTAGCTTTCATAGCTTACCTGTTATAAATTGTACTGCAATATACATAGGGGTGTAGGCGTCCTTTTGAATTAATGTTTTTGTGTCCTTGGGGTAGGTTCTTAGGAGCGGAATTAATGGATCAGATAGGAGCTCCACTTTAGATAGATGACTAGATCAAGAAGATGTGGTATATTCACACAGTGAAATATTACTCAACAATAAAAAAGGATAAACTCATGCCCTTTACGTGAATGGAACTATAAGGAATTATTCTCAGTGAAGTAAGTCAGAAAGAAAAAGAAAAAAATATCAAATGATCTCACTTATAGCAGGAATGTAGAAAAACCAAGTTAAGGAATTAGGAAAAAAAAAGTAACTATAATAAAGTAAAAAACAAAACCATCAGGCAACTATAATCAGAGACATTCTGTAGGGGAGGAGGAGGAGGAGAAGGAAGGAGCTAGACAGGAGTGGAAAAAGCATAAGGGTCTATGCTGATGGTGCACAGGTGAATTGGTAGTGGGAACTTTAGGGAGAAATCATACATTGTACAAAAATGAAGTATGATGTAATGTGTATATTAAATAAATACCTATTTATGGAAGCTTGGGTCATGGTTGTGAAGGGAAAGAGAAAAGTGGTTAAGTGAGTATTTTGGCTTGGTTCTATAAATTAAGAGGGTAAAAAGGAAAGTGAGGGAAGGGATAATTTCAAATATTAAGCCTTTTGCTAGCTACACCTGTTAACCAGTCTGTCTTATTTTAATGTATATCTGGATGGCCTATGTATCAATGTCATCAGTACTTAGTTATTTTTCAACCCATGCATCTGCAAAATATTTTCACACGGAATTTTTATTTTGCAATGTTGAAATAGTTTTCTTCAAAAATTATTTTAAGTGAAAATCAATAAATATTTTTTTTTTACCTTTCTGGGTAATAGTTATATTTTCATTAGATTGTTATTGATTACAGCAAATACATTATTTTGACTAAGAGATTCTGGGTTGTACTTCGGACTTACTGTGACAGCTGAGTGTCCTGTGGTTACAGAGTCTTTGTGAATAATCGTTGTGCTCAGTAGTAGTGGGATGAGTTGAGAGAGAAGTAACTAAAAATTATAAAACATGATGGTGAAAGCAAAATATTTTTGAGATACGGAGGAGTAAGGAAGTTATTAGATTGGATCACTTTAGAGAAGTTTCTTAAAGATCAATCTCCAATTCGGTTTAAAGGAAGTGAGTGACATGGATCAGTGGAGAAACAAGTGAGGACAAGAACATACAGTGAACAATGAAAGAGGAGAAAGTAGGCAGAGCTGTTCATGCTTCCATTTGTTTTTCTTCTGTCACTTTGTAAGAATGTTCCATTATTTTATAAGAATACAACTCTTTTGTTACTGTTCATTCCTTGTTCCTTTTGTTGTTAGATTTAGGGCTTGTCATTTAATAATCTCTGCTATCAGATTTCTTGGATTTTACCTTCTCAGTATATTTGAATATCATTTTTATTTGGATGCATACTGTACTCGAGAGGAAAAAGGATTTTAGTATTAAGACATCAACCATTTCCAACATTGTGCTTTATGAATAGTCTCATGGCAAACTAATTGCTTTAGGGTATTCCTTGCTCTCAAAATATTAGTTTTGTAATGTAGTGATTTAATTTTTAGATTTAATTGTATTGAGTATGAGTATTTACAATATATTAAAAATTTAGAAATGGCCCTCCCTGGTGGCGCAGTGGGTTAAAGCACAGCGGTGAGAAGCTTAGGCCATTTCCGCATGAGTTCAATTCCCGCCTGCCCCACGGGAGAGCCACATGGCGAGGCAGACCTCTCCTGACACGGCCGCTGCTCCCCTCAGCAGTGTACTTCGTCGATCTGCCTGTTCTGCTCCCCACTCTGTATCTGGTGAATCTTCTCACCACCCCTGCACCTCTGGCCTATACCCCAGTCTATATGAATAAATAAATAAATCTTTAAAAAAAGTTTAGAAATGAAGGCTTTCAATTACCCTTTTCAGTAGAGGGTGGAGACATTAGGTTTTCAAGTAGGATTCTTAGGATTTTTGTATGGTTCTACAACAGATACGTGAAGGTTGGCATGTTTTACTCTTTAAATGATTTCTTAGATTCCTAAAATAAATACACATGTGCTTTATACAAATAAAATATATTTAGCTACAGTAAAGTTTCATGCAAAGTTTTTTTACTTGTAACTATAATTTACATGGAGTAGGAAACTTTACCCTGTGTGTAAGAGATACAATTAATCAAACCTCTGTTGAAAGCATAAAACAAAATAGTCTTTCACTTGGAACTTGGATATTAAATCATTCTAGCCACTAACTTTATTAAGATTTAAATTGACCGGGATAATTCTTCTACTAAATTCAAAGCCAAGTCTCCCCATAATCAGATTGCTTACATTGTTGTTCTGAATTGTTTTGACCTAGCTCTATTAGATGTTAAGCACATGTAGATCATGTGCATTTTATGTAGCTACAATTCCTGTCCCTGATGATAGCATACTTAAAGTCTACATGTTGTTACAAGTGGTTTAGGGAACATTCAGCACTGTTTTCAAAACTTATTCTTTGTCTCAGATTGCAACTTGTATCAGGTTGAACAAACAGACTGATGTTAAAAATTGATGCCAAAGTGTTAAACATTTGGCTGGTGGATGTGAGTATATGAAGGGTATTTGTTGGTAGGATTTTTGTTTCAGTTTCAAGATCATGACCCATTTGGAAATTTATTAGGAAAGCAAAATATCTGGAATAAACTCTATTGGAGGGGCCCTTTGAAAACAGTTTTTGTTTCATAGACCTTCCAGATAAAACTGATACAAACTAAAAATTATGAACCACTGTTCAATTTTTCTTTTTTTAAATTGAGGCCACATTAGCTTATAAGTTTAATGCGTGGAATTATACATCAACATCTTGTATGAACTACATTTTGTTTACCTTACAAGTCTGGTCTTCATCTTTCATTATACAGTTGACTCCTTTCCCCAGTTTAGTCTCTGCTTTCCCTGTGATAACTACTATTTTGTCTTTGTAATGTAAAAATTTTAGTCACAGGTGTTTCTTTATCTCCTACATACCAGTGAAATTGTATGGTGTTTTTCTTTCTTCATTTAAACATAACACACCAGGTCCACCCAACTCTTGGCTAATATAAATAATGGTTGACATACTTAGAGGTGCCTATGTCTCATAAAGTGCATTTGTTTTTGATTTTTTTTTTCTTCTGGTAAATACCTAGAAATTGCATAGCTATTGTGTGGAATTTCTATTTTTACTTTTTTGAGGAATTGCCACACTTCCTTTTATAATGACCACGCTAATATACATTTCTACAAGCAATGTACAAGATTCCTTTCATATCCTCTCCAACACTTGTTTCTTGTCTTTATGATAATAGCCATTCGTACAGGTTTGAAGTGAGATCTCAGTTTTGTTATTTGGATTTCCCCAATAATAAGAGATGATGAACATCTTTTTATGTGTTCGTTGGTCATCTGTATGTCTTCTTTGTAGAAAAGTCTGTTCAATCCTCTGTCCACTTTTTTATTGAGGTGTTAGAAAAGTCATGATGGATTTTTTTTCTATGTTTTTCAAAGGTCATTTATTTATATAAAAAACAATCAGTAATATAGGCCCTCCCTGGTGGCGCAGCGGGTTAAAGCACAGCACTGAGAATCTAAAGCCGCTTCCGCATGAGTTCGATTCCCGCCTGCCCCGGAGGTGACCACATGGCGTGGCAGACCTCTCCTGACCCGCCCGCTGCTCCCCTCAGCAGTGTACTTCGTAGATCTGCCTGTTCTGCTCCCCACTCTGTCTCTGGTGAATCCTCTCACCCTCCGCATCTCTGGCCTGTACCCCAGTTCTGTATGAATAAATAAATAAATCTTAAAAAAAAAAAATCAGTAATATATTGCCTATTTTACTCCATAAGCTTTTGCCATCTTTCATTGAGCTTCATAATTCCTCGTTCATAGAGGGACCCATCTTTATCGGTGAAAAACTGAACAAGGTGCTAATTTATAGCTTCATCTGAATTGAACGTTACGCTATGCCAGAAGTTTTGAAGAGTATGAAGCAAGTGGAAATCTGATGGCACAAGGTTAGGCAAGTAATGCAAATGTGACAGCACAGCCCATCCCAGCTTCAATAATCTTGGACAGGTGCTTTAACTTGTGTGTGGTCTCACATTGTCGTGATGGAACACAACTCCTTTACTGGACATTTCTGGATGATGGATTCATTCAAACTGTCCAATTGCAACTGGAATACTTCTGAAGTGATTTTTTGGTTCCTTGGTAGGAACTCAAAAAATATTACACCTTTAAAATCCCTGATAGCATAACCGTCCTCTGGTGAATATCTGTTTTGATGTTGTTTGAGGTAAACCATCACATTTGGACTAAGACGATTTGTTCACCACATTGTTATAAACAATACACTTCCCATCACCAGTGGTCAGTTGCTTCAAAAAAGGATCGTTTTCCTTGCATTTAATGAGCATATCATAGATGTTTGTATTTGCCATCAAATTAACTTCTTTGATTTCACGAAGAACCCAAATATCGAGGAATGTCATGAGCCATTGTTGGCACAGACTTTCTTAGTACAGAGCATTGCAACTATAAACTTTATGCAACTTTTTTTTTAAAGATTTATTTATTTGTGCATACATAACTGGGGTACAGGCCAGAGGCTCAGTGGCAGCGAGAGCCTTCGCCAGAGACATAGTGGGGAGCAGAACAGGCAGATCGACGAAGTACACTGCTGAGAGGAGCAGCAGCGGGAGGGTTAGGAGAGGTCTGCCACACCATATGGTCACCTCCAGGGCTGGTGGGAATCGAACTCATGCGGAAGAGGCTTTAGCTTCTTAGTGCTGTGCTTTAACCCGCTGCGCCACAGGGAGGGCAACTTTATGTAACTTTTCATAAGCTTGATGAAATTTCTTACCTTTACAGAAGTAAACAGTAAAATATTGGCAAAAATGCACAGTGTGATCTTCCATCTTCAACTTGTCATAAAATATCCAAAATTCAGCCACATTGAGCAATTGTTTTTAAATGAAGCTAGAACTGTCAGTTGTCAAATGACTAGCAGTAACATAGATGTGAATGACTCTAGGACTTCCAAACAAGTGTCATCTGTTGCAAGAATGTGTCATGACTTTTCTGACAACCCAACAACCAGCAGATTGAAAAATAACTAAATTTGTTATTGTTGAGTTGTATGGGTTCTTTGTGTATTTTGGATATTTAGCACTATTGAATATATGATTTGCAAAGTATCTTCTTGCATTCAGTAGGATGCCTTTTCATTTTGATATTAGTTTCTTTCACTATACATAGGCTTTTTAGTCCATCATACTCTCAGCTGTTTATCTTAGGCTTTTTTTTTTCCTCTTGCCAATAGTGTCAAGTCCCCAAAGGTATCTCTATAACCCCTATCAAAGAGCATATTGCCTGTGCTTTCTTCTATGTGTTTTATGATTTTAGGTCTTTCATTCAGTTCATTAATCACCTTTTGTGTATGGTGTTAGAGTTCCAGGTTCATTCTTTGCATGTGATTGTCCCACTTTCCCCAAAATAATGCCTTGAAGAAAGACCCCTTGTTTCATTTAAGCTCTTGGCTCTTTAGTCATAAATTAGTTGTCCCTTACTATGTAGGGATATTTCTGGGCTTTCACATCTGTTCCATTGATCTGTGTATCTTTTTTTCTTTTTCTTTTTTTTTTTAGTACCATGCTGTTTTGCTTGCTGTCAATTTGTACAAAATTTGAAGTCAGAGTTAACCTTTATTTTTGTTCTCCCCCACACCCAAGGATTATTTCTGCCATTCAGGGCCTTTTGTAGTTCTAACTAAATTTTATATATATATTTTTTCTATTTCGATGAACAATGTTGTTTGGATTTTGATAGGTATTGTACTTCATCTATATACTACTTTAGGCAATAAGTCCATTTTAGTTATGTTAATTCTTCCAGTCATGAGCATATGTCTTCCTTTTTTTTTAAAATAACTTAGGTTCCTTTCAACAGAGTTTTATAATCTTCATTTAAGGGTCTTTCACTTACTTGATTAACTTAATTCCTAGATATTCTTTCAGCTGTATAGTAAATAGGTTTATTTTCTTTATTTTCCTACTAATTTATTATTTTATTTTTTTAAAGATTTATTATTTATGCATACAGAACTGGGGTACAGGCTAGAGGTGAAGGGCAGTGACAGGAGACAGAGCGGTGAGCAGAATAGGCAGATTGATGAAGTACCCTGCTGAGGGGAGCAGCGGGCGAGCCAGGAGAGGTCTGCTGTGTCATGTGGATTACCTCCCAAGGCAGGGATCGAACTCACACTGAAGCGGTTGTGGCTAGCTTGCAGTGCTGCGTCCTAACCTGTTACACCACCAAGGAGGGCCACTAATTTATTATTTTCACATAGAAGTGCCACTAATTTCTTGTATATTAATTGTGTAACCTTCTACTTAACTATATTTGCTTATAATTTCTAAGAGCTATATTTGCTTATAATTTCTAAGAGCATTGGGTTTTCTGTATATATTATCATGTCATCTGCAAACAGTGGTAATTGAACGTTTTCCTTTGCAATTTAGATATGTTTTATGTCTTTTTCCTCTGTAATTGCCCTAGCTAGGGCAGGCTGCTAGTACTTAGTTGAAGAAGAATGGTGAGACTAGACATACTTGTCTTGTTTCTGATCTTATTCCATTGAGTTTGATGATGGTCATGAGTTTGTCGTATGGGGAAAAAAGGCAAATAAGATTTGAATTATCCTTAGACTGGGTTCCAGCAGAAATAGTTTGTTAGGAAATGTTAATGGAGTGGATTTGTACTTTCTTTGGAAGCACACAGAGGAAATTGGGTGGTCTGATTTATGGCCTCTTTTTAACAAATATACTTGTATTTTTATCTATTTTTTTGTGTTGGGGGTCTGTGGAAGATTTTACTTAAAAAGAGGATTTTACTACTTAAAAATAGCTTACAGTTACACTAGTCCCTTATTTGTAGTGTAGAAGTTAAAAAAATAGATGGGGTTGAGGTAAGAAAGAAGAGCTATAGCAGTGACAAAATACAGTTTACTTTAAATGAATTTTGTCTTTTAGTCAAGAGAAAGCCTATAGTGGATTTTGAACAGGAGGAGGATTATTTTTTCACTCAATTAATCTGGAACCTGTATGTAGAATTGAAATGAGGTAAAACTCGTAGATAGAAGGAATATACAAATGTTTTAAGAAACAGTTTGTAGAACAATATGAGTAAAGACACTGAATTTAGGTGGTCAGTATCAGTGTAAAGAAACCCTAGTCGTTAGGCAGGGTATTCAATTGTCTGGGTTAGGCATAGAGGAGAAATGAATCATTAATTTTGTTTCAAGAATAAATTTAAACTGATGTCCAGATAGAAACTCATTTTGGTTGATTGGTTTACTTGTTCTTTCCTTCCTTCATTTATTATGTGTTTGTGAAAAGTATAACTTCTTCTATTGGAAAAAACATGGAGATGTGGGTTTCACTGTCATTAATAAATAAAAATGAGAAAAAATTACCTGCTGTTGTTGGAATGGAAATGGCAGAATCTGAATTGAAAGCATAATTATCAGAAAAATTGGGAGTTGAAGAGTTTGGAATCCTAGACACTAAGAAGGAGCATTTAAAAAATAAGGTTCTTCATACTTTCAGACCTGAGAAAGGCATGGATGTTCGTAGGAAATCACTGCTGAGAAAAATATAAAAAAGGAAACAAATCCTAGTCTTATTGGCCATGTGAGAAAATGGGGGCAGTGGAAATACAGTACATGTGCCAGAAGTTTGAGAAGCTAGGAAGAAGTGAAACACATTAACGTTAGAGGGTGATGTGCTGAGCAAAGATTGTTTTCAAGCTAGGGTGGGTGGGAGAAGTCACATTCATGGACATGGAGTACAGGCTGGGAGTAATTGAGGGAACAAGACCCGAGAGGTGAGAGGATAATTTAGTAAACATACTAATTATGTGTTAGTTACATTGTCTGGTGAGCATGCCCACTGTTAATCTTTTCAAGAGAGTGGGTGGGCAGATCACTTACTAGGAGAATCTGGTATATTTAGGGCTGCAGGGCAGTTGAAGAGTACATAGAATAACACCTTCCAGACTGAGGATGCCACCTATGATAATAAAAAGATTCGTAGGCTACGGAATAATTATGATTTGACCATGTGCTGATTACATAGCATATGCCAGGAATTCTCATTAATACTTTACATATACCATCTTTTGGAACCCTTAAAATAAGCCTAGGATTTGGGTATTATTTATGTTTGGTTTACTAATGAGAAAATTGTACTAGGCTGTAAATTTGTAATCAGCTAAGTCAGCACTGTTATATTGCTTTCTCTAGCAATGTCTTGTGGCCTTAGAGCAGAAGCAGAGAGGGCATAAGGTAAAATTTATTCAGCTTTAGGAATTGGCAAAACAGGAATGCTGTTATTAAATCCTTCCTGTGTTCCTTATTTAATCTCACAACAATATTGTAAGGTAAATATTATCCTTTTCTGGGGAGTTTAATGAATTTTCCTCAGGCAGAAAAAGGTAGAACTCAGATTTGTTTTTCCCAAACCCTATGCTTTTGTCAGTGTTCTCAGGAAAAATAGTCATGTTTTCTAGGTTGATATTGGTTTGACCAAACATGTAAATTTAAGAGGAGACTAGTACTTTAAGTTGATAGAAATAGTATTGCATGATAAATAACATTGATAAAAAGGTCTCAGATATTTATCATTGAGAAGCAGCACTACATTAAGTTCACTGGGAAGAGATCACAATTTCGTGTAGAGGTTAGTTCTCTGTTTACTTACCAGAGTTTCAATCATGTCATTAAAATGGGACAACAGTAATGTCTGCTAAAATGTTGCAAAGAAATTAAGTTATAAATACAGTACTGTATAATCTATAAGGTACTAAACCAAAATTAGTTAATAATAATATTGAGACATTAATACTTGGGTTATGCTGTAGTCACATGTTTTCTCAATGTATGTTTAAACCTAGTATAGAGGCACAAACCTTAATTAGTTTACTAGTTGATTATGATTCTCAATTTCCTTTCAAAGAAAATATTTAGCTTCAATGTTTACATTAGTAACAGACTACATAGGTATTTTGCATATGATCAAAAGTAGTTTCTTGAAAAAGTATTCTAATCTTTGTCACTACTGTTCTTAGGCAGAAATTTTAGAACTATCCTTCATAGTTACCCAGTCATCTAGGTAATGTTTTATTGTAATTTTCTACTATATTGTCCTAAATATTTTAATGTATAATAAATATGTGTGCATGCTGAGTATTTAACTCTTCTCTCCATGACTGGTGTTGCATTTGGAATACAAATTCTAGATAACACTGTAAGAATTAATATTTAAACCTTGACCTGAGTAGGCTGGCCTTGCTTTCATGAATTGTCAAGATACCATTCTGTGAGCTTTTCAATTAAACTATATATTGTGTTCAGTCTTTCATTAGAATAAAACAGGTGTGGTTAGCCATCCTTTCTAACACTTTTCTGATTTAAAAAATAGCTTTAGTAAATTAGGTTGCTTTGGTTTTTCATTCCAACTGCTTTACAATTCTTTAAGGAAAACAAGAAATAGAATTCTTCAACTTTAATCTTTTATACTGGGTATCTTATTAATGGTATCTATAGATGATGTATTAAAATGACAGCTAACGTTTTAAAAAGTGTGTATTTTGTTGTTACTATCTATAGTGCTTTTAAAAGAAAATGGCAATAAGAAGATACCAGTTAAAGATTTAACAGAGTTTGTATTAACTTTCATGTCCTGATGGTAAATTGTCTCCAGATAAATCAGGTATTACATTCCCAAATGGGTCAAACTTCTGATGTGAAGGAATTTTTCTTTGGAAGATTTATTTAAATTAGGAATCATAAGGGCTTATAGTATGGGGAAGAGATGTGCTTGGCTTTGTTTACCATCTATTATATTCCTATAAATATTCTTGATTTTTTTTTTTACTTGTTTTTGCCTGAAAATTTACTTGGCATCATCATTCCGATTAGTTTATTTCAGTGTAATGTAGGAGTTCAGTTTATTAAAAAAAAAAAAAAGCTATTTTGTACCTATCAAAGTGCATTGCTTTTAATAATAAGAGATTGTGAATTCACAACTTGGAGAATGGTTGTTTCTGTGGTGCATTTATTGTTTGCAGCTCATTCAGAAAAGTAGAAATCCTAATCAGATAAGGGTACAGGGATATTTAATCAAGAGAAATCTATATGGTTAATGTTTTTAACTGGGAAAAAATGTCAGTTTTAAGTGTGAACAGTTTCAAAGAAGAATGAGGCACGTAGATAGGTTAAAAAGATTTACTAGTGAAGATATTAATGAAGCCTCCTAAAAAGTAAATTGTTTTTTGAGTTGGTATCCTTAGGTCATAAGGTCCTAATAAACTTGTCATTTTCTTTTGCACTATCTCAGGTATGCCCAAGCACAACTGTCTTTTGTGAGCTGTGCTCACAGTATTTCTCATAATACATTCTACAGATATTCAAGTATCTATTTGTCTCAGAAACTCTTCCAGAGGTGTAGCCTTAAACCAAATAGACAAAAAAATCAGCCCTCTGGGGTTTGCTTTGTGGTAGAGGAGAAGCAGTTAAAAAAATAAGTATGTTATATATTAATTAGCAATAAATACTATGGAGAAAATTTAGCGGAGACAAGATAGGGAATGTAGTTTTGAATAGGGTAGCAGAAAAGTTAAATTAAAATAATGTCATTTTAATCACAACTTGAGTATTACATAAGTGCTCTGAACTTGGCATTGTTACTATTTATCATACTTTGTGGGCTATGAATAAAAAAAGTCAGTGTTCACCATTTTACAAGGAAGTAAACTTGAAGCAAAGAAAACTATCCAGCTGTAGCCAGGAGGAATGAATACTATACATCACAGTCTCTTAGATAAGGGTTTGGATCTCTGGAAGTTGAGCTGCAAGTCAAGGGCTCCGGGAAGAGCAGCAGTGGCAGTGGAGCACCCTTAACTGGTCCTAAGGCTTGGACAAACCTGGCGAAGTCAGGCCAGCTCCATGGCTGCGTGAGTTTGGAGCTGGGCTCACGCTGTCATTGGCATCCCTGTTTCAGTAAGGGACGGCACTTTAAAACCCTTCATCTTGGAGGGCTGGCACTGAGGTGCCAGGCTTTCTCTGTAATTACTCTCAGCGTGGTGGGGGCTGATTCTCTTCCCTCAGGCCTTTGGTCCACACAGCCCAGTAGGATGAATAAAGGAGTGCTGTGTTCATCACACCTCGACCTGAGGGTCCTGTGACCTAGTCATTGTCCTGAAGGTTGAGTGAAGAAAGGCGGTTTTACTACTCAAATCTCAAAAGAATTCCTGACTATATTTTTATTCTTACTGAAAAGATACTCAAAAGGGAAATGATTGATGTCTGCATTATGATCTTGGATCTTGAGCTAAATTAATCCTTTCAGCTAATAGCTCATTTAATGTCTCCCTATCTTTGAACCCGAAAACCTTTTATCTTACCCTTCCATTACTCTTTTTCCTTTACATTGTTTCAAACTGTTTCTTACACTTTTTCTTTTCAGATATAATCCTATATGCCATCCTCATCCTCTGGAATTCCATATAGACCTCAAAAAAGTAAATATGTTTGCACACTGAAGTCTCAGCTCTGTGCCTGCAAGTTCAGCTTTATTATCACCAATCCCAGACCCACAATTCCCTGCCTAGCTGCCTTTTCTGCCTTTTCCTTTGTCATTTTCTAGTGAGAAGTTCTTTGTATTAATAAGCCCTTACATCCCATATCTCCATAGTGAAAATTCATCTCAGATCTTCTCCACTATAATATTTAAAACTCTGAAAATAAATGGTATTTCATCCCATTAGATCCATTTGATGTTATGGAAAACAAAGCTCTTGTTAGAATAAGTAAATACTTATGAAAACAGTACATCACTGTCATTAGCATAGGTGGTGGCTAAGTAATATTGTTCACTTAATGCATTTATAAAGATAAAGTCAGGGATGGCAAATAAAAACTGACATTTCACTGGAAATGTGTGGACATTTATATTTATACAAATATGGTCACTTTGCCATTTAGCTACAGTGTTAATACTTATAAGCCTGCTTAAAGATGAGTTGTACTTTCTACTTCGGTGCTTTTAGATTATATCATAAGTTTGATGTTTCTTTACCTACAGAGGAAAAAATAATGTTGATTAATTCTCTGATATATTATCACAATTAATGCTTTTATTTCTACCTGTAGCTGTAAACCTTTTAAAAATCTCCCTTGATAATAGAAAAACATAAATCCAGGATATATTTTTCCAGTGTATTTAAATGTAATGTTCAGTATTAAACATTTTCACTGAAGTTAATCCTGGAACACACCATAAAGTATTTTTACTACTTTTCAGGGAAATGTTCATCCCTTTTGCCTTTCAAGGTGAGCATGGCTCCTCAATTTGCTCTGTTACATGCTTTTTGGTTATCCTTTCTTCTTCTGCTTTGCTTGGTAAAAACTGATGGTGAGGGTGTTGACTCTCCTGTCTGCTCTGAAGTCTGGATGTCCTCAGTCTTCAGTGACATTGTACAGAGACACTAGCATCTTCATCGGAGATCCAAGAATGTCATGACACAAGTCTATTCCCCACCCCCATTGAGTCCTTACCATAGGCTTGAATTTCAGACAGTATTTTCTACAGTTTCCAAATTCTTAAGCAAAGAACCAGAACTAGAACTAAAGTGACCTCCCAAAGATATCTTATGTAAGGTATTCTCTCTCTCATATTGTTCTTCAGCTTACGGACTTTCTAGAGGTATAAAAACTATGTCTTTAAGAATGGACTTTTTGTGATAAGCCAGCACCTACTCATTATTTTAACACAATTTCATGATGATCATCTGCTATATTTTTATGTATTTTGATTAAGTTATTGATTGTGCCTTGTACAAAAACGCTGCAATTTGAATAATGCTGCATTAATACCACTTAATCTCTTAGAGGTTTTTATACTCTCCCCACCCTGCTTCCTCTGGGAGGTAGGTAGAATGCTGTACACCTGATCTTTCCTTAATATTCATTGGTTAAAATTAGTCCTTAGTAAGTCTAGCTCTCAGTTTGCCTTATTAAAAGTTCTAAGATATGCTACTTTATTGTTTGTCTCTTCCTTTATATTTAAATTTAACTGAAATGATAAAGATGTACTTTTTATTCAAAATGTGTAGCGATCAGGAGCATGTCATTCTTTCAAGAAACCCTTCTAGCAAGAAACTTCGCACTTCACAAGTTATTGCTTATAAGATGGTTTATCTTTAGACCAAATGAGTCTGGAATGTCAGAGTCAATGGCCTGTTGTATTTTCTCTTCATTAGCATAAATCAAAATCCTAAAGGTGAACGTTACTTTCTGTTTAGAAGGTTTATTTAGAATGGAAAAAAGAAAAATTATAATTGGAATGAGATATAATATCTGAGGTTGTTGATGGGGACAAATGAAGTAAAAACAGTGTTATTCATTAGTAGTTTGTATTTTAAATAGCATTTAGGAAAAAATGACTAACTTTTGTGTGAACTTGCTATCACCTAACAGGGATAAACCACTTGGAGTGATGTGTTAGATTGGGGAGACTAGCATTTATTGAATTGTGCTGTGTGCTTTGTACTTTAATCTTTAGGAGTCATCATGTAATAGTGTTATTTTCTGATTTTGCAAGGAAACACTCTGAAGCTCAGTGAATTTCCTAGCAAGTAGCAGCTCCAAGTTTAACATGATCTGTCTGTCTGTTGGATAGACCATATCACAAAAGCCAGAAAACAGTGTTTTGATGGTATTATCTTCTTCATTTAGGAATATGAAAAATAAACACAGAATATGGCAGAATAAAAGAGAACTAGGCATGGCTGACAATTATTTGAGTTCTATCTTTAATTAAAGGAGGGCAGCAATCCCATGATTCTCATTTTTAGAAAGAAATTTAATTTTATTAGACTGGAAGGTCTTACATATATTGATTAAATCCTCTCTGTGTATACTAATCTTTAAATATGAGTAAGACATGACTCATGACCTTGAGGAAAATAGTTATATTAGTTGGTAACAACTTCAATTTATTACAATACAGCGATTGAATTACCTAAGATAGATTATAGATTATACACTTTTTAAGGATAGAGGCCATGTTTTCTTCAAGTTTAAATTCAAGTAACATTATTGGATACTTGGAGATCTTTCACACAACTTAATCAATAAACACTAGCCTCCAGAGTAGAATAGTACAACTTGTTCTGAAAGCGCACTATGGTGACTGCACTTGATGGGAGAAATCCTCTATCATGAAAAAATAAATGAGGATGTTTAAAATAAATAAGGGTATTGTTTAGGTTTTGAGTTGGTACAAAGATGATATAGATCTGTACCCCTCAGATTATTGATGTTTGCCAATTCTTGGATGCTTGATTCTTTGGTGGTAACTTATAGGCTATATCCACGGAAGTTGTTACAGAAATCACTTGAGTCTGCCCTCAGCTCTAAGTCATTGTCTCAGCAGTGCTGACTGCCTGACCTCAATGTTTTCTCTTGCTCTTGTGAGTTGACACTATCTTTGGGTACCTGCAGCAAGTTGTGTCTTTCTTAGTATTGTAGCCGAGTGTAGCTCCGTGTTACATCTGACGGGTGTCATAATAACCATTTTTATTCTTTCACAGCAAATATCAATTTACCCTTTGATCAAAATTTGAATAACTAGTGTGGAAGATTCCTTGAGTGTTAGATCCTAAACAGCATAGGTGTCATAGGTGTTCAATATCCCCAGGGCAATATTACACTCTTTTTAGATAGTTTAGTGTTTTTGGACACACTTAAAAAATCTATATTGCTTCCCAAGGTGATCTCACCCTTTTTAAAGACCTTTGTGTATCTTTCCTGCCCAGACTGCTCCCTGAGCTCTAGACTCTGTTACTTAAGTGCCTGTCCCTAACCTAGATTCTGGAACATAGACCACAGTACTTTTGAGGAGGTATCTCAAGCTTATGTCTCCACAGCTGAGTTCCCTGTCTCCAGCCTCCCCCCAGATCAGCTTTTCCTATGGTCTTTTCCATCTCAGATCATGGCGGTTCCATTTTTTTCAGTTGCTCAAATAAAGTATTTTGATATTCGGTCTTTGCATTCCTTGCTTGCTAATCTCACACCTGTGTTGTCAGCACATCCTTTCAGCCCAGCCTTGAAAGTCTGTCACTTCTCAGTATTTCTGTTGCCACAGCAATGCTGGGCCACACCGTCATCATTTCTTATTTAGATTGTTTACGTAGTTCCCTGGTTGGCTTTCCAGTTTCTGTCTCAGAGGATTTCATCACAGTTGGTAGAAACAGGGAAGAAGGACCACCTAATATTTCATAAAGGAAATTTAAAATTCCTTCCAGTCCTTTGACAAATTTCTATTAAGATTCCATAGAATTTCATGCCTCAACTTTGGAGAGGAGTGAGTGATTTTTACCCCTATATTTTGTTCACCAAAGCCAAGAGGAGCTAAGTATGGCCTCTGTGAGTGTCTGACTTTGAGTTACAATAGCCTCTTGGGGTACATTGTCCTACACACACACACACACACACACATAAAACTAATATCAAAATAATGAGAATATTATGAAGTGCTTTCAATACTGAAAGTGCACTGAACATAATTTCATTTCTTTTAATGGTTTGATATGAATTTCAGGATTGGGAGTCGCTGCAGGCTGATCTTTAGAAACATCAATTATCATTGCATAGAAAGGAAGTGTGCTGGTTAGTAGAGATTTCCAGTTGTTAGTGTCAGAAAAAGTAGCTCTTTGTCTTTTAAAATTAACAATAACTTATTAGACTTTCTTGTTATTTTCCTTTCTGAAATTTGAGACATAAGGTCATCTACAGATTTATTATAGCAGTGTATTTTGTTGTAGTCTCACTAACAATGATGGCTGACTGGTGGGTTTTATGTTACTTACAAAGAGAAAGTCCAGTAATTGAATGTTGCAGGCATTTTATTTGACTTGTACGTGCCTTAAGTTTTTTATTTTATATTTATTTCCCAACCGTGTAGACCTAAGGCCCTTTCTGGTTTAGTGGCAAAGTAAAAGATACTAATGAGAATGTCTTTGGGACATAATTATGTAGATTTAAAGGAGTGATGTAGTTTTAATTATGCCCTTTAGCTAGTGTACTTGCATATTAAGCTCATTCATGTCTCTGTGCATTTCCCTCTGAAACTTTGCTTTTCTCAGGCCTTAAATTACTAATCAGCTCATGGGTGTACCCCAAGGTTATGTAAGCTAAGTTGAAGACTGCCAAAGAATATGTTTAAGCTATTAATGCAAAACATACAGAAGTTTATAGTTAGAGTATATGGCTCATGGCTTTATACTGTTCTTTGTTGGAGTCACACAGAAGAAACTGTATGTGTATGTGTGTATATCCTCTCTCTTTCCTCCCTAAAAATATCCCAAACACCCTTTGGTGAAACATGTCATATATTTTTTATTTAAGGTATTATATTAAACCCAGAAAACTTGAGGTACAATAATCATTATTATAAATTAAAATTAAAATTAAAAGTTTTTTTTAAAAGATTTATTTATTTATTCACATGGAACTGGTATACAGGCCAGAGATGTGGATGGCGAGAGGATTCACCAGAGACAGAGAGGGGAGCAGAACAGGCAGATCGACGAAGCACACTGCTGAGGGGAGCAACGGGCAGGTCAGGAGAGGTCTGCCACGCCATGTGGATCTCCTCCCGAGCAGGCAGGAATCGAACTCATGAGGAAGTGGCTCTAGCTTCTCAGTGCTGTGCTACAACCCGTTGCACCACCAGGGAGGGCCTTTTTATTTTTTTAACCTCCTTGCTCTTTGGCTTGTTTACTTTCATTATAGGATTTTAGATTGAGTAGGAAAGTACCTACCTTGAAACTATGAAATAATTTACTTATTTATGGGGGAAAATTAAGAGGCTACCTAAACCCTACTTTTTAGGTGGTCTTGTTTTTATTTGTGTGCAATTAGAATATGGAAAATTCTTGGTAAATTTTAAAGACAAAAGTTCTGAAATCTTTGGAAGCTAATTTTTTAAAGAGCCAGTATAAATGTGGACTTTAGAAAAGGGTAAGTAAATTTATTTCCAAGGAGAGATAGTAACTATTTTGACTTTATGGACTATATGTTTTCTGCTGCAGTAGTGCATTTGTATTGTGACCAGCAAGCAACAGTGACACCTGATTGCACAGATAAGACTCTGCTGGTTGACAAAATCATGCAGTGTCTGTGTTTGACTTGCAGATTCCTAATTTAGAAAAGATTCCTAAACTTTTAAAGAATTTCATTTTTTTCTAATGGACATTCATCAGTTACTTGATGTGTCCAAGTACATGTTTTAGCTACTTTTATACACAATGGTCTATGACATAGGTAAAGAAAATACCACTTAAAGATTTTCATTGTGAAAAATTCAAATCCCCACATGCCTATCATTATAATAAGAGAATGTAGTGTTGTCCATAACTTACTTATCCTTTCTTATTCTTTGTGATTTAGCTGAAATATTTTAAAGCATTTTCCAATTTATGTCATGTGATACTTTACATACTTCAGTATTTATATCTAAAAAATATGGATGTTTTAAAACTAAATTATATGATTTTACCATTTGGGAACATTAAGTGTTTTTTTTAATAACATCACATATCTAGAACAGCCAAGTTTAGATTTTCCCAATTGACTGAAACATATATGTTTAACATCTGATTTATTTGAACCAGAATCCACATAGGTCGTATGTTACACTTGTCTGTTGGCACATTAATCTCTCTCAGTAATCCTTCAGCCTTTCTTCCCTCCCTTTCTTTCTCTCTGCCTCTCTCCCTTAGTCCCTCGTTCTCCTTCTTCTCCCTCTATTCCTTCCTCATTTGATAGTTTGTTGAAGAAATGAGCCTATAGATGCTTCATATTGTGGATTTTTAAATTTGCTTCTGTGTTACTTAATTTGTTACTATATTTCCCATTTTTCCTATAAGTAGGTTTAATACTAAAGACCTTTTGGGCAAGAATCCATCATAATTGGCATCTTGTTTTTCATACTACATTTTGTTTGGAAGTATATCAGTAGTAGCGTTAACTCTCCATTCTGAAGTTCCTCTTCAATTTTTCACTTAATGGTATTCTACATTGATGAATTCCCAAATCAGTTATTTTGTTTTCATTTCTACATATTTTCTTTTTTTGCTGGTATTCTGTAAAGAATATTCTCTTAAAAAAAAAAAAAAAAAAAATTTGGGGCCCTCCCTGGTGGCGCAGCGGGTTAAAGCACAGCACTGAGAATCTAAAGCTGCTTCCGCATGAGTTCGACTCCCACCTGCCCCGGAGGTGACCACATGGCGTGGCAGACCTCTCCTGACCCGCCCGCTGCTCCCCTCAGCAGTGTATTTCGTCAATCTGCCTGTTCTGCTCCCCACTCTGTCTCTGGTGAAGCCTCTCGCCGCCCCTGAGCCTCTGGCCTGTACCCCAGTTCTGTATGCACAAATACATAAATCTTTAAAAAAAAAAAGAATATTCTCTAATTATTAGGGTATTTGGTTACCCTGTAATACAGTTCATAAGGAACACAGTATATTTGTGTGTATGTGTGTGTGTGTATCCTAATATTTTATTCCTCCTGATATATCCATCTGTTTTTATTATATTTACTTAATCAAACTTTTAAATTTTCTTACATCATTGTTCACTTTTGTACAGTATTTGATTTATCCTCCCAGGTGTAGTTCCCATAAATCTCTCACCACCACATAACCATGAACTGTCACCATAACCCTTTGTGCTCTTCCCTCCAGTTTTGATCCCTCTCCCTGCTCTTCCCCTTATGTATGTCTCAGATCTATAGCTGCCTGTGAGTTTTGTCTTTTTTGTTTGACATTTTGTTTGGTTCCCCTATATTCCTCCTGTAAGTGAAGCCATCCGGTATTTTTCTTTTTCCTTCTGACTTATTTCACTGAACACAATTCCTTCTACCTCCATCCATGTTGCTGCAAATGGCATGAATTTGTCTTTTTTGATTGCTGAAAGTATTCCATTGTGCATATATACCATATCTTCTTGATCTAGTCATCTGTTTTGGGGTGATTAAGTTGTTTCCATATCTTAGCAATTGTAAATAGTGCTGCAATAAACATAGGAATAGGGATTCCTTTCAAATTAATGTTTTTGTGTCCTTTGGGTAGATTCTTAGGAGTGGAGTTGCTGGTTTATATAGTAGCTCTGTTTTTAAAACTCGAGGTTCCTCCACACAGCTTTCTATGGTAGTTGGATGCATTTCCACCAGTGTAAGAAGGTTCCGTTTCCTCCCCATCCTTGCCAGCATTTCTTATTGCCAGTTTTTTAAAATAAGGTGGTACTGCATTGTGGTTTTGATTTGCATTTCCTCTATTGTAAGTGATATTGAGCATTTTTTCAGATGCCCGTTGGCCATTTGAAGAATGCAAGTTTTTTTTTTTTAAAGATTTATTTATGCATACAGAACTGGGGTACATGCCAGAGGTGCAGGGGCGGTGAGAGGCTTCACCAGAGACAGAGTGGGGAGCAGAACAGGCAGATCGACGAAGTACACTGCTGAGGGGAGCAGCGGGCAGGTCAGAAGAGGTCTGCCATGCCATGCTGTCTCCTCCGGGGCAGGCTGGAATCGGACTCATGCGGAAGTGGCTTTAGCTTCTCAGTGCTGTGCTTTAACCAGCTGCGCCACCAGGGAGGGCCCAAGAATGCAAAAATTTTGAACCTCACTTTATAAATTAGAATTGAGTCTCAAATAGTTAAATCAGTTATCTAAAGTCACAAACTTAGTATACACAGCTTAGAATCACACCAAAGATTTTTTTCCCAAAGATTTATTTATTCATACAGAACTGGGGTACAGGCCAGAGGCTCAGGGGCGGTGAAAGGCTTCACCAGAGACAGAGTGGAGAGCAGAACAGACAGATCGATGAAGTACACTGCTGAGGGGAGCAGCAGGTGGGTCAGGAGAGGTCTGCTGTACTATGGGGGTCCCCTCTGTGGCCAGGGATCATACTCATGCTGAAGTGGCTGTGGCCAGCTTGCAGTGCTATGTCCTAATCCCTTGCGCCCCAGGGCCCACACACCAAAGGTTTTGATACTGATTCTAACTACTGAGGTGGAACATCAATGGGAGTTATTTGTTTAGAAGCTAAAGAATTATTAGGTTAATTCCTCTTTCCTGTCTTTTTACCCTGAATAAATTCAGTAAAGAATAGGTAGTTTTATGTGATAAACTACAAAAATAGTTGTTGACAGCAAAGGAGTGCATGGGAATGAAATTTGTTAGATGCAGACTCCTGTTCTACCACTTAACAGCTGTAACCTGACCCTTGGCAGGTTAATTTTTCCATGCTCTAGCTTCATTGTCTGTCTATAAGGGTCCTAATAGTTTCTGTCTTACAGATTTCTTGTAAGGATTAAATGAAGTTGCTACAAGGGATGTGCCTTGCATATAATAAGGACTCAATCCATTTAGCTTTTTGGAAATTGTTTCATAGTTACATCTTTAATTTTGTTAATCATCCAAACCAAACATTAGAAATGATACAGAAATTGTTAGGAAAACAATATTATGTTATACAATTCTAAAATTGATGGTAGGTCAGTATTCTAGTGAGCTTATTGAAAGACCTAAAAAATTGCAAGAATCTAAATGTTAACACTGGATTTACCACATAATCTAGCAGTTTACTCCTACATACCTACCCAAAGAATACTAAAACATTAATTTGTAGGACTATTTGGACTCTTAGTTCATTGCAGCACTATTTACACTAGCCAAATTAAGGAACCAGCCTAAGTGTCCACAAACAGAGTTGTGGATCAGGAAGATGTGGTATATGTACACAATGTAATACTACTCAGTTATCAGAGAAGATAAACTGTTACCATTTGTGATGACAAGGATGGAACTGGACGGGATTATGTTAAGTAAATCAGAAGGAGAAAGACAAACACTGACTTCCGTGTAAAGAGAACAAAATAAAAGAGTTAAATAAATCCAACCAATCACAAATACTAGAAGTATGACTTTAGAACTGAGGCAGGAGGGAGAGGGGCAAGAATAAAGACTGGAGAGAGCACAGTGGACGTTGGTGGGGGACTGTGGGCTTTTAGGTGGTCAGTGTGGTATGGTAACAACACACTAAACACAATATTGAGTCACACACAATGTTCTAAACCAGCGTTACCACACACACACAAGAGAATGAAAGCTGTGTACATTCCATTTCTGTAATAGTTGTAAGTACAGAGAAATATTGTGCTAAATTTTGAGTTACATTTATAGGATCAGTTACTTAGGGAACTTTTGGATAGTTGTTGAAAGATGGATGTAATCTGAATGTTTTGCATTTTAAATTTTTTTTTTTTTACCTTCTAATTTCTTAAATTGAGGAATACTTCTTTTTGGAATGTCAAGGCTTTTCTCTAAGCACAGTAAGGAAAGCTGTCAGATATACAGTCATATATTCAACAGAAAATATTTTATTATATAGTACGTGGCAAAGACAAAATATACTGTGTCCTGTCCCCCCAACCCTTTCCACTACTTATGTGCTAGAGCTGTAGATGGTATCGCTATTTTTAATTTGTTTATAATCACCTCTTACTCATACTTGAGCCATAAAAAAAATCCTTTTAGCAGAACAGTTTTCATAGTATAAGACAATAGAAAGCATTCTTTTTCAACATGCACTGCAGTTAAGTATACTTACTACTTTATAATTTTGCATTATTTTCTTATGGTTAACATTTTAAAAGTATGGCAAAAGCATATGTATGCATCTGGTTTGACAATAACCTATTCCTGTTTGTCCATAACTACTCTTCTCTGATGTTGCATAATATTATGAAAGGTTCTTTATGACATATTTCTCATGTCATGTATATTTTAAAGGATTTATTCACTTATTCATATAAGAACTGAAGTATAGGCTAGAGGTACAGGGAGTGAGAGGATTCACCAGAGTGGGCAGTATATTTGCCCTTGACCAATAATGTGAATTGTATTATGTAATCCATATGAAGTGAGTAACTTGATTTTGTTACTGTAAAAATCCAACTGTTCTTTATTATTTTTCCTCCCTGGTTGTTTATGTGGGATTGCATCACTTAGCCTAAGTTAAGAAGATATACCCTGTTAATATTTTATGAAAGAAAACACTGTATTCCCTGAACCAGCTTCTCAGTATTATTTGCTTACTATGTGTCCCAGAATTTCTGTCTATGCTAATGGCATACCATTGTGTATATGACAGTTCTGATTGAACTGAATAAAATTAGGAGCAATGATCATAGTCTTTTTATTTTAACAGATTTGTTTTTCAAGTGAAGATAAATTATATAAAATTCTACTTCACAAAGGTATAGAAGGAGTAATTAATAAACATAATGAACAAATATGTGATTACATGTGAAGATTGGGGACCTATCAACGTCTTTAAGGGGGTATGTCTGTCTAGATACTTTGACGCACCTGTAAGTCTTCTCACTTTCTGGCAAAGTCTATTTGTTGGAAAGGATACTGGATCTGAAAACTGGAGGTCACAGTCCAATCCTTTACAACTGCTTCGGGAGTTTAAAATCTATTCAATTTCTTTGGACCTGTGGAGTCTTCCCTACAAAAGTTGGAAATACCACCTGTATTTTTGGTGAGGTCCTAGGGTTAAGTTTTCTGGGGAAGTGAAAATTCTTTCTGAAGTAGAGATTACTAAATATGTCAAAGTTAGGATACACTGTGTCAGTTAGGAGGGAGCATAGTGATTGGCTCAATTAAGATTTGACTTGGTTGATTTTATGATCTTAATCAAGAGACCTACCTTCACCATGGCCTACTTTGTGCCCTCCTCTTCATGTGGTAATAATAATCCTTATTTTGTGGGTTCTTGTGAGGATCAGTGAGAATATCTGTCAAGTGCCCATACCATCCCTGCTGCTGTTGCATGGTGGCTGTTCAAAACTATTGGCAGTTACCAAATACTGATTTCCTGCTTATTAATGTGCAAGAAAATAACTGAGTCTCTTTGGTATAAGAAGGAAATTGTAAATCTTAACAGCATGTGTCATTGTGGGGAATATCGGTTTATAATAATCATGCTTTTTAATTTTTTTGAAGTTCTTTTTTTTTTTTTTTAATGCATACAGAAATGGGGTACAAGCCAGAGGTGCAGGGGCAGTGAGAGGATTCACCAGAGACAGAGTGGAGAACAACAGGCAGATTGAGGAAGTACACTGCTGAGGGGAGCAGTGAGCGAGTCAGGAGAGGTCTGCTGCGCCATGTGGGTCAGCTCTGGGGCCTGCACTTGCACTGGATGGATGGAACTTGCACTGAAACGGCTGCAGCTAGCTTGCAGTGTTGTGTCCTTACCAGTTGTGCTACCAGGGAGGGCACAATTTTTAATTTTTTGTGGTGTAGGATTAACTAAAACTCAGTGTTACAAAATTAAGTAAACTATTGATTTACATAAAATATAAACAAAGTTGTAAAAGTAAAACTAACAAGAAAAATATATTAATGTTTATATTCTGCCGATGAATTCAAAGATGAATTCATAAACTACTTTCCATCTTCACTCTTTGTTTTGGTTACCTCTATATATTGTTCTTGCCCATTATTTTCTTGCGGATGTGGAAATGGATTGTGTGTACACGAGTAAACACCTTTTTAGTTTGTTACTTGTTTGCGTCAGTTGCTGAGCTATGGCGACATCTTTAAGAAAGAGAATAGAGGCCCTCCCTTGTGGCGCAGTGGGTTAAAGCACAGCACTGAGAAGCTTAAGCCATGAGTTCCATTCCCACCTGCCCCGGAGGTGACCACATGGTGCAGCAGACCTCTCCTGACCCGCCCGCTGCTCCCCTCAGCAGTGTACTTCGTTGATCTGCCTGTTCTGCTCCCCACTCTGTCTCTGGTGAATCCTCTCACCCTCCGCATCTCTGGCCTGTACCCCAGTTCTATATGAATAAATAAATAAATCTTTAAAAAAAAAAAGAGAATAGAAACCCTTGTCTGGGAAAACATTAGGAATAGAAGCTCACTAATGTGAAAGAGTTCCATCTAAGACCTTTTATGCTATTGTTCTATTTATGAATCCATTGACTTGATATTTGCTCCCTTGTAGTATTACAGAAAATGATTTCTTACCATTTACTTTCTTTTATCATCTAAAAGTTACCTTTTCAGACTGTGAAATTGATCATGTTTTCCCACTATTAATAATGTTGGATACCACAGTTCTTTGTATTCTGGGGCTTTTTCTTGGTACTGATAAATAGCATTATTTTTTAATAGAAATATATAATTTCTAATCCTAACTTTTTAATAAATACTTGATTATTTAGCATTGAAATTATTATTGTGATGAAAAGTTATTTAATGGCTTTTTAGGATGTTCTGTTAGCTGTAAAGATTCTTCTTAGCTTTAAACCTGCAAAACTGCAGTTCAGTTGGGGGAAATAAATAAAATTCAATATATTTTCAATAACTAATTGCATAGTTGATTTTAAAGCATTAAGATTTTTGCTCAAAAAATAAAATATCTTATTCTGTGTGATAATTAGGAATTAGATTCAGCATTGTGGCTGTTTCATATTTTTATAACTGACAGTAGCCATTTGCTATGTTCTCATGTCAATTTTTGAAGAATGCTATAAAAATGTAGGTGTTTCTGTTAGTAAAATTGACTTTTATTTACACAAAATAGATCTAAGTTACGGCTAAACATTACTTTTCATATATTTATGCTATCTATATTCAAGATATGAATAGACTGATTTAGAAAAAATAAGTAATACTCAATCTGGGAAAATGGGAGGAATGATCATACCTTGAAAATATTACTATTAGGTGCTGGTTAAATTTTATGTTTCCAACTTGTAACACATTAATTTGACTAAAAACATTTTCAGAGCAGATGGTTTAGAGTTACTGATACCTGAATCAGATCTCAGTTCTAACACTAACTAGCTGCACACACTGTGTGAAACAGATGGCTTCCCCCCCACCAAGCCTTGACTCTCTATCTGTGAAATGGGACTGAAGTGCCTTTCATAGTGTCATTAGGGCTTAAGCAAAATAAAATGTTAGAACAGTACCTACAAAAGAAGAAAGTTAACTGTGAGTGTAGTTAGGAAATAGATTTTCTTTGCCATAAATTGAACCACAAATGTTGGAACTGAATTCAAGATTATTGCTTAAAATAATTTGAATTTTGAGTTCTGTAATCACTGTTTCATGAACAATAAAAAGATAAAGTTCACACTGGTCCTCAGGTTTTATTGTGAGACCTCAGGAAAATATATTAAATTTCTTAATCTTCAGGTTATAAAGCTGAGGAACATTTTTTATTGGGGTTACCATCAAGCCAGCATCATTTTTATATACTTTTGCCCTCAAATATACACATTGGCAATTGCCATATAGAATTTTATTGGAAAAGAAAATTTATTTGATTTACATACTGATAAAACTATAAAGAATGTCAGTATTCCTCTAGTTCTCTTGTGTTGTTGTATTTAAAATAAATACATGAAAAGCATTTTCTCTTATTTGCTCTTCAATCATTCCCCTTTAGAACACCTGTCATTTCAGTCAAACACTCTTGCATATACTTAGAATTATTGTATTATCTTGAGTTTCAAGATTGCAAAATTAGAAAAGACATACTATCTTTAAATTATTATCAAAGCAGAGGTCCTTATATATCACTAAGGTAATGAATAAGAATTATATATTTTTCCTGTGATTTCCCTACCTTGACTCTTCACTCACTGCAAATCTCAGTGAATGTGTTGCTGTCTACAGGTAGAAACACAAGAGACTCACAAAACTAAACATTGTTTTTGAAGATTCCAGCAAATCTGGAAAATTGTGGTCATTACTCACTGATTGCATAGTTTCTAAACACTAAGATTCATAACCCCAACTCCTCAGGAGATGAATGAAAAGGCACTTATGCACGTGAATCTGAGTCCCCAGAGGCAGCTGTCTGGGTTCATATGCCCACGGGAAAACACCATTCAGCCATTCCCATTCCTACTCAGTGTCACTCCTGTGCCATTTGCATTTGTATGTGCAAATTTCTTAAGATCTCACTCAGTACTTGTTGAAATGTTTCTCTATATATGTTTTATGGCTTAGAAATATTTTGCGTCCCAAACAGAATTTTAAAAGCCCAGATTAAAAAAATATATTTTTGTGTGTGTGTATGTATGTGTACATGAATGCCTTTCAGTTTTTGCTTTTTCTAGTGACCAGATAGTACTTGTGGCCTGTTTCTTTAAGGAGTGAAAGTTTAATTAATGACCATGATGCTGTCAGTATAGTATAACAAAAAGAGAAGACAGATTAAAGCTCCTTTTTATTTTGCTTTGTTCAATCCCCAGTTGAATTGAATAGTGTTGAGCAGCTGCCAAAACCATGGAATTTGAGATTACTTGTTTCAATATTGAATGAAGGCTCAGCTGAGAGAGATGGGTTTTAGTGCATTTTTCCCCCTTAGTGGAATTAAGGTGACTTTTCTTTGCACATTGCATCACCTCAATTTAGGAGCTAAGCAGCTTGTGCTTGTTGGTCGGCTAGCTTAATTTTGCAGGTTTGTGGAATATGATGTTTTTATAACAGAAGGAAAGACTAGATAATAATCCTCAGAACCTTTAAGAAATTGAAATTTAACAGTTCATTATACATTTATATGCAATTTTATGTATATACCTATGGAATTTAATTTATATTTTTTTGTAGCTCCTCACTATCCAGGATAGTGGGCGTAAAGCAGAGAGATTTAAGAAAATAGAAAAGTCCCTGCCTTCACAACTCATTTTGGCACAGATTTAATACAACTAAATAACAGTGTCTAAAACCATGTCGTTGAGGGTGGGGACAGAGAGAACAGCAGTATATTCATTCATTGCTTAACATAAGTCTGTAATAAGTTTTGTGAAATATGAATTGTTTATTTTTTAGGATAAAACAGGTCCTTTAGCATTTGTATAAATAATGGTAACTGCTTGGTAAAAGGATCTCATTATCTCCTACTACTTAAGTTTCGAAAGTGATTTTGTGCTTTTATTTCTTTAGAAACAAATTAAGTGTATCAACTTGATTTGGGGTATATTAGTATTCTACAAATTACTCTTTAAAGCCGCACATCAAAATATTATTATTCCTGTAATTTTATGTGTATAATGTTTCTCATTACTGCTCTGTTCATTTGTATGCTATATAGGACACCAGAGGCAATTTTTAGAATTTTATTTTATTTATTTATTTTTTTAAGATTTATTTACTTATCTGGGATAAAGACCAGAGGTGCAGGGTGGTGAGAGGACTCACCAGAGTCAGAGTGGGGGGCAGAACAGGCCGACTGATGAAGTACACTGCTGAGGGGAGCAGCAGGCGGGTCAGGAAAGGTCTGCCGTGCCATGTGGTCACCTCCGGGGCAGGGATCGATCTCTGCGCTGAAGTGCTTTAGCTTCTTAGTGCTGTGCTTAACCCGCTGCACCACCAGGGGGACCCTAATTTTAATGAGAATTAATCTGCATATTAAGTGACCAAGTAGACTTATGGTCCTAGTTGTCATGTCACAGTACCATGCTTAGATTTGCAGTTATCCTTAGCTTTCTTTTTTTGTTATTACATTGCCATTAAAATCATTGAGTCTAAGTACATATTAAGAGTTCTTATTTTGGAAACACCTTTGTTGGTAAAGCAATGGAAAATGATAATTTATAGTTAAGGTTTAATTTGTAAGATGTTAAACTGAAAAAGACAGTCAAGAAGTTTTTGGTAGCAGTATGGTAATTTCAAGAACTATTCATGTATATACCAGGTGCTTTTGTGGAGTGGTAGTGGTATGTGTGTTTTGCGTGTGTTTCAGGTGATGTGTTTCACATGATTATTGAGGTTACTGTCTAAAATGGTAAGCAACTGGATTTTTCTTAGAAAATTTCTATGTGAGTCATAGCATTTTCAAGAATTCCTTAATGCAACTAAATACCATAGGAGTATACCTGTACAAGCAAATATAGTGATAGTTAGTGATAGAGACAGAGTATAATGAATTGAGTGTAACAGTGAACTTAGGGACTTTTTGAGTTTACTTATATATTCCTCTTGGTAGCTTTGGAAAACAATCCTGTTATTTTAGCTATAAAATGATTGTTTATAGCCGAGAAAGACATTGCAAATATACTTCAGGTCATTTGCCTATATGATTTACAAGTGACAGTCTTTAACTTTCTAGTAACTACTTATTTGAAAAAGGAGGAAATATCATTATGGTAACCATCACCACCAACAGTAAATACATATTCAATACCTGAATGCACAAGGCAGGAAAAGGAAGTGTGAGACCCCAGGGGTCTGAAAAGGATCAGGGACCAAACTCAGACTCCTCCAGTCACTCTGCTCCATTCTTTTTCTAGAAATACAGCAAACTTTCTGTCTCAGTTCCAGAGGAGAGATATGAAAAAGAAAGTATACATACACGGTTTATTATTTTGGTATTAGACAGAAGCACATGAGATCTCCATTTATATAGATTAAAATATATAATGTCATGGCAAATGCAATATTAAATGCTCTGATTTAATATTTCTAGAGCTACTGATGACCAAACATTATTATAGAAGATGGTAGCACACGTATTAAAAAAAAAAAAGGCACATTACCTATCTTTATGCAGTCTTAGTTCTCATGGGTTCTCCAGCAATATCTCTCTTACTCTAGACACAAGTGTAACTGCTTACTCCACATCTTTACTTTGCTGCCAAATAGTCATTCAAGCATGTTCAAAACCAGGCTCCCAGTGAACACAACACACCTAGATTTTCCTGTTTCGTAGGTAGAAATTATGGCTTACAAGGATCACGAATGTATGAACATGGTCTGGATATCTTTCTGTCTTTCCCATCTCCATCAAGATAATATTGTCAATAACTAAGGCAGTAATTTCTATAGCACTTAATGGGGATTTTTCTATCTTTTAAAACGTAAGCAGACATGAAAATGGAGCCTAGTAGACTACTAAACACAACTATGATATATTTGCTCTAATACATTTCAAAAAGCTATTTTATATCCTTCACTATACATGGCAAATTGTTGAGACATGTTAGGATTCAGTGAATGAACTCTGGAGAGAGAAACAACAGAGCTAGACTAGAGTTTCAGTCTAGAGTTTCAGATTTGCTATTGAGATGCTCTTGTTACTCATGCATCCATCAGGGCATATATATATATATATATATATATATATATATACACATACATGTATCTATATATATGTGTGTGTGAATATATATATACACACATACATATATCTATGTATGTGTGTGTGAATATATATACACATACATATATCTATATGTATTATAAAGCTGTATATATATACAGCTATATATGTATATATATACATATATACATATATATAAAGATATATATGTAGATATAGATCTTTATATAGCTACACATATAAAATAATATAATAGTTTATTTTTATATCATTTTGTGCCTTTTTCCATCTCAGTTGTAATCACCCATGTGCCATCACCATAGTCCAGTGCACTAGGGCATATAATTTAACTGTTCCTTTATCAATGATGTGGTAAAAATGAATGAGATCACAATTATAAATTGGTCTGAAAATTCATTATTTTCTTATTTTCTTAGATTTATTTATTTATTTATACAGAATTGTTGTACAGGCCAGAGATGTGGAGGGTGAGAGGATTCACCAGAGACAGAGCGGGGAGCAGAACAGGCAGATCGACGAAGTACACTGCTGAGGGCAGCAGTGGGCGGGTCAGGAGAGGTCTGCTGCACCATGTGGTCACCTCCGGGGCAGGCAGGGATTGAACTCATGCGGAAGTGACTTTAGCTTCTTAGTGCTGTGCTTTGACCTGCTGTGCCACCAGAGAGGGCCCCAGTTCTTTATTTTTAATGAAAACAAAAAACTTTGGTTTGAAATGTTTATTCAGACAGATTGTTCTTCCTTTTTACCTGTTTGACCATATTCATCATGTCATTGATATATTTTTTTAAGATTTATTTTATTTATTTATGCATATAAGAACTAAAGCCTAGACCAGTGCAGGGGGTAAAAAGATTCACCAGGGATAGAGTGGAGAACAGAACAGGCACATTGACTGAAATACACTGCTGAGCACAGAGTAGTAGATGAGACAGGAGAGGTCTGCTGCACCATATGTGTGAGCTAGTTCCTGGCCAGGGATCTGGGTGAAGAAGAGATTTTTTTAGACTATTAAAAGTTTCTTCAAACACTTAATAATTGTGTTTTTAATTTTTTTAAACTGGTGGAATTGAAAAATTTCATTTTCTGTTTTGTCTTATCCCTTTCTGTTAGTATTTCTCTTATGTCTCATTCATTTGAAAGAAAAGTGAGACAGAAGAAATTCAACTTTATAATGAGCTATCACATCAAAATTGAGAAGCAAACAGGTAACTTGGGGCCATTTAGTAATTTTATGCAACCTTCCTTGCTGGAAAAGTCTTCCTAGTTGTTAAAGAACAACTTAAGATTATTAGGATATTTATTTTCTACATCACTTGATTTCCATTTCATTACAAGAAAACAGCCATGTTGTTTTAGACTTTAGTCCTGTTTGCTTATAATTCATAAAATGGAATGCCTTTTGATGCCGTGGTATCTGAGTAATATATCAATAAAAGGAAAAGACAGAGATAGTTCTCTTCTGTCATGAATGTTTTATTTTCTCAGATCTCTTCTGCAGTTTGATGTGCTGCTCCTTTATATTAATAATATTTATATGTTGTTTAGATAGGTAAATGGTATAATATTGCAGCAGGGAAAAACCAATAAGGCAAATCTGCAGACTCAATATTCTGTACTAGATAGCTTGGAGCATATGGACGGACATGTTTCCCATTGAAGTTGAGTGACCCTTGTAACAAACCAACCTTTGTTATACTTCATAAGGGAAACTCAGCAGTATGCTATAATTTGTATAGCTTTGTAAGAGTAAAGTGGTTTTTCACAAATATATAGTAATTTACCTTTCATTATTATAAGATTGAAAATGTCTTGTTTCTCTCATATACTTTGAGCAAATTGAATATTACCATTATATTCTAAAAAAGAGTTATTTTTAGCATTGTTGCCACTTTAAAATTTTAATCTAGTTTCAGAAGAGTTTATATGTATTGTTTAATTAATGTAACATGATAGATAGAACTTTAAGATAGTCCTGACATAACATTTCACTTAATTATTCCAAGTCTTCATTTTTCCAGGCTTTGGAATAGGGATAATCACACCAGTTTTGCAGGGTTGTTAAGAAAAGCAAGTAAGATAATCTATGCTATACTGAATCCATTGCCTGGTATGTAAATGGACTACATGAGAAGTTGCAGATGTGGTACCAAGAGTTCCTTATATACTTCACCCAGCTTCCTCTAATATTAATATCCTAATGACTATTTTACCATTATCAAAACTAACAAATCAAGATTGTGTGATACTAGTAACTAGAGACTTTATGTGTGTTTCACCAGTTTTCTCACCAATGTGCTTTCACTGTATTAAGCATCAACCCAGATCATACATTGCATTTAGTTGTATCTTGTTAATCTCTTCCAGTCTGTCAGTCTTCCATTATTTTCACTGACACTCTGGAAGGACAGTGGTCAGATTTTTACTGGCTTTCTCTCATTTGGTGTTTGCTGTTTTCTCAGGATTAAATTAAGAGTATGCGTTTTTGGCAAGAGTATACCACACAAGTGAGGTTTATTCTGATTACATCATGTATGGGGCATGTGGTAGCAATGTGATTTATTATTGATGATGTTAACATTGGTCACTTAGTTAAGGTGTTTGAGTTTCCCTACTGTAAAGTCATTATTTTATCCTCAAAATTCCATTGGGGGCAGTGAGATATACCTTTAGAGAATAGATGATTGTGCCTTTCCACTAACTTTAGAATCCTATTATTGGCTCTTACCTGGAGTGTTATTAATATTGTGTTCTAGTGGTTATTTTCTATTTTCCTCTTTCTTATTGATCAGTTGGGATTCTGTAAGGAAAAGTTGACCTGACTCCTTATATACTTACCCAGTTACTTATCAGAATGCACACATGGATATTCTATGAGTTATGCCTTCTGTTCTGTGGATTATAGCTCAGTGGTTTCCTCAATGCTCGGCATTTGGGAGCTCTTTAGGTTGGCTTCAGTGCCCTTTTGATGGCCTCCTATCCTCTTCTGAAGTCCACCCTCTAGGACACCAAAAAAATTCTTCATGGTCAGCTTGTGTTTCCCTACTTAACCCCAGAATCAAACTTTTCTTTTGAAAGCCTTGTAAATTTCCTTAAAAATAAACTAGCCATCTGTCTCCTAACATACATTTTCCTAATTCTTGATATATTTTCTGTATTTCCCTTTTGAGTTCTTTCAGGTGCAGCCTTAGGGAATTTAATCTATCAAGGGGAAACTGTTGCCTCCTGACCTTCAGAAAAGAAGCAAAACACTTGCCTACAACAGGAGGCAATGGATCCATATTTACCTTCTTTGTCCCTGAAATGTAAAGTAACAATCTGGCTTGTCACAGTAAATTAAAACTTTTTCTCATGCCATTTGTTACTTCAGAGCATGAAAGTCTTCAGTAATTTATTATAAATTTTTAAATTCCAGATATTTTTTTTCTTTTTGGTCATCTGTTACATAACCAAACTTATAGACGACTACAAGATGACAATGTGATAAGTGAAATATTTCCTTTCAGTGTTGTAACTTTGGGAAAATCACTTCATCTTTTCTACAGTTCATTTTTTATTATTATTTTGAATTCTACAATTATGATAGAAATGAAAGTGCACGAAAGAGCTTTCCTTTTTTTGTAGTCTGATTTATCTTTTGACATTGAGAGAAACCTGTACTTTATATGCAGTGAGTAACCACTAGAGGGAGGTCATGGGTAACTAATTACCCTTTTGCTATTTATTCAAGACATTCCTACACTGAAAGGTTGATGATAAAGGTTGGGGAGAGGAACATCTGCCAGTGGAATCGAAAAGAGAACTGGAGTGACAATATTAATGCTATACAAAGTACAGTATAGGGATAAAATTATTAAACCAAACAGTTATATATTGATAAAAGGTATGATCCACAAGGAATATATAATTCTGAACTTTTATGTTCCCATATATCTATATAGAAATATATAGAAATATATCTATGTGTATATGTGTAAATGCTTAAATGTTTAAGCAAAAGTATTTTAATATTTGTAGGATTAGAGAGTTATATTTTTTAGACAATCATCTTGGTAGTTCTTCAGAACCTTAGATTTATTGCGCATAATGTATACTGGGTTGTGAATAGTCTCTTGAGAAAGTGTTTTAATGATGAAGATAAGGTTTTACGATTCCATCATATAGAAATTTAGTTGTACTAAATAATCACCATGAATTAAAGTAACCTGGTAAAGTAACCTAGAGAAGTTAACTATGAAAAAAAAATTGATAAAACCAACTATGGGAAACTAAGTCAGTAAGATGAAACTAATCTAGCAGAAGTTAAACAAATTTTATATTTCATTTTAACTTCAGGGTATTTGTGAAAATGAATTATTCTATCTGTAAAAGAAAAGAGAGAGTTGCCTTTGAAAATCAGAAGCTTCTATCAGCTAACTTTCCTGCAGTCTCGTATTGCAAGCTTGGATAATGTGTTTAGTTTACTTCCCTTGTTTCCAGTGAGTGAAAAGACCAATTTATTCAAGCTGAGCCATCTCATCTTGGACTAGAGTATTCTACATCCGTCAGCCTGCTCCTGTGGTTTTCTGGTGATATTTGTTTTATATTGACTCTTCCTACCAGTGAGAGAGAAACTAAATTGATCTCCTCATATAAGGATTACTAAATTTAGTTTCTTTGGCTATAATATATATGTGATTCAGTGAGTACTTTTACTTCAGTGAATGAAGGGTTGGCTGTATTTTCAGTCTTAAAATTTGGCAAATTACATTTATAATCTTAAATTTTTATTCAGTCATCTTAGTGGCATGCATATCTGAATAAAACTGGCTTTTAAAAAGTATGTTTTCCAGTTGAAATGCTAAAAATTCCATCACTATTCTGTTCTTTCCTTAATATCAGGCACACATGGCTGAAACAGCAAACTAAAATTTCCTACCTCATAATTCCCCCAGACCATTTCCTCCAAGTTGAATTATTGAGTCCTCTGTTTAAATATTAAAGTGTAGTATTTAATGATAGAAATTGGCTATATCTCTTTTG
Organism: Condylura cristata; assembly: GCF_000260355.1. Taxonomy (NCBI): domain Eukaryota; kingdom Metazoa; phylum Chordata; class Mammalia; order Eulipotyphla; family Talpidae; genus Condylura; species Condylura cristata. The sequence continues at coordinate 20,607,993 of NW_004567102.1, forward strand.
TCACTGAAAGTTAATGGTAATAAATGTAAGTGTAGCTCTCATTTCCTTGATAGAGATGACCCAGTGAACATACAGTAAGAAGAATTTTAACAGTCCAGTCTAGTAAATAAACATTTTTGAGCTACAATATGCTGGACTTTGTGTGAGACATGGAGTTAACAGAAATGAGAGCCTTGTGAAAAAAGGCAATGCAGGGACTGAAGTTTTTCCCAAACCCGCTCTGTGATTTAGAATTAGATCCTCTCTTTATGGCTTTTCTATATACTATAAACATGCATTTGATTATGTTTAAAGCATAGTCCTGCCCTTACTTACATTGATAAACAAGTTAACTTTACTAAAGCTCCAGAGTTGCCAATTAAATAATATTTTTGCATTCTTTTCTTTCTGACTTTTGTGTTTTGTACTCCATTTTCTTTTTGTCCCCAATTAGAATATTATAGAATGATACCAAGTGTGCCTTTTCACTTTAAATCATATTGAAACATAACTTGTTTTTTCATTTAACAGGCTCAACTTCATATGTACCATATTTTATGATTCTAAGATTTTTATAAATTAGAAACCAGTAACTGCTATGTTAGTTGCTTACTAGTGTTATCATTTCATTTGTGATTAATGACTTCTCTTTTTTAATACAATCAGAAAGTTTATTTAACTTTGGTTCCGTGTGACTCTCAGATTTCCCTGACACAGTTGGGTGACATAGAGAAGCACAATACAGTTGAGTGTTTCCCATGTATTACAGGCAGTTGGCTATATTTATCTATTCATTTTCTCCATTTATACTTTTATAGTATATCTAGAGAGTAGATAACTAGGATTTCACACACACACACACACACACACATATATACATATATATGTATATATTATATATATATATTATATATACATATATATATGTATGTGTATATATATGTATAGTTTATTTTTACATCATTTTGTGCTTTTTTCATCTCAGTTGTAATCCCCGTGGGCTTCCCATCACCAAATCACCCATGTGCCATCACCATAGTCCAGTGTATTTCCCTTCCCCCACTGTTTTTTGATCCCATTCTCCACTCTACCCCCATAAAATGTCTCTGGTATATAGCTATTCATTATTATTATTATTATTTTCTCACCTGGTCCGTTATACTCTTGCTATGAGTGAAACCATCTGGTATTTTTCCTTTTCTTTCTGGCTTATTTCACTAAGCATGATCTTCTCCAGCTCCATTCATGTTGCTGAAAAAGGCATATGTTTATTTTATTTGGTTGCTGAGTATATTCCATTGTATATATATACCACATCTTTTTAATCTAGTCATCTACTTTTGGGCATTTGGGTTGTTTCCATGTATTTCCAATTGTAAATAAGGTAACAATAAACATGGGGGGGGCGGTGCAGGTATCTTTTTGAATCAATGTTTTTGTGTCTTTTGGGTAGATACCTAGAAGTGAGATTGCTGGGTCATATGGAAGCTCCATGTTCAGCAGTTTGAGGAACCACCAAACAGTTTTCCATATTGGTTGTGTTAGTTTGCATTCCTACCAGCAGTGCAGGAGAGTTTCTTTTTCTCCACATCCTCGTCAACATTTTTTGTTGCTAGTTGTTTGAAGATGTGTCATTCTCCCTGGAGTGAGGAGGTATCTCATTGTGGTTTTAATTTGTATCTCCCTTATTACAAGTGATGTTGAACATTTTTTCATATGTTCATTGGCCATCTGCATTTCCTCTCCTGCCCATTTTTTGATGAGGTTGTTTATTTTTGTTTAGTTTCATCAGTTCCTTGTATATATTTGTGATCAATCCTTTATCGCTAGTTTTGTGTGAGAAAATTTTTTCCCAATCAGTGGGATATCTTGTCTTTTGTAATGTCTGTCTCTTTTGCTGTACAGAAGTGCTTTAACTTGATCTAGTCCCATCTACTTATCCTTGCCTTCACTATCATTGCATTGGGTGCTGTGTCTTTAAAGATGTCACCGAAGTGTATGTCGTGTGGTGTTTGGCCCATCTTTGCTTCCAGATATTTTATGGTTTCTGTTTTTATGTCTAGGTCTTTGATTTTTGTGTATGGTATGGTAGCAATCTAGTTTCATTTCTTTTTGCATGTAGCTTCCCAGTTTTCCCAGCACCATTTGCTAAACAAACTTTCTTTGTTCCATTGTCAAAGATCAGCTGCTGATAAAACTGTGGGTTTACATGTGGGTTTTCTGTTCTCATGTCTAGGTCTTTAATCCACTTCGAGTTGATTTTTGTGTATTGTGTGAGGTAGCAATCTAGTTTCATTTTTTTTGCATGTAGCTTCCCAGTTTTCCCAGCACCATTTGCTGAACAAACTTTCTTTGTTCCATTCTCAAAGATCAGCTGCTGATAAAGCTGTGGGTTTACATGTGGGTTTTCTATTCTTATCCACTGGTTTGTATGTCTGTTCTTGTTCTAGTACCATGCAGTTTTGATTATTATGGCTTTGTAGTACAGCTTGAAGTTTGGGATTGTAATGCCTCTATTCTTTTTCTTCTTAATCATGAGAGTTTTGGCCATTTGAGTTCTTTTGCTGTTCCATATGAATCTCATCAATATTTTTTCTATTTCTTTGAAGAATGTCATTGAGACTTTTATTGGGATGGTGTTAAATCTGTATATTGCTTTTAGTTGACTAGGATTTTAATTTCAGGTTTCCTACTAAGTATTTGAAATAATTATTTACTCAGCCTCCTGAAACCTCTTTAATTTGCTCATTTGTAAAACAGGGATACCTATCTTTCATACCTTACAAGTGGTACAGGGTCTGAAAAGACTCCTATTTCTTAATGCTAAAGACAAGCTATTACTATTGAAACAACACTGTTACTTTTTAAATTATGAACAATAGTGCATTTGCACTAAAATCCCTATAAGAAATTTATAAATGATGCTCTTTAGTACCAGACTGAACAGATAAAATTAGAATTATGTAGGTCACAGAGTACCTGGTCTCAGATGACCCTCAAATCTTGTTTTCTAAGTCAATTTGGTTATGAAATTTGAAGAAAATAAACCTACCTGCCCACAACCAGCAACTCACCTGCATCCCTAAAATAGCTTTCCATTTTCTACTGATGATGCTGAGAGGGTTTTTGATACAAAACTGATTTTTCTTTTGATTTATTAACTTTACTAAAAGTAGCCTGTTGAGGGGCCCTCCCTGGTGGCTCAACAGGTTAGGCATTGCAGGCTGATACAGCTGCTTTGCTGCAAGTATGATCCCCAGCCCCAGAGGTGATCCACATGGCGTGGCAGACCTCTTCTGACCCGCCTGCTGCTCCCCTCAGCAGTGTACTTCGTCAAACTGCCTGTGCTGTCCCCCACTGTGTCTCTGGCTGTGCCTGCACCTCTGAGTTATACCCCAGTTCTGTAAGCATAAGTAAATATAAGCTTTAAAAAAAAAAAAAGTGGCCTGCCGAACCAACTACCTCATCAAATTACATAGTATCATTCCATTTACTGCTTTTTCTGAGAATTACTACCAGTTACTCACTTTTTATTTTCTAACAGTAATCAGTTGAAGTATAACTTGACCCTCATGAATTGAGGGAAAGAAAAACTGCACATTCTGAGTTGTAGAAATATTCTGATGGTGTTAGGAAAAGGAATTAGAAAGTTAAGATGGAAAACATATGTACTGATATTTTGGGGAAAGACTATAGAGGAGGTAAAAACCTTTTACCTCATCTTACCTGAAGTTCTCCAGCCAGGGCCCTATCAGACTGACAATGGACAGATTTATAAGAGAAAAACACAGAAATTTATAAACATATACATTACAGTATTCATATATTGGCGTACTCAATGATAAGTAGCTCATCAGCCTAGACTCATAAAATTTCTTAGGCTAAAACAAAAATGGGAGTGTAGGACTTCTGGACAGAGAGAAACAAGATATGAGAAGGAGAGTAACTAAAGTATGATAAACAGAGGATGTTTAGTGAGGTTTGCTACATGGATTTACCTCAGTGCCTTCTCCATTGATAATAGCTGTTAGAATCTTCCTCTTCTTGATACAGGAACAGGGGACACCTTTATAAATGGAATAACCTTTACAAAAGTAAAGTGTGTTGTTTTTAGAGCTTTCCCTACATTTACTAATTCCCAATGGTCTTTAGTTCAAAACAATCCATATGCTAAAACAGCATTTGTTGGTGTGGTGTGATAACATTCTGGCACCCTCCAGAATTTTTACAGTTTGTGGCAGCACTTTTTTTTTTTTTTAAGATTTTTTATTCATATGGAACTGGGGTACAGGCCAGAGATGTGGATGGTGAGAGGATTCACCAGAGACAGAGAGGGGAACAGAACAGGCAGAGTGACGAAGTACACTGCTGAGGGGAGCAGTGGGCGGGTCAGGAGAGGTCTGCCTCGCCATGTGGATCTCCTCCCGGGCAGGTGGGAATCAAACTCATGCGGAAGTGGCTTTAGCTTCTCAGTGCTGTGCTTTAGCCCGCTGCACCACCAGGGAGGGCCCTGTGGCAGCACTTTTAAAGTGAGCCCCAGCAGACCATTACAGTAGTTATTCAGAGATATATTTTATATTCCCTTGAATATAAAAGGGAACTAATTTTTAAAAATTTCACCTTTCAAACATGGCACAAATTAGTCATGTAAATTTTATACAAATAAATGTAGCATATAAGCACATGTTATGTCTAACATTTTACAGTACAAAATGCTGTTGCATAGAGGGACAGGTCTCATTATTACAATAATAAAAAACTATAAGAGACTGAGGTAATTTATAATTACCTAATACTATTAAACTAGTAGGTGGCAGAGTTAGAACCAAAATCACTGTTATCTCTATAACACCTTGCTGTCTCATAAGTACATGAGATGTTCTTACTAGTGAGAATGAATTAACTCTTACAGAGCAGAAGAAATATTTAGTACACCATAGGAGGTAATATACTGAATTACAGTAATAGCACCAGTGCTTTCCAGCTATGTAATTAGGAATCAGAGAGTAACTAACTAGGTTCAAGATTTTCAGATAAGGAACTGGAGGCAAACCTATAAGTAATTTAAATAAAATTAAACAATACACCACATCTGACCTTTTTTTGAGCTAAAGGTCAGAGTAGCTTTTTTTAGTTAGATAGTGAAAACTGACTACCTGGATAATGTTGTTAACTCTAAAAGTATTGAATGCTTACTCAGCTAGATTCTACACTAAGTGCTGTATGAAAATGAGCTATTTAATACCCATACCAACCTTGTGTGGCAGATATAATTCTCCTATATAGGTGAACTATTAGAGAGGTTATATAACCTGTCTGTGGTCACACAGCTAGCATCCGATAGAGGCAAGATTTAAACTCGGGTATCTGTCTGACTTAAACTTTTGTCTTAACTGTCAGCCTTTACTTCCTTTGGACCTTTATGGCCCTCTGAATCACCTTCAGTATGTTAAATGCTTAGAGTATGTGTGATGTTCCAGTGACCTTGCGGAATTGAACTGTGGTCAAAATTAAGAATTAAACAGAAGTGTTTGGAATCTGTTGGTGATTGATTACAAAATTAGTAAGTATATCTGTAGCATATAGTCTGATGTGGGGGTCAGAATTTCTTCTAATCTCTCTAGGCTCTTGTTGGACTCATCATACAATCAAATTAACAGGTTAGTAGTAGGGGGGAAAAAGTTTAACTGCATAGGTAAAGGGAATCTAAATAGATTCCAAAGACAAAGAAGTAAAAAGGGGGCATAGATCCTGCACTCTGGAATTTGATGGGGCCCTCTTTCATCAAGGATGGAGGGGGACTAAGGGTGAAGACTAGATGCCCTGTAAATTGGTGTTTGTCCTGACATACAGGTTTCTGCTCTAGAAAGGTTATTTCTGGTGAAAAGTTCAAATTCTGCATTGCACTTCTAGTTGTTGCTCTTCTAGGTAGTTTAGAGAGTGATAAAAATATCTCATGAGCCTGGAGGGCTCTGATTAAACCTCTCTTTAGGCCAAAATGATACATCTTGAGAAAACTGTTCTGAACATCTTGGGGAAGTCCATCCTTTCCTTTTTACTAGCATTTGAGTAAAAAGTTAGGGAAACTACAGAAGAGATAATGAATTGAAAATTATAAGAGAGACAGCAAGGATATGTGCTAAAAAGGACATTGGATGACTTCATGTACTTTTCTGGTTGCAGGTTCATTTATATGTATGATCTTGCTGCTAAGCTTTGAAATCATGCTAGTACCTATGGTAACTAAACCCTGGGAAACTACTAGTGATCTTTGATATGCTAAATACGGGGCACTGAATGAGGTCCCTTTGTACTTTAGTGGACCCTGGCTGCATGTTTTTAAATGTGTATTAGAGTTCAAAATTCTTGAGGATAGGAAATGTAGAGGAGGAAGAATTTTCCTTTACCCTTTTAGGTTCTTTCACTGGAAATAATTAAATTGATACAAGGCACATTAACAGGAGGGGGGAAAATTAAGTATGTATATCTAAGAGATTCAAATTATCAGGAAAGATTCTAAAGATAGTCGAGCAAATTAAGGTATCTATGCCATCCTGAAAAAAGGAAAAGCTGTGAGACTGACTTCAAAGGGAAAGAAGGTGATTCAAAGAAAAAAGGAAAAACATATAATGTTTGCTAAATAAAGGTTTGCTATGCCATGCAGAAAGAATGAGATTCTAAACAAACAGGTCTTACTAATGAATCTTGCCGAAACCCTCCAGTCTTATCACATTTCCAATATATTCTTGATAATTAACTCTGATGATAGCTGGTTTCCTGGAATAGGTCTGCTCAGTTCATTTGGGTAGTTAGGAGGGGAAGTGAAGAGCTCCACCTGAACCTGTTGGATATTTGCTCAAAATAATCCTCATGCTAAAGTGACACACTGGGGCCATGTGTTCTGTTCCTCCTTACTATGCACACCTCCTCTAAACACTTGAGGAACCCAGAAATGCTGAATAGCTTGTTCAAGTAGTCCAAAATCACCATGCAAAGGATGGTGGATAGAAGACCAGTCATGGAAGGTTCTCAGGAAGGATACAGTAAACAAGTATATGAATGTTATATAGATTTAAGTTGTCATCTTTGTTGTTGACAAAAGATTTGGTCATTTCCCTTTTCCCCAATAAAGTGAGGGGAGACCTTTACAAGTGATTTCCCTTGTCAACGCAAGTGTTTCAGAATTTAGAAATGTCTATTTCTCTTCAATTTTCAGAGCTTTTCCTTTGTTGTTCCTTAAAATTAAGTATACTTGAATTGCAGGGGTGGGGGACATATCTTGTACTTCTAAAACACTGATATGTAATCCAATGATACTTTAATTAAAAAAAAGGGGGGAACACAAAACAGCAAATATTCAGCAAACTATATTGTAAACAGAAAACAAAACCAAATAATACCAACCTCAAATAATCTTTATGACAAAGAGACATTTTAGGGTAGCAAATTTTATTCCTTTTAGGAAACTTGCAGTAAAACAATTGAAAATTCTTGATTTAAAATTGCCATATCCTTACCCTATTCTTTGCCCGTAGATAGGACTATTTTGCCTTTGCTGGGTAAAGACCGTCCTTTTTGAATATCTGTTTTTGAAGGGTACTTGATCCTTTTTATGCTCACTTTATTGTCTAAGGTGAACTTAGCTGTACTTAATAGCAGTTTTATTCCTTTGAAAATAGTAGTAATGTTTGATCTTAGGACTTTCTTGGTAGTAAAGACTTGACTCAAAGGAAGATGATGTACTGCTTACTGTTCTAGGCAAAAAAAAAAAAGAAAAAAAATTACATCATGGTTTCTGAGTAGAGATAAGAACTAATAGTCTTAACAGTATAAGGTCATTAGAGTGCTGGGTAGCACCAAGTAGACAATGGTTGTGAAAAAGACTCTGATAAAGAGAACAAGAGCAAGCTCTGGATGTGTCTGCTTTATCACTTTTCTTGAGTTTCATTGTTAACATATTATCCCTGGAAATAATTTACTGCTGTCTCTGGTAGAAATGGAGATTGGTGTGTTGCCAGTGCCATAGGTGGTATGTTAGCACTAATTGAGATGTCACAGATGTCACTCACTCACTCCAGACCAGTGATTTTTCTGGTATTTGTATTCCTGGATGCAGGAGATAGAGAAAGCCATGACAGAAAGTGTGTTTTCCACTTATTTCTTGTACATCTTCCTATATGAATACTTAGAGATGTTCTTTTTGAAAACATACCACTGAGGAGTACCCGGTGACCCCAAACTGGTAAGAGGTGCATAATCTAAGGGTTTGGCAATGCATGTTCACAAAGACAAAGAAAGCATACTTTTAGTGGAAAAGATCTTTAATTGGTGTGGGCGGATGTCTGTATGTGAGAGAGGAGTAGGAGGATTTCAAATTACTTACTCCTCATCAAAGTCTAGAAATTACCCAGCCCTTCATAGACAGTTGTCCAAACAGTCTTGACCAAAAGCAATGTTTCTGAGGCATGAAAGCTTGCTATAAGTCTAAGGCACGTCTGGCAGGAAATCACTGCCAAATGTACTACATAATCTACCATAAGGTCAAGATAATGGCTGCCATTGCCACTACCAAAATGTTAAAGTTCCAGGAGCAGTTTCTCTACATGTCTTAGCCCAAAGTATCTCTCCTCCAAGCAGTTCCAGAATACAAGTACTCCCCTTCCAGGAGCACCAAGGTGCAAGTCAGAGCAATTGAGACCATGCACTTATTCAGCTATGGGCTCTGCCGCTAGTTCCAGCAGTTCCCTGTTCAGGAAGTTATGCTGAGTTATGGCAAGCTGGGATTTGTAATCCTTAGAGCCTGAGATCTTTTCAGTTGGGAGATGCAGGTAGAATCCATTTGGGACATCATTTACTGTCTGTCGTTCTCTGGACCAGACTTTACTCCTTACTATTTCCCTAATATTTTGAGTTGTGGATATAGACACTTAGAAAGTATGTTTTAAAAACATCTTCCTATAAATATACCTTCAGTATAATTCTTTAGGAGTTTTCCAATCAAAACTGTAGGAATCAATGTGAGTGATAAATACATAAATAGTCAGAAAAAAGTGTGTATGATCCATATTTTGGACATACCTACATGCAGGCAGTAAATAAACTGAAAAGAATAGGAGGTGAAAGATATCAATTTTTAACTTTATAGAGTGTAGCTTTCTATGAAGTTAGCAGACTTGCTCAAAGAACAATGTTGTTATTGTTTTCTAATGCAATCTTGTATCTCATTAAATTCAATTCATACCTAAAAGTTTACATAAAAGGGGTTGAGTAAATTGTTCGTAAAAGGTGTTTGTTGTATAGATTTTGGGTGTCCTTTGTTTTTGATTCCTTGTAAAAGGATTTCACAAGAATGCAAGACAGTGTCTCTAAACAAGGTTTTATTGGACTTGTACACAAAGGAGGAAGCTTGGAAAGTTTCTACTCTGGCTCTCCAGGAAGCTGGTAGAAGGGTTTTAAGGGATTAGTCTGTCAGAGCAGAAGAATAGAGCAACATTATAGCATGTTTGGGACTGGGACATGCACAGAATAGCTACATGCTTCTTTATATGTGTCATACGAAGTCTCCTCCCAAGGATGTGTGCTAGCATGCCAGTACTTTTTTTTTTTTTTCACTACTACTATTCAAGACCTTCAGCATCCCAACTCCAGAATATTGTGAAACAATCATTAGTTAGGATGTAGCACCATTTGTCTAGGTGTGGAACCTTTGGTCAATCTGGTGGGCCAAGTTGTTTAAACAGGATGTTAGACAGGACCTGCTAGTTTGCAGATTAGCTTCCTGTTCAAACAGTTGGGATATTTATCCTGCCAGCTGACAATTTCACTTAACCAAGGCTATCTCAGTTGGAAATTTCAGGAAGCTATTTTGGCTCTTAGAGTGCTAATATATTCAATATAACATTAAGTCTCTTGGTAAGAATCTTGTCCTTTATTAACAACAATGCCAACTGCACGCTGGGTAATTCCGTATTTGCCACAGTAACATTTGAGGGGTGTACATTTTTCAGCAGTGCTCATCCCCTTGATTTCTGCAAGATCACCTTTTGTGCAGTCACATGCAAGTGTCCAGAAAAACTCCACATTTTCTAAAAGGCCTACAGAACATACAGCCAGGTCCTTCACCTCTTTCCCTTTGTGTTGGTCATTTGGGGAGTTTATTGGGAGATGGTGGTTCCAGGAAAAGGGAAAGTTTCTGTTCTTCCTTAAGTCCTTTGCCCTTCCTTAATTGAAGAAGAGATCGCTATGTCATAAACTTCAGTTATTTACCCAGTAATCTCTGTTGCCCTTTTATGACCTAGAATGTAGTTTGGATGTCTCATCCAGTTCTAGGTTTATCAGTAAACATCTATATTAAGAATCTTGCTCTCAAAGTAAAAATGAGGTCACCCCTCACTGTCACATGTTATCTCTCTCTGTTCTTGATGCCCCAGGCCCTAATACAAAGGATATATTTTATTGTTCTGGTCCATTAAATTTACAACTCGTCCAAAAAAAAGAATTTACAGGCCCTCCCTAGTGGCACAGAGGTTAGTGCAGCACTGTGAAGCTCGTGTGGCTTCAGCATGAGTTAGATACTCAGCCAGGGAGGTGACACACATGGCGTGGCAGACCTCTCCTGACACGCCTGCTGCTCCCCTCAGCAGTGTACTTTGTCAGTCAGCCTGTTCTCTTCCCCACTCTGCCTCTGGTGAATCCTCTCACTGCCAGTGCACCTCTGGCCTGTACCCCAGTTCTGTATACATAAATAAAATAAAATCTTAAAAAAAAAATAATTTACAGCTATATAATTCTGCAGATGGATGCTGGTAAATTATGTTCCATATGTTTGCTGGTAAATTATGTTTCCTTACTAACCTGTCTGATACTGTTCTGATTACTTCTATAGGCCAAGAAGAACCTAGAGGGGCATAGGATGATTTCTTTTGTACACAGACATTTTTCTTTTTCAGTAGAAGTTGATAAGCTGATTCAGAAATTTATGTGGAAATGCTCAGACATACCATAATCAAAATAATATTGAAGAACAAAGCAGAAGGAATTATAGTCAGGACTTGAGACTTACTGAAAATTTTGTAAATAAAAATGTATCAGACAAAAGAATAGACATATAGATAAGTGGAACAATATAGTATCCAAAAATAGACCTACACATTTATCATCACATATGATAAGGATGCCAAGGCAATTTAATAAGCAATAAGGAAATGTTTTCAACAAATGGTGTTTGAAAACATGATGGTAGGGTGAAACGTATCAGAATATGAAATCCTCAAAAATGCCCTTTTAGCATAATCATTATTTTGAGCTAAAGGCATCTGAGAACTAGTAGATGCACAAAAAGTTCTTTACCTATCCCTAACTGCCGAAAAATAAAGTATAAATTTTCTCCTTTGAACAGGAAATTTATAAAAGATACTTACATTTGTAAAGTGGTCCCTGCTCCAGAGAGAGAGAGAGCTACTTCAGATAGCTCTTATCTCCCTAGGAACTTCAACTTGGAGAACAAGAAAACCCTTCTTTAACCATACATGTTCTCCCAACAACTTTTCTTAATGCCTTTCTCAATCTGGAACCCCATTGAACTCCCACCCCTCTTTTCCTTTGATTAGCCTAAGGTGGTATATATAAGTCTCAATCTTCTGGCTTCTTCCTTGAGTCTTACTTCTTTTATTTAAAACTCCCATTAGGTGCATTTATGTACTTAATGATAAACTGTTTTTCTTTATCCATTTGATTGATGGGCTTCTTCCATTGAATCTAGGAAGATTAGGGGGAAAAGGATTCTTTCTCTTCTACAGGTATAAAAACTGGATTCCTACCTCACAACACATAAAAATTACTTAGAAATGAATTAGGACTTTACACTAAATTACTACAGAAAAGCATGAGTATTTTTGGCACCTATCTTAGAGATAGGCACACAGAAAGCACAACTATGAAAAAAATGGATAAATTGAGTTTCATGAAAAGTAAAAACATCTTCTCTCATCAAACAGTAACATCAAGAAAATAGGTAAGTTATGCACTATGAAGGAATATTTTTAAACACATATCTGACCAGAGGACTTGCATCAAGAATATATAAAGAATTCTTACAATGGAATAATTAAAAGACAATCCAACTTTTAAAATGAGCAGAAGATTGGAGAGACACTTCACAAAACAAGGTCAATCATCAGTTGGGAAAGCATGTAAAAAAGTGCTGAACAGTTTTAGACATTTGGAAAATATGAAATGAGGTACCACTGCTCTTCCATTAGGATAGCTAAAATGAACAAAATTAACAACACAGCACTGGGGAGACTGGAGGTTGCTGTGAAAAACTAGCAGCAACTCCACTTTTACATATTTATCAAAAGAAAGAAAATGTGTATCCATTTAAGTCATGTCATGTATAAAAGAATGTTCACAGCTTTATAATAGCCCCACACTGGAAAACTCCAGGAGACTCGATAAACTATCTGGTATGTTCATATAATGGGAAAAGCTATTCAGAAAAAAAGGGGAACTAACTACATGGGAGACAACAACAAAACATGAGCAGACAGGAAGAAGTCAGTCACAAAACACTTTTTACAGTATAATTGAATTTATCAAAATTTAAAGAATAGCTAAAACTATAGTGACAAGTATCAGTCAGTCATTGCTTCTAGGTATGGAGGGATAGGAAGGATGTTGACTGAGAAGAGTACAAGGGACTCCATGCATTGATGGAAATACTCCATCTTGTGCAGGAGATAAGTCATTGATACATAGGTAAAATGATTTGTCAAAACTTAACAAGCTTTACTTGAGATCTGTTCATTTTACTTTATGTAAATTATAACCTAAATTAAAATCACATCCAAAAAATGTGTTTTCCTCTAATTCTAATATCTTTCTCTACTTTCCTTAAAGTATGGGACAGCTTAATTTAACTAACCTGACCTTTCAATAAATCTTTGTTTCTTATTTCTTCCTTTCACACCCCTTTCAAAGTCCTTTCCATTAGCTTGTTTTATAAATATGGAGTCAGGATTCTGGTAGGAATAAATTGCTATAGTTCTTTCATTCACTAAACATTGTCTTATGCTCTGTATAGTGAAAATACAGCGGAATGGATTAATTATGTTAAGTATTCAAAAATGAAATGTGCAGGATATGAGCATTTGGGGAGAACTAGAATGAGTGGCTAGAAAAGAGGTTAAACTAATTTACATCTTGTATAATCTATGGAATAAAACTAAGAGATGGATAAATCACTTATGTTCAGGAATAAATCATTCTCATCTTTATGCATATAAATGTTAGCTGTCTACTTCCTGAAAATTTTGTTCCCTATTAGTTTTGTACCTTTAAAATATTATTTTTATTATAAAGCTCTCAAATGATACCCATGAATGTTAAATTTATTTTGGAAAGTATCTCTTTGAATGCTTTGAATCTTGTTGGCATTTCAAACTAATGCAATATTGGCTTACCTTGTCTTTTCTTTCTTTTTCTTCCAATCAGTTTGACAAAGGCTACTCTTACAATATCCGGCATAGCTTTGGAAAGGAAGGCAAGAGAACAGACTATACACCTTTCAGCTGCTTGAAGATTATTCTAACCAATCCACCAAGCCAAGGGGATTATCATGGTAAGTGCTTCCACTGGATATTTTTTTTTTGCAGAATACAGAAACCCAATAGCTCCGTAGGAAACACTGAAATAGTATAATGGCATTTTGCATTACTGACAGGAGCTAGTTTGTAGCTTATGTCAGTCATCAGTGTCAAGCTTGAGCTCCCTTACTCTTCTCGTGACTTGTCTTATTAGTGAACCAAGTCAGGCAAGAGGAATTCATTCAGCTGCACTTCAGTTTGTGCTGGACTAGACTCTTTAGTTCTCTGTGTCTCCCTACTAATGTTCTCTTTCTCATATTCTGCAAGTTTCTCACAGCCTTTTGAAGTGACAACTTGACTTTTAGAAGAGTATATGCATTAATTTTTGAAAACACTACTGAGAAAAAGTGTTTTATTCTCATTACTATCATTTGATTTACAAAGATTAAATGAGGACATTCACAAATTGTGGCATCAAGCATCTATCAGTTTGCCTGATTTGCTTATAAAAAAAAGTGTTAAACTATTTTCTGTAGTTTCCTGAGTTCAACAATTTTTTTTTTCCTGAAATTGTTCTCTTAGCACACCTTGAAAAGTTCCTCCTTTGTTTATGTCAGAGAATGATTTAATAGTCCTGATTAGTAAGTTTTCTAGATTACCAAAGCTTACTGCAGCATTTATCAAAACTTTACTTTTGCATCTTAAATCACACTTAAAAATCACATACTTTTTAGACTGTTGCAAGTCAGTCACAGACTTATAAGAAAGATGTTCTATAAGTCCAGAGCATAGTAGTACCTGTCCATTCATATTTAGTAAATGAAAAGGCAGCATTACTGATATATACAGTGAGAGGTCCTTATCATTTGTGTCAATTTTTCACTTAAGATAACTTTTAGAAAGGCACCATCAGGGCCCTCTCTGGTGGCGCACTGGGTTGGAGCACTGCACTGTGAAGCTAGGCCAAGCTGTGGCCGCTTCAGTGTAAGTTCCCTCTCCTGTCCTGGAGGTGACCCACATGGCGCAGCAGACCTCTCCTGTCTTGCCTGCTGCTCCCCTTAGCAGTGTACTTTTTCAATTTGCCTGTTCTGCTCTTTGCTTTGTTTCTGGTGAATCCTCTCACTGCTCCTGCACCTCTGGCCTATATCCCATTTCTGTATGCATGAATAAATAAAATCATTTAAAAAAAAAAAAGAAATGTACCCTCAGACTATAAAATCAGATGCTTGCAGGTTACCTAAATGATTTTTTCCCTTAACTTTGAAAATCATTAACCAGGTAAATTTGTTGAGAAAGCCTATAACAACAGCCATACCAGGCAGTTAAGTAGGACTGATAAGGAAATTTCCCCCTTTCTGTCTGTATTCTTGAATGGTCAAGCAATCAAGTTAACATCATTCATAGGGTAAAGCACAATTTATTTAAATACTGATAATAAATCTACATGGGTGTAGATTCTAAACCAATAGGGCAAAATTAGTAATGGGATAGTGTTCTAGAGGCTCCAGAAGATTGGAGAGGACTCACATGATAAAGTCCACGTTATATAGTGTGATGTTTGTTCTCCCATTTAGAAAGGCTTCTCCTATAGAAAGCTTATAAAATTTATATAATTCCTAATTCTGGGTAGTACCTCTAACTCTCATTTCTTTGGGCACTTAAGGAAGTGATAACTTTCTTAGGGGCCAGCAGAGCCTGGATTGTCCATAGGTTGAAATAATCCACATGCCAAAGTGACACTTGTTAGAGAGAGGCCTGTCCTGAATACTTTGGGGAAGCCTATCAGATTACCTTCGGGAGACCTCTACTTCAGGTGCACTGAAATGGCTAAGTAAATTCTGGGGAGTCCTCCTGTCATTTTCTAGGTCCGAGCATTTATCACTTGTTCAGTTGATTTTTATTAGCATATTTGGCAGTACAGGTTTTATTTCTTATTCTTGTTAAATTGTATCTTATTTACCCATCCATTATTAATTTTGTTTTAATGTAAAGACTCTTATCAATTAAAAAAACATACTTAGCCAAGGTATATGAGCTCTAATTTATTACACATTTATCCTTAAAAAAATAATAATAAACTTTGTCAAAACAGTTTCAGTTCACAGCGAAATTGAGGAGAAAGTTTCTATAACTTCCCCCCTATCATCAGAGCGGTACAAATTGATGAGAAGAATGTGTAATCTGCTGTTGTTAGATGTAGCCATTTATAGGTATCAATTATATCTAGTTGATTGATGGTGCTGTTAAGTTCAAATGTATTATTGTTGATTTTCTGTCTGCTTAATCTATCCATTTCTGAGGGGTATTGAAAATTCTAATTCTAATAATGGGTTCATCTGTTTCTCCTTGTTCTCTCAATTTTTACCTCAATTTGTTCATGCCCTATTTAGGTACATATATATCATAGATTGCTATATCTTCTTGGGACTATTCATTTCTTTATTATGTTTCTTTTTTTTTTAATCTCTGATAAATTTCCTTGCTCTTAAATTTACTCTGTCTGAAACTAATATATATTGCCTCTCCTATTTTTTTTTTAATTTGTGTTATTGTGGTAAATTTTTTGCCATTTCTTTTTTATTTAACATTGGCTTATAGTTTCAGAGGTACAATATTAAAATTTGATCTGTTCTATTAAGATCACCACCAAAATTCTAGTTTCCCACTCCTTTACTTTTACTCTCTGTTTTTATATTTAAAGTGCCTCTTTTTTGAAAAACATTTATTTAGGTCTTGTTTATGTTACATTCTGACAATCTTTATTTCTCCTCCAATTGAAATAACATTGTTCTGTAAGTTTTGGATGTGCATCATTAAAAATCTGTATGTGTATATTACTACACTATAATTACACTAACTTCTGTTTTTATTTGGTATATTTAGAACACTGATGTTGAAAAATAATTAATGATACAGTTGATTAATATCTGCTATACTTGTTACTTATTTTTGCCTTTATTCTTTATTTTAATCTTTGTCTTTCAACTTTTTGGGTTTTAGTTTTAGCATTTTATATCATTCCATTTTCTTTGTTATAGCAGTTACATTTTTTAGTAGTTTTGCCTTTTTAAGAGCTATTGCTGTACATTTGTAACTAATCCAAGTCCCATTCGAGTTATTCTTTTTTTTTTTTTTAAAGATTTATTTATTTATTTGTACATACAGAACTGGGGTACAGGCCAGAGGCTCAGGGGTGGCGAGAGGCTTCACCAGAGACAGAGTTGGGAGCAGAACAGGCAGATCAACGAAGCTGAGGGGAGCAGCGGGCGGGTCAGGAGAGGTCTGCCATGCCATGTGGTCACCTCCGGAGCAGGCAGGAATCGAGCTCATGCGGAAGTGGCTTTAGCTTCTCAGTGCAGTGCTTTAACCCACTGCGCCACCAGGGAGGGCCCCATTCGAGTTATTCTATGCAACATAACACATAATACACAATATAAGTATGATAATGAGATGTTGATAATTTTCTTTTATCATTTCTGTCATTTGTTTTATTTATAAATAAATATGCATATAAAGATATCTGCACTAGCATACATAATTGAACACATTATTCCTAATGTGGCGGCGGGCGAGGCGGGAAGACTCTATTAGCTCAATTAAGAGAAACAAAAGTTTTTATTTTACCTTTTCCAGTCATTCTTCCTTTCTGTAGGTGTATTCAGGTTACTGATTTGTATCATTTCCTTCTTCTTTGAAGGAAATAATCAAAGATTTTAAAAATGTATATCTACTGCCAACAAATTATGTCCAATTTTGTTCTCCTAAGGAAGTCTGTATTTGTTCGACTGTATTGAAGAATAATTTTGCAAGATACAGAGTTTTGCATTTGTGGGTCTTCCCCCACCCCCACCGTCCCCATAGGCAAGGTGTTGTTATCCTCTGGTTTCTTCTGAGATTTTTTTTCCATTTTTAATTTTCTTAATTATGACTAAATGAACCATTTTGTGTTTATTTTGTCTGGTGTTCTCTGAGCTTCCTGGACCTATATTTTGATGACTGGCACATTAATTTGGGAAAAATTATTTGTCATTGCTTCAAATGTTAATTTTCCCCTTCCTTTCTTCTTCTGGTATCGTGTTAACATGCTTGTTATACTTTTCATAATAGTGCTTCAGTTCTCAGATATTATGTTCCTACCTTTTTCAGTCTTTTTTCTCCTTTATCAGTCTTAGATTTTGTTGACACATCATTAAGCTCAGAGATTCTTTCCTCATACTTATCTACTAATAAGCCTATCAAAAAGGGCTTCATTACTGTTAGTTTGAGCTGTAGAATTTCTATTTTAACCTTTCTTAGGATTTCCACTTCTCTGCTTACATTGGCCATCTGCTCTTCTGTGTTGTCTGCTTTTCTATTAGATCCTTGAGCAAATCTTGCTCAAAGAACTTTAATAGGATCAGAATGCATAGCGAGAAAAGAAAGGATAATTAAACACCCAAAGTTATCCATACCCTCATGGGGTACTATTTTATCCAAGCCTTACCTGATGGGCTTTGACCAGAATCTAACTTTTGTACTAAAGAAATACGTAACTCCAGTTTCCTCTAATTTCTCACACTTAATAGGGCGGTGGCCCAAATTTTAGTCCATTTATTAGAATTTGGGTTGTGGGGTTTTTTTGACCCAATAAATTATATCTACATTTTAAAAACTACCCAGCCAAAAAGGGCTGGCCCAAAGCAGGGCCACAGAGGCTTAAAAGCTTGCCACAAGTCAAGGGCACCATTCGTCAGGGGTGCCATAAAAGGGGCAGGAGGAACCATAAAAACCTGGGATGAAAGAAATTGAATTAAAATACAAATCAAGCTAACATCTGCCATTGTCAGCCTCCCTATGTGTCTCTACATGTATCGCCATCCATGTACTCCAATTCTCTGATGCTGTCCAAAGCTGAGAACCCAGTGAACCCTCCTTTACATGTCTCTCTGCTCCACATACCTCTTTTTGTCTATCCTCTAAGTCCCCTCCCAAGTTGTTTCCTGGCTAATTTTTTCTCCTTGATCCACTCTTTATTAGGTGGAGACAGGGTACCTGGAATCTCCCCCTTTTTATGGAGTTTACATGGGCCCCTTACTTCTCAGAGAAGAATAAAGAGAGTTGCTTTTTTTGTTTGTTTGTTTGTTTGTTTGTTTTGAGTTTTTAAAGATTTTAGCAACACTTGTTAGGATGGAATAGCAATTTCTATGTTCCGTATAGCTCCTTCAAGGCAAAAGTCTCTAGTCTTTTTAGGTTTGTGCTATTTACGAAATTATTTAGTACCCTAGGTTGTCATTATTTCATTAAGCAGCACTGCTGGAAATGATTAATTGATCAACCAGTTATGAAGCTTTGTAGATGTAAGTATAATCCAGAATATTTATCTGTCTCTTCCACAAATGCTGGGAAACTTTGTCATACACATTTAAATTCTGTATGTATTTACTTATCTCCAGTTACTTTGCTAGTTCAACCACTTTCAGTTTTTAAGTTTTCTTTTTTTTTTTTTAAGATGTTTTTATTTATGCATACAGAACTGGGATACAAGCGAGAGGTGCAGAGGGTGGTGAGAGGATTCACCAGAGACACAGCGGGGAGCAGAATAGGCTGACTGACAAAGTACCCTGCTGAGGGGAACAGTGGGCGGGTCAGGAGAGGTCTTCTGCGCCATGTGGGTCATGTCCAGGGTGGGGATCAAATACTCATGCTGAAGTAACTTTAGTTTCTTAGTGCTGTGCTTTAACCCGCTGCGCCACCAGGGAGGGCCCTAAGTCTTCTCTTTGTTGTGGGAGATAGAAAAACATAGCAATTACTGAGTTCTGCATTCTTTTTGTTGTCTGGTAAAACACCACCAACTTCTCCAAGTAGTACTCTATTCTGTTTTCATCTCACTCTGGAGCTAGTTTCACTTGTGTCCAGTACTTTGTCAATCTTCAGTTTCTTCATGAGTTCATCTTTTCCAAGCTTATATATATATATATATATAAATATATATATATATTTATATATATAT
>NW_004567102.1:20627643-20689526 GCF_000260355.1 Condylura cristata
AAAAGCTTCTGTATATAAGTAAGCTTATGTATGTGTATATGTGTGTGTATACACACACACACACACATATATATATATAGAGAGAGAGAGAGAGAGGGAGGGCCAATTTTTCAAATAGAATTTGGTTAATTAAATGGATCTCTCCTTTATGTGTCTTTTAATAATTCTGGAATTAAACAATATTTCCCAGAGAAGCCTTATTTCTCTTGTTCTGTGTGGGATTCTATGCAGTTTTATTGTCTGATCTTTTGGGAGAGTAATAATGATAGATGACTTAACATGCCGAGTGCTCACTGTGTGTCAGGAGTGTACAAGCGCTTTATATTCCATTCTCACAAGGGCTCTTGAGTGATTATTCCCTCACTGACAGAAAATGAACTGAATCAACAAGCAGATTAAAAATTTGCCTAAGGTCACCCAGATACTAAGTGGTAAATAGATATAAAGCAAGGCTGTGTAAATCTAAACTCTTAACCATGTGCTGTGCAGCTTCTCATGATATTTCCTTATGCTAAAAAGTATTAGTTTTTATCTGAGTAAAGAATATATTGTGAATATATCACTATCCATGCGCATTATCATGGATGTTGTTATATGTAGTTGAGAATTTTAGTAAATTTACTTGGTACCTAGATACTTTACTGTTACTTTTTTCACAGCCAATTTCCCACTGATTTTATTAAACTGCACAGTTGTTTATATTTAACTATGGACCCATTATCTATATGATTAAAAAAGACAATCAGGCTTCCTGTATTAAATTTTATGCTTTTAGCATTTCCTTAGTAAAATATATATAACTTTTTAGAGTTTTTCATTTAATTTTTCTCACAAAATAGAGAAGAAATATATCAACTGTTAATTGTTTTGCTATTAAACAGTTCTCTTTTTGTCCATCTCATTTTCATCCATAATTCCTTTAAAATTATGGAAATAGGTGTTGGATTTACATAGGAAAATATGAGATTTTCTCTCTCAAATTTGTACATTGTTCTTTTTATTTACATTATCCAGCTCCTTGTATGCCCTCTATATATATTTTTTTAAACTGGAAAAAAAAATGAGATTGTATAAAGATTTTAGATAAACTATTTTATAGCAACTTTGTGATTATCTTTGCTTGTTAGTAAGTAGCATAATTAAAACTGTTTCCTCATCCTGGTGAATGAGCAACTTAGCCTGAAAATGCTGTAATGTTTTATGTAACTCTTGAGCCTGTAGTGCCCTGATAACCATACAGCTAAGTCGTCATTTAGATAAAGAGAGGAAAGCGGTTGCACCCATGGGCAATTAACTTTTTTATTAATAAGCTGTTAGACAATTAAGAGGAGCTTAGACAGTCTCTCGAGTGTGGTATTGTACTAAGTCCCGGGTAAATAACCTTGTGGTGTTCTGGCTTGTTTTTTTGTTGTCAGGGTGCCCATTCCGTCACAGTGATCCAGAGCTGCTGAAGCAGAAGTTGCAGTCATACAAGATCTCTCCGGGAGGGATAAACCAGGTAGGTCAGATTCGTTCTGCAGCCTCAGTAATGAGGCCTCAGACAGTTTCTCTAAGTTTCATTTACTGTCCCTGTAGTGATATTGTTACTATTTGTCAGGCCACACACCAGACATCTTACCTTCTAGGTGAGTTAAGCGAATGCCTTAACTCCTCTGGTTTAGAGTACTTGAAATACTGGATTTTTGCTTGACATGTTTTTGTTTTTTTTTCTCCCTTGGTAAGAAAGGAAGCTGAAAAACTTTCCTCTTAATATGTTTTACAATCTTGGTTAAGTACATTAAAAAATAATTTTTAAAGCAATGTATTAGAGCTTATTAATGAAGCTGAAAATTAATAACATCTTATTTCATTTTGGTAAATTGTTTTCTGTGCTGCATGGAGGTTAGAGCAGAAGGTAATGTAGTGTGTACTGGCTGAATGTTTGGCTAGACATCAATGTTGCTGTGTTAAACCTACAATTCTGATCATAGTTCATTAGGTTCTACAGTTTATCAAAGTACTTTGCCTTGTAAACAATTTAACTAAAAAAGAAAGGTCAAATGGTTAAGAGTTTTGTCTTTTAGTAAGCAAGGTTTTTTTAGAAACTGAGGTTGCAAAGATTGCTGTCTATAATGTGCTTTTGAATTGGCTTGGACTGTATGGAGTTTAAGAAAAACTTCTATCAGCTAAAGAAGAACAAAATGTATTTTAGAGCTGGAATATTTAAATTAATGTGTAGCCATAAACACTTTTTTTTTTTAAAGATTTATTTATTTATCCATATAGAACTGGGGTACAGGCCAGAGATGCGGAGGGTGAGAGGATTCACCAGAGACAGAGTGGGGAGCAGAACAGGCAGATCGACGAAGCACACTGCTGAGGGGAGCAGCGGGCGGGTCAGGAGAGGTCTGCCACGCCATGTGGTCTCCTCCAGGGCAGGCAGGGATCGAACTCATGTGGAAGTGGCTTTAGGTTCTTAGTGCAGTGCTTTAACCCGCTGCGCCACCAGGGAGGGCCCATAAACACTTTTTTTAAAAAAAGTATTTATACATTTAAGAACTGGGGTATAGGCCAGAGATGCAGGATATGAGAGGGTTCACCAGAGACAGAGTGGGATGCAGAACAAGCAGATCTGCTGAAATACACTGCTGATGGGAGCAGCGGGCGGGTCAGTTGCTTCAGAGAGCTTCATAATGCGGTGCTTTAACCTGTTGCACCAGGGAGGGTCCCATAATAAACACTTTTTTTTTTTTAACTGGAAGAAAATTATTACTCTAGGAAACTGCTGTTTCTATTATGTCCAAAGTTTAGATGTGGTTTAGTACATCTTAACAAGTTTTCACTTATCTGGCAAGGCAGTGCTGAGAGTGTTGTTGAAGGATGTAATGAAGTATATATCTTTGACACTACCTGAGTTTCGAGGGAAACATAAGCCACATATAGAGTAGCTTAACTTTAAAAAGGGAAATAACAACCAGCTGTGGAAGCCATGGAAAAGTTTCTGGAAGAGATGTGTTTTGAATTAGGTCTTGGATGGAGGTTGGAAAGTAGGTAGAAAAGTAGAGAATTAAAGGCAGTGACTGTAAGGGATTATTAGGATTTCAAGCTTAATAAAATGGTGGACCCACTTTGGTGATGGACATGGTAAGGTAACTAACTGTTGTAGACTTGTGAGCCTGTACCCCTAAACATATACAGTGTTATAAACCATCATTACTGCAATCAAAATATTTTTTTTCTGATTGCAGTATTTATTTTAAAAAGAAATAGTAGGAAATGCTTCTTTTATGGGCTTGTAGAACATGCCATACCCATGATGCATTGTTAGTGAGTAGTGGTAGAGCCAGAAATTGAAGACAGTAACTTCTGATTCAGATTTTTATTTTTCTTCCCAGACCCTTCTTTAGAGTTGGTTAACCATGAAATTTTTTGTGGCAATGAGTTAAGAAACCCAAAACCATGTCTCAGCATGGAATCCTGGCACACATTTCCCTTTGTGAGGCAATTGAAGACAGCATAATCAGTGAACTGAGTCAAAATTGGAGGTTAGGAGGTCCATTACCACAAAAATTAAGGAAAAGTTTTAAGAAGAGGGTATAAGGTACACAGAAACCCTTTCTGTATCAGAAATTGTGTAAGATGAAAACTGAAAAAAAGGTGTGCCGAGTGGGTGATTCAACTTTGATTTTTCTTAGAAGATTGCATTAACAACAATGGACTGAGGCTGTAGATGGTGAGTATAAGTAACCTTTTCAAAAAAGTTAAATGAATGGTAGTAGTATTAGCTTAAGCATCAAAAGATGGTTTATGTTTTGAGGCTAGAGGAAACATGAGCGTGTTTGTAAGAATAGCAGAACTCCTTAGAGTAGTTGGGCTTGACAAGGAAGATATAAAAGGTAATTCTACTTTGTTAGAGAGGATTAAGCTGTCATTCCTTTATAACACAACTGTACTGTACATACCTTTGACCTTACATTTACTACAACAGAGTGTAATTATTTGTTTTAACTTTGTGAGTTTCTTGAGAGGAGGATTGACTTTTTATTGAACTTTTTGTCTCAGTAATTCACTGACTTGCATTTGAAGAAAGGAGGTTATATGCTTGGAAAATATGATGGTGGTAAAGAAAAACATATCCCTGAGGTACTGGAAATATAGAGGTCAAGCATAGGAAGGTGATAGAGTGTATCAAGTGGCCCTTTGTAAAGCGGAAGTATGGTCAATAATGGAGTAAAGGATTTATGAATGGTGTTCTGGATGTAAAAAGGTTAGGCGCTATTGATAAATTTGAATCTTTAAGAATGACTTTTTAAAAATACTGTATTTCCCTGTCTCTTGAGCAGATTAGTATTAAATAGTAGTGTCTTTGTATATTCTTGTTTTACTCCATTGAATGCATACAATTACCCTTGATCTATTGTCGATTCCTTAATTTCCATGGCATCCTTTGGAACTGCAGTGTAACCTTTTATCTGAGATGAACACAGATGTATGGTACATGTGGGCCAACTGTAAATAATCTTTTGCTTTCATTTGATGTCTTCATTGAGTGGGTCTCAGTAGAGTGAAGCAGCTGGTGGACTGTGTTCTAAAGGGCAGAGAGTTGAGTGAAAAATCCATGTAAAACATTTTGATAAGTGCTTAGTTGTCAGTTGGCATAAGTTGCAAATGAGATCTCAGAAGAATTCAAATGCACTTTAAAATATTGGAATGAGTCAAGAAAAAATTGTTATAATCATGTAAGTTAAAAATTTAATGTAACAGTTTTTTAATCTCATAAAACTACCTGAGATACCTTCAACTGTAGGATGTTAGTTGAAGGTTAGATGTCAGAAGTTGAATTTAGGTGTTAGCAGTCCCAAATTTTAATAGTCAGAATAGAGCATTGTTATTGAATTGGCATGTACTGGTTTTAAAGCAGACCTCATTTATTAAAAATGTTTTAAAATGGGGGGATAGTTTAAACAGCCTTTCCCCAAAGAAAACTTGTGAATGAGAAGGTAGCACATGAAAAAATGTTTCATCATTAGATATTAGGGAAATGTGACTTAAAATATACTGACTAGCATTACAAGCTAATTAGAATTGTTCCAATAAAGAAAAAAAATCTCACAATACTAAATGCTAGTGAAGATGTAGAATGACTGGATGCTTCAAAATGTTGAAAGAAATCCAAGTAGTAGAACCACTTTGAAGAGCAGCTTAGCAGTTTCTTAGAATATTTAACTTATACTCACTGCATCACCTAGTTAGACCACTACAGTCATACCACATGACAACACTGTTATAGTCTCAGTAAGCAGTAGGCTAGACCATGTAGCTTTGTGCATGTATCCTCTGTGATAGTGGCAATGATGAAACTGCCTAACTTATTTCCCATAACATAGCCTTGTTAAATGTACTAGGCAGTAATACAATTGAAATGTAAGCATTAAGTTCATGGAGAAATCTGGACATGAATGTTGGTAGTGGCATTATTCTTCTGAAAAATTAGAAACAACTCAAACACACTGCAATGTGTATGGTTGGATAAACAAACATACTGTTACAACAGCATGTATACATCTCAGATGTTCACAGTAAGTGGAAGAAACCGTGTTCAGTGATTTATTTTATCTAGCATTCTGGAAAAGAGAAATTGGTAAGTATAAAAAGTACCGGCCCTCCCTGGTGGCGCAGCGGGTTAAAGCCCGACACTAAGAATCAAAAAAAGCTACTTCCGCATGAGTTCGATCCCCGCCTGCCCCGGAGGTGACCACATGGCGTGGCAGACCTCTCCTGACCGCCCGCTGCTCCCCTCAGCAGTGTACTTCGTCGATCTGCCTGTTCTGCACCCCACTCTGTCTCTGGTGAAGACTCTCACCACCCCTGCACCTCTGGGCTGTACCCTAGTTCTGTATGCATAAATAAATAAATCTTTAAAAAAAAAAAAAAGTACCTGGTTGCTAGGACTGGGTCAAGCATTAATTACAAAGAAATGTAGGGTAGTACTTTAGGGAAATGCTTCATCTTGATTGCTGTGGTGGTATTACTGAATCTGTCAAATTTTGTAAAACTACATGTTAATAGAAGTGTATAATACTGTGTGAAAATTATACTTAATTTTTAAATGAACATGTCAAAGGTAGGAAGCAGCATAAATGACCCTAACACTTTTCTTAGCAGGAATTCAATAAAATCAAAGAAATAAAGTACAAACATGCAACACAGAATTTTGTAAGCAATCATGCTATTTAACCAAAACTAGAAATGCCTAAAATTGCGTCTTAGGAGCAGATTGCATTAAGAAATGTGAGTGTTCCTAATTAGCCATACTGTATACTTAGACTTTTTTTCCACTTCCACATGAGTTACTTGATTAAAAGTTGGGGGCAGAACTGCTGGTGGGAATGCAAACTAGTACAGCCATGATGGAAAATTGTTTGGAGGTTTCTCAGACTGCTAAAAATGGAGCTTCCATATGACCCAGCAATCCCATTCCTAGGTATCTACAGACACACTGATTCAAAAAGATATCTGCACCCCCATGTTTATTGCTGCTTTATTTACAATGGGAAAGACATGGAAACAGCCCAAATGCCCAAAAGTGGATGACTGGATTAAAAAGATGTGGTATATATGCACAATGGAGTATTAAAACAGCCCCCCCAAAACAATGTGCCTTTTGCAGCAACATGGATTGAGCTAGAAAAGATGCTTAGTGAAATAAGTCAGAAAGAAAAGGGAAAATACCGGATGGTTTCATTCATAGCAGGAGTATAACAGGCCAGGTGAGAAAATAATAATGAACAGCGATATACCAGAGACATTTTATGGGAGTAGAGTGGGAAATGGGATCAAAACAGTAGGAGGAGGAAAATACACTGGACTGTGGTGATGGGAAGCCCACGGGGATTACAACTGAGATGGAAAAATGCACAAAATGATGTAAAAATAAACACTTAAAATTAAAAAAAAAAGTTGGCAGAAATATAGTAAGGCATCACATGCTTAGCTAATAAATAGTAAAAGTATAGTGACAGACATATTTGAGATCTTTGGGTTATGAGATTTCTTTTCAAAGATTTATTTATGCTTACAGAACTGGGGTGCAGGCCAGAGGTTTGGTGGGTGAGAGGATTCACCAGAGACAAAATACACTGCTGAGGGTAGCAGCAGGTGAGTCAGAGTAGGTCTGCCACAGCATGTGGGTCAGCTCCCTGGCTGTGGATTGAACTCACGCTGCAGTGACTTTGGAGAGCTTCAGAATGCGGTACTTTAACCTGTTGTGCACCAGGGAGAGCCCTGGTTTTGAGATTTTAACCTTTGTCCTTTTGTTAAGAACCTGTCTAATTCTTACTCTGAAGGGTCTAAGATTTTGCCACCTTCTCATAGGTGCTGGCAGAAGATTGTAGCTAAGAAAGCCTGTCAGTGTTCTCTTGCACCAGGTCCCTACCCCACAGCAATATGTAGAGGGCCAGTACTACCAGCAGGTGCAGTGATTTAGTTTTGAATAGTGAACATTTTTATAATGTAAAGCATGTCTACACCATCATTCGGTAGAAAGCACTGTATCTTCTAAGACTATTCTGGTACAAAAGCCATGTCTGTCTGCTTATAAAATATTTAGAAATTTGAAACCCCTGGCTAATTCTCTTTCAACTTTATACAGCAAGTGACCTATAAGCTTTATTGGTACCTTCCCTGTTTACTCCTTAAAATATTGGTATACATTTTAATCTTCTCACATTCCTTTAAAAATTAGGTGTAGTAATCATCCTTCAATATTATGTTAGTTTGTTAACTATGTTTAATACAGGGTAGCCCAGAGTGAACTTGGGCTGCCTGTCTATGGGTCCTCACTGGGGTTTAAAATGTAATTTTCTGCAGAGATGCACAAAAAGAGTAGTGGGTTTATATACAAAAAAGGGGAATGGAAAAGGAACAACCTAGGGAGAGAGAGAGGGATACAAAGTAACTGGAATATCTTACCAGCTCTGCTAACTTGGAGCTCTAGTCACAAACTAAAACTGCTGGACCCCAGTCACAAGGTCTGGGAGCTGTTGCTCCAGAGAGAAAACCTTTACCTCTCCAGAGCGACAGTTGGAAAAACGCTCTCTATTTATCCCCCAGAATGTCTGCTTAGCTCTGCCTCTTGGTTCTCACAGTTCTCTCGTTGGTACTGCTGAGAGTTGTAGTTTTCTAATCACTGGAGTAGGGGGGTGGAATCCACAAAACTCTGCAGAACTTCATTGGGACATCTTACCCTTAACATGTCTATCAATATTTCCTGCCTAATTTAGATACCTGGCCTTTTACTTTCATTTTGCTTTGATGTCTCACTTTAAAAAATAAACTGAAGTGTTATGATATTGAGAATAAAATCTGATTTTAACTATTTCTCAAAAAGATACATATGAAATTTTCACATTGCAGTTTTTACACCACAGTCTATAATTGCTGTTCTTTTTGGTAGCACAATTGCTAAATTACTAAACATTGTTAACTTGCTTAATCAATAGACAATAATTGCTGCTCAACAATTAATTTAAAGATGGTATCATTTAGTATCTGGCCCAGTGGAGTAGGCATATTTGATTGTTATCTGTGCATGCGTTTATTAGTAGTTTATTGCAATGATTGGTGTGCTCCATCTGTGAGTAGACACTGAACAATTTGTAGCCACAGTACTTTATATATTTTGGCTGACTCTGTGCCAAGCACTGGGATGTTGTTTTATACAAGTAAATAATGTATTTTGACTCTCACCCATTATTTCTTTGACTTACATGAGAAAGCTGAAGTTTAGGAAAGGTATGAGGTTGCTCAGTGCCACAGAGCTAACGTAGAAAGTGCCAAGATGCTTGCCTTCCTTATACTGCATTGTTCTGTTGCTGCTTCTCTGTAGAACTTTCATAAATGTTGCTATGGTGGTTGTTGTCAAACTACCAGTGTGATGTCATAAATCCTACTCTCACAAGCCAGTGTAAGCAAGCTGTGGTACACTACTGTAAGTGCAAAATATATACCAGGAGTAAAAAACACTGTAAAATATCTTAGTAATGATAGTTTTAAAATATTGCTCACATGTTAAACTGACAATAGATGATACTGATTTAAAGAATATTAAAAAATAATTATTTGTTGCTCTTCACCTCTAACTATGACTATAAAATTTCATTGTCACTCATTCACTGCTATTGGACAGTACTGCTTTAACGCAAGGGTTAGTTGAGTACTAGAGTGATTAGATTCTATTTCCACATCATGTTAATAATGTTTGCTTCTACCATATTTGACCTATTACAACCAATATTACTTTCATATTTGGCCCATAAATGCATGTAAATAATGCTACATGTTTTTCAAGTTTGACTGAAATGTTGCATTATTCACCAATGTATTTTAAACTCCTTTTTAAAAGTTTTTTTAAAGAGGAAGGAAATGTCTTAAGATTTTACTCAACATAATCATTAATGATTAAAAGCAAATCTAACTGGTGCTTCAAAAAACCTAATAATATTATACTTTATGAAATGTTGGTTAATCTATTTTTTTCCAGGCGAAAAATTTTCAAGAAGTTAGTGACCATATTAAATCTAAAACTGGTAATGCCTTTTAATAAAGAAGTCTTTCAAAGTGGACACTTTAAAAGACTTAAAAGTAACATTGTGTCAAGAAGATTTTATGGCATATATAAATCTCAATGGCTTCTTATTCAATGTTCACATAAATCTAAACTACCTAAAACACCTATAATTTTCTTAGGTAAGGAGGAGTTATCAATAAGTGATAGTATTCAGTCTGGCCATTACTTTGTGAACAGTAACTGCTTTTAAGAGCAGCTTTTCTATTTCATTTCCAGGAGTATCTCTTCTGATTTATGGGGCTAGTACTTTGATTGCTGCACTCAGCTTTATTTTCCTTAGTGTAGTTGGAAATGTGTACATTGTTCTTGGTAAATCTTAGAAATGTCTTAAGGAAAAGATGGGAAGTTGAGCTTTAGAATTGGTTTAAGGAGAATTTGGTGTCTTGTTGACTTTATTACAAAAATTGCTGAATATACAACCTAATTCCTACATACATACTTTGTTAGTGAAGATAAATGGTCACTTAAAAATTACTTGGTATTGTTTAGGGTGGTTCAAGAAAAATCACTTCACCTCTTCTGTCCCATTGTGACTATCTAGCTACTTCTGTTTTCCCCTTTCCTAATAAACCTGTCCTTGTATACTGTTACATTTATTTCCATGTTTTTACCCATGTGAAAAATGATTGGTACCTATAGAGGAATTTCATTCAGTAAGAATACTGTCACTTTTGAGACTTTAATAAAAATTTATCCTATGTACATATAGACAAAAAAAATATTCTCCTATTATAGTAATGCTGGTTCACTACCAGTTTTATAGAATATTATCCCAGTGCCACAATTCCCTGCCTTTTTTTTTTTTTTAAGAAGCACACTTTAAGTATCCAGAAAAATAAGTATTGTTAGTCTGTGTTGCTTTAACATATTTCAGACTTTTTGGTTGTGTTTGCTATAATTTACAATGTATGTCTTGTTAGGCAAACTTTTATTTCTAAATTCTCTAGTCCTTGGAAAAAACCTTTAAATATAGCTTCTGTTTCCACTAGGATATTTGATATATTTCTTTTATAAGATCTTTGAAAATAAATCAGTATAATTGTTTTTCATCATTTCCATCAAAATCATAGGGTGTAGTGAATCTGAACTGACTTGGTACTTTATATTGGGTAAGGAATACAATATAGAATATGTGAAGCACAGATATAGTTGTTAAGTGGACCACAGAATTGAGGCTTGGTGATACTTTTCTTTAAGCAGACTTTCACATGCTTACTTGACCGTCTCTTTGTCCCTCTTTTTCTGTATTTCAAGTTCACTTAGTTGTTAATGGTCCCTTAAAGGTTGACTTCTTTGATCCAAATGTTGGTATTAATCTGCATTGAGGAATTTAGTATGGTGGGTGGCAGTATTCTTGATGCCTGTTTCTATGATTGAAAGCTTTTTCTCAACTATATTAAGTTAAAAGTTGGAGGCTTTTCAATTTTATACTCTATATTGGGAAAAAGACATAAGGCAGTAATGTAATTTGATTTTCAAATTTGGTTATTATGTACCATGCAAAAAGCTTCACCTCTATTTAATATTTGGCTGACTGAGAAGGATGTATGAGTTGAAAGCTATAGATCTCCTCAGTTAAAGCAGATTCACCAAGACATCTCAAAAACTACCAAAAAGTATCCTTTTGGGGGGAGGTGGGGTGTTTGCATATATACATGAGCAGCAGAATTAGCTGATAATCAAGTACTGGCACAGTATTTGATTCCTGGTAGGTATATAAATGTTATTCTCATTATTCTTCCTACCCTGCTCCTTGCAAAAAAAAAAAAAACAAAAACCTTGCACTGTCACAGATCTGGTTCTCTGGTGGAGATTGTAGGGTCATCACTGTGAAGGACACTTGGGATCAGTACCTACCCAGGGAGTGAAGGCAAGATAGGCAGAAGGAAAAGTTGGTCTTTAGCTGACTCCACAGCCAGCCCTGAAGCTCAGTAGCACTGCAGAATGTAAGAACATTTTGCCTTTCAAAGCTCTGCACCAGGCATTCCTTGCACCAGTCAGCTTCCAAGCAGGCATCGTTACCTTAAGTGAGATAACTTTCTTCAGCTGAGGGGGCTTCTCCTTCTGTTAGCCATCAATAATCTGCCTCCTGAGGAGGGGGCATGTGGTCGGCATATGACAGAAGGCCTCTACATACAGCTTCAGGGGATCATAAATGGAGCACTAGATGGTCAAGCCAGTAACTCAAACTATTCTAGACTCTCTTCCCTAATTTGAGATATGTTTAGCACCTCATTGCAGAATTCCTCTTCTTTCTAACAAGTTTAATTTCTTCCTAGCCCAAATACATTGTTGTCATGTTTCTGTGCCACCTCTGCATTTATTATTCTTGGGTCCCCATTGCCCTCATTCTTTTCTTTATCTTGAGAATTCGTTGATTTAGAGGGATTCTGGCTCTGAAAACTCACTGAGCATTTTACCTTCTATCCTCTTCTGGTAATATTTTGTGTTTTTCACTTATTACCTGTTTCATAGTATTTGGGTTTTTTTTTTTTTTCCCCTTTCCTGCCCTTGGGGGATTGTTGCCTAATCCTCGCTGAGGGCAGAAATGGCTCCACTGGTCTCTATAAACCTAATTCTTAACTTAGTGTCTAGAGTTGATTATGGAAGCCAACTGAATGGGTGACTTAGTTCAGAAACTTCATGTGGATTCAATATGATTAATCTCACAAGCTCTTAAAGGTGTTGAGGGAGAACTAAATTATTAACTGTTGTTCTGTGGTTCTACACTAAGGAAGGCAGGAGGGAAGAGGGGGAAGCTCTAACTGCAAAGGTTCTAATAAAAATGCTCTAAGACTCACTCAAACTGAATAAGTAGCTTTGGTGAGGAAAGGTATTACTCAGTAAACAGTGTCACTGAAGTTTAATTATGCTCATATCTGAAATTAGATGATTAAGAAACTTAGGACTTAATAAGGCCTTGAGTCCACTGAAAGTGAAACATACTACAGTGTAAATAAGTGTGTAACTGTTTTAATGAAAATGTATTTGAAGTTGTTTGGCTATTTCCCCAGTGGAAGAAGTGAGGCTTATCAGGTGAAAGAAGCAGCATTCACTCACCATCAACAATTAGGTAATGTCTGTATTCCAATAACTGTCACAGGCACTGGGAATATAGTGGTGAACAAGACCCCTGCCTTCATGGAGTTTACATAAATAATGAACAATTTAAGTGTAAAAAGATAAAGTTCTGACAAGTAAATAGAATGACTTGGGGAAGGTGAATCTGTTTAGATAAGTGACTGTTTTGAGGAACACCATTCTGTAAAATCTGTGAAAACTGAATCACCATCTTTGTAAGTTCTACCCTAAAGAAACTTGAATAAACAAAATCAAGCAGTGCATTACACACAGCAAGCCTTCTGAGTCATCACTAGGGTTTTGTAAGGTAAAATCCAAACAGTGTAGGAGAAGCTGAACCATTGTATCGAAACTCTAGTGTCCACATGGGACAGGAGAGGGACCTCGGGAGGAAGAATAGGGGCTGGTGAGGAAGGACTTTTGAGTATGTGCCACATTCACAGCTGAGAGCCAGGACTCTCAGATTTTATGAAATCTAATTTTTTGAAAGTTAGTTAAGTAACTGTATAAAAGCTGTCATGAGTGAGGAGAGTATAAATTAAGAAACTTTATGAAAACGTAACCCGTGATAGCAGACTATAGAACTGAACCAAGAATGAAGGTGCTTGGAGAGGGGAAGTTAAGTACATATGTGGCTTATGGTTGTAATACCTGATAGGGGTATCCCAGTACTACTTCAGTTAAAAATTATTTCTTTAAAAGTCAGGGAAAAAATGCAACCAAGAAGCTATATAATAAATAGAATGATAAGGGCCTGAATAGCAGAAGGAAAGGTAAGTTTTGAAGACATCTAGAGGTAAAATCCATTCAGTCAGATAACTAGTATTTATAGAAAGTGAAGACTTGAAAAATTCCTTGTATAGAAGTTTCAAATGAGTGAAAGTACATCTTTAAGAAAAGGAAACATGCCCCTCATCTGCGGGTGAATGAAGGTCACAGCAGAGTTGTAAGGCAGTGGCAGGCTAAACTATGCTGAGTATGTGAGAAATGGAAGCAATGTAATATGTTCAAACCTGTTCCAGACTCTGCACCTTTACCACATTTTCTCTAACCTTTGAAATAAAGGAAGGTTAGAAATGAAGTGGAAAAGTCCCAGCATGGACTAGTTTTGAAAAGTTGAGCTTTTAAGGAAAAAACAAACTTGTTATCACATTTAAACGAGACAGAATATGACCTTGAGTTAGAAACAGATTAACTGCATGTCTGATTGGCGCATGTGGCACACCTTACTATACAGCACTCAGTGAAGCCAAAGCTGAGCAGGTGGCTACAGTCTGCTGCCAGGTATCATCTGGACCTCACTGGCAGTCACTGAAGCAAAGGCAGAGAGGAAGTTGCAGATGGCAGGGAATATTAGAAAGCATTAGGGCAAAAGAAGTGTATTGTTAAGTTATAAAATATTGCCTACATTTCTGTTTTTAATTGTGAGTGTGTATAAATCTAGCATTTCTCCCATAGTATTTTTGTAGCATAGATGGTTATCAGCTGCCAATGATATATCACCAACCACATCAGAAAATTACATTTTATTTGTTCTATGTTCCTTCACTATAGGGTATCTTATTTAACTACTGTATTAGAATTAAAAACTAAAGTAATACTTTGTTTTGTTGATGAAATAGTAGGTGAAGTATAATTACATTTTAGCAAGCTTAGCAAATGTAACGAAACCTTTTCCAGTAAAGATGGCAGACTTCATTGTTTAGATCTAGTATTTTCCTTGGTTGACTTTAGTCAGCTGATAAAGAATATGAATTACCAAAATTGAGTAGTTTGATATTACCACTCAGTATTTCTTAGCCTTTTGAATACTGATGAACTGGATTAGTACAGTAAGTAGAGAGTTATGTTTGACATTTCATACTTTAGCACAAGAATATTAGCAGTACAAACCAAGTCAAATTGCCGTTGAAAATATTCTTTGATATTCATGGAAATTTTTTCTTTAAATAAGCTTGTGTTTTCAAATAAGCCTTTGATATGCTTGTTGAAATTGCTTGATTATATTTTTCTAAAGCAAAATTAGGAAACTTTTAGCATAAGAAGTGGCTTTCTCCTTCAGAGAACTGTTTTGATTTTAATGCTATATGTAACAGCAAATTGTGGTGGAACTTGAAAACTGCAGAGTTCAAGTCATTGCTGACTAAAATAAATCTTGTGTGAGCTGAGGGTCACTTCAGTGTTTACAGTGCACATAGATGCAGTGATTTCATTTCATTTACCCTATTTCTCTGACTTTACACATTTTTCTTCCAGCTGGTACTTTTTATCTCCCTGCTTCTTTTTTTTCTTCCATGCACTTCTTTCTCTCCATGGGTCTCTGTCTTGTGTGTCCCTCATCCATTCTATTTATGATCCTCACTCTGCTGACCCTTCCTACTGAACTCCAGCTTTGGGGCACTGCACCCCCAGGAAGGGCAAAGGTCAGTTTATAAGAATGGAGGTCTGGCTCTTCAGAAGCTGTGCTGGTAAAGTAAACACTGTGGAAAGTACTGTTGCCTGGCTACATCTTCATTCTGCTTTTCAACAGAATTAGAACAAAAAAAAAAATTTGTTACATTCAATATGTGATACCAACACAAAAATATAACTCTTTAAAGCTGACTGTAGAACTGAGACTCTCCGAATGGGAGAAAGTGGAGAGGGGAGCAGAAAGGTGGGCACACAATGATGGACTATAGTGGTAACTGTGGGTGCTTTGGTAGTAGAAGAACTATGGCCAGAACAGCTGGGGGGTAACCTCTACCTCCAAAATACAACCAACAGTACTTCAATAAAAGAATTCAAAAAGACAGTTCATGTCACTGCTATGCCTAGAATATTTTACTCAGAAAAATAAAATTTTCCAAGTCCCTTCTCTTGTCATTTCAGTAATATGGATCATGATTGAAATTAGGCATATTATTTTGGTTTTTAGTAATGTTTGACACTTTGTATATTAATTTAAAAGAAATTTTTACTTAAGGAAAAGTTAAGATGTACATGATTTTTTAATTCTGTTTCTAGTAAATGACCTTGAAAAGACAAACATCCCAGGCCCTCCCTGATGGAGCAATAGGTTAGGACGCAGCACTGCAAGCTGGTTGCAGCTTCAGTGCGATTTCTATCCCCAGCCCTGGAGGTGACCCGCATGGCCAACCTCTCTCATTTCACCTGCTGCAGTGCACTTCATCGATCTGCCTATTCTGCTCCCCACTCTGTCTCTGGCCAATGCTCTCACCACCCTGCACCTCTGGCCTGTACCCCAGTTCTGTATGCATATATAAATGTTTATAAAAGGCAAACATCCCAATTTTAAGAACCTATATTCGCCTCTAAAATACCCACGAATGATAGCTATTTGCTTCCAAGTAGTCTGTTTTTACTAATAGCTCATTTACCATCACCCTTATCTTCATTACTTTTTTCCTTCTTCTCCAATTCCTCTCCTTAGACCTAAATTTTCTACTTTGAGTTTATGTATGTGCCAAAACTTTCATCCACCTGTGACTTTGTTGGTGAAGTTGTTTAATGATAGAAGTTTGAGCTATTTATGGATTTGCTAGAAAGATAGGCTGAAAGTAAAAAAAAAAAAAAAGTTTCATGTTAAGGAAGAGCCTTAATTGGAGCTGGGCAATGAAGTAATGTGGTTAATATAATTATTATTTTTTTAAAGATTTATTTATTTGCGCATACAGAACTGGGGTATAGGACAGAGGCTCAGGGGTGGTGAGAGGCTTCACCAGAGACAGAACAGGGAGCAGAACAGGCAGATCTACGAAGTACACTGCTGAGGGGAGCAGTGGGTGGGTCAGGAGAGGTCTGCCACGCCATGTGGTCACCTCTGGGGCGGCGGGGATCAAACTCATGTGGAAGTGGCTTTAGTTTCTCAGTGCTGTGCTTTAACCCGCTGCGCCACCAGGGAGGACCTAATTATATTTTTCTATGACCTAAAATTTCAAGATATAAAAATTGACTTTTCTCACCATCTATGGCTTATATGTTAATTTTCCTTCTTTTATCTCTTACTTGACTGTATAGAAAACATGCCATAAATAGATTTTGATTATATGTAAACATAGAAAAACTCAATGTCAGAACTGTTTGGAAAATTCTGTGACTTTAAGTAGGTGACTTTTCTTGAATTATTAGAGTAAAATAAAACAGGTTTAATAGGTAAGACAGGAATTTGGGTGCTCTGACTGGTTTGAATTTACACAGGTCTTTCATATGGGATTTCATAAAAGGTGATCAGAAACTGAGAAATGAAATCTGTAAGACAATCAGAAAAACTGTTCTTTCAAACACACTTGTCAGTATTGTAGAAGCCCATTCCGCAACTGTAATAACTCTCTGTCAGAAGATGTAAGCTGTATTCAGTGATGAGGGTAGCAGGGATTTAGCCTTCATGTATGTTTCTTTTTGTCACAGGAAGGCCACTCTTTTTAAAGGAAGTGGAAAATTAACATTTCTCCAGAATTAGATGGCCCTTTGTTTGAGGTTATCACCTAATTTTAATCAGTAGTTTACTGTATTTGATGAACAGGCCAAATACACATTTTATTTATTCATCTGGAAGGTGATGAAACTTTACAAATTTCAACTGACATTGCACTTGGCTGATAAGAATAGGGAGCTTGTACTGCTCCAAAGAGATTACATGAAGTAGAATTGGAAAGCAAATTGTATTTACAAAAGATAGGCTGATGTTCCTAATAGGTGTTCAAAATAGACTATTCACTCTCATATTCTGCTGAGCTTTACTAGAAATAACTTCATTTCAAAAAAGGACAAATGTGATTGAGGGGAAAAAGCATTCCCTCTCCACAGATACCCATCCAAAGAGTTTACACTGAATTTTCCTGATGGACACACATCTGTACTTTATTCTTTATCTGTATAAACTAGTAATGTGGAAAATAAAAATTTAAATAGTACACTTGATTGCTTCATGCGCCAACCAT
The DNA here is from genome assembly GCF_000260355.1 of Condylura cristata. NCBI lineage: Eukaryota > Metazoa > Chordata > Mammalia > Eulipotyphla > Talpidae > Condylura > Condylura cristata. Next base: position 20,645,275 of record NW_004567102.1, read on the forward strand.
TTAGATTACTAGATTTACATCTACAATTTTGGAGGAGATGTTGCAGTGTGATATTCTGACAATAACTGTCAAAGTCATAAAACTAGGATCTATTTTCATCATATTGTTAAGGTAAAGTCATTGAAATTCACAGTTGGTAGGTCAGGAAGATCACTTACTATCTCTTGTCATCTGTGGTTTAATGCTGACCTAAACAGCTACTGTATAATGTCAGAATTATCACAGTGTCCAGACTGTGGAAGTATAACATGCTGCATGCTTTAATGCATTTACTGTCAGGAATGAAAAATAGGAAAAGAAACCATAAGCCTACAATGGTTTAGAAGAAACTAAATGTCTAATTTTTATTTCTTTTTCCTATTTTAGATTTTGGATTTAGTAAAAGGGACACATTACCAGGTAGCATGTCAGAAGTACTTCGAGATGACACATAATGTAAGTAAATTTTTAAGCTTTGTTTCATTTAGGATTTTTACTTGCAGCTATTGAAACCACTCCAACTAATTTTAGCAGTAAGAGATTTATGATGATATTAAGTAGCTTCTAAAACTTAGAGATGGGTCAGAGACTTGAGCTTGGATGCTACAGAACTAGAAATATTCTAATGAAGAAGCTCTATCCATTCACTACTCCATTTGTAGGAATAAGTACAAGGGTGAGTAAAGTTCTTTTGTAAAGTGCTAAGATTGTAAAACTTTTAGTCTTTGGGGTCCATATGGCCTGTCACAACTGCTCAAGTCTGCTGTTAAAGCACAAAAGCTGCTTCAACAGCTTTTGTTGTAAATGAATAAGCATGGTATCTTCCAGTAGTTTACTTACAAAAACAAACAGTGGGTCACAGTTGACCCCCTGGAGTTAGGTCTAAAACTTTTCCTGTAGTTTCCCAATCTTTTGCCATCTTCTTTGCAGACAATTTGATTCTTTTGCTTGTGGCTGCCCCCTCACTGAAGCCATATTCCATGGCTTCTATTTATCTAAATGGCAGAACCTGGTTACATGGTGGATGCCTGACTGCAAATAAGTCAGGGAAACATGGTTGGTGTTATTCTTGCCAACCTGCTGGTGGGTTCCGAAAGGTGTAAAGTAAGGGTCACAAACTCAGGCGTGCAGAAGTCAGGTAAATAACCCAAAAAAATTCAAGCTAGCTGAGGTCAGTATCAGAGTATGGTAGATAAGTTTTAAGACTCAGCAGTGTATGTACAGGTCAAATGCAGCTCACCAGCATCCAGTTTACAACTCCTGATCATGGTAACCTCAGGTAGATATCAAAGAAGAAAATTTAGGCTTTGCAATTTGAAACTTTTTTTCTTGGAATAGACATGTGTATTGGAGATTGCAGTATTTATCAGACTTCAAAGGACCCATGGCCTTCTCAAGATAAATGCTGCTTTTATCGAATTCATCATCAACTACCATTCTAGGTTAAGTTTGTTAATCATTCTTATGATTTCATGAAAACTAAAAACATTGATTTTGGTTATATAGTTGAGGGATTTCTTATATGATAGTAAATTTCATAGGAAGTTTTATATTTATATATCCCATTATATTACCAATAGCAATAAAAACAAACATCATTGATAGGACTCTGATGCATACCAGGCACAGCCCTAGTACTTTTCAAACCTAAAGTTTGGAGAGGTTGGATTTGAATCAGACTGTCAGGTAGCTCATCCAAATTTATGATCCTAACTATGATGTGTTATAAAATATTAGCTGTTTTATGCTTTGTATAATATTAACTGATGAAGTCATTAGCATTTTCCTGTGTATGTTCAAAAAGACTGAGGCCTACCAATTCTGTGTGACTTGCTGAGGTACCACATCTAGTTAAAGGGAGTAAGGAGCTAGAACCCCAATCTGTTGTGGGTCTCACCTTTCTAATATATAGTAAGTTCTTACCTAGTGTCATTGTCAGTGGGCTTTTGGAAAGTTTCACTTTAAGCAAAATGATGAGGTATTGGGAAAGAAGGTCCTTGCCTTGAACATTGTCCTTTCAATATGGGCCTGCCATCCACCTGTTGAAAATATTCTTATTTCTAAATTCTCACTACTTTTACCATATTACAAATCTCCCCAGATAAGCCACATTTATTTGGAATTTTTGGCATCAATTTTTGACTTCTTCCCTTGAAGATTGCATTTCTTGAGAGTTTTAAGTACATGTGTACCTTTTTTTAATTTGGAGGCCTCAATTTAAAAAAAATCGATGTCTATTATTAGAAAAACTTTTGTTCTCAAATCTGCCTTTGTAATATCTTTCCTGTTATTCCTAGAAGAATGTTACTACTGATAATTTTCAATATCATTAATACAAGGAAAATTTTTAAAAGACTTGAGTAATTCTTCCCACATACAGAAATAGTCTAAAACCACACATATGAATCAGTGAAATAAAAAGGCTGTTTGTATCTACTAGATGTCTCATTATAGATTTTTAGATGTGACTATCATTATTTTTCCTAATGTAATTTAAAAGTAGAATTTTTATTATATTTCTGCTATTCTGCCTGTCCCCCCTCCCAAAACCCTATGTTTATTTTCCTGAGGCCTCTATGAACAAACTCACTTTAATGAAAGTTTTGAAAAATGAACCAGTTAATTGATACCATTTACAGCAGCACTATGATAGTTCCATATGGCTCTTTTTGTTGTTAATACCAGCTGCCTCATTATAAGCTGTCATTGCAAAAGCTCTTGATTAAAACCCAGACATCACATAGGTAAGACAATATTGCTTCTATTGCTTCAAAAAATCTACATCTTCTGTGGCAGAAATACGGAGCCTATGTTTCTGTGAAGGTTCAGTGCAAAATGTGTTGATTCCAAATAAATGTTTGAGAAAGATTCAGTAAGCTGTCAAAATCTGGCCTACTTGAAACCAATTTTCTTAGTGTTTTTAGGGAACGTTTTGTACTGTAGTGGCTTTTATTTTTTCATCATACTCCATGTATAAAAATGAAAATACTAATCTGTATGTAAATTGATCTCTGAATTTTAATTGAAAATAGTTTCTTTAGAAAATGAAGTCTTTATGTACCCTTATTCTGGATACTTATTTCCAAATAGCTGAACATAACTTTCCCTCAACATATAAATTTCTACAGAAATCTTATTAACATTTATTCACACATTGTCCTGTAATCTTAAATAGGATACTCCAAATATGGTTAGCTTTTTCTTTAGTAACAACTTAGGGTCATTATTTTGGGTATCAATTAGAATACTGGGCTAGAAGCCACCATCATTTTACTTGGATCACTGTGATAACTTCCTAACTCACTTCCCAACATCTATAACACATATACCATTCCAGTTCTTTCTCTTGCACGCAGCTGTTACAGTGACCTTTAAAATAGAGAAATATCGCCTTTTCAGTTACCTACTTTTAAAAAGCCTTCCTCACTACTCCAAAGAAAGAAGTTTGAAATAATGTAGCTCATAAAGACCTCTTCCTTACCCTTCTAGATCCATCTCTGCAAAGCTTGTTTCATATCCTTTACAGTACTACTTTGGAGCTTTCAAGCTAATACAGCAAAACGAAAAGTTCCCTTTGCTAATACTTATGTTTGTACAAAACATAAGTTACTAAAAACATCATCAACAGCATGCACAGAAGGCAAAGAAAAAACCAGAAGTTTAAAAAATAGACCAGCTACTATTCCTGAGTAGAAATAAGTAGAGAGAGGATTTCAATGTGGCTAAGTAGTTCTAACCTTTGATTTTAAAGTAAAATCTTTTATCCTGTTTTGCATATGTGCCTCCTCCACCTCCCCCAAAGCCTATAAATTTTCCTGAACAAGATAAAACTTGATGACGGCCATATCTATTCAAAACAAAACACTTAAAACACAACCCATCTTAGAAGAAATACAATCTAGTAAAGAGGATGAAATGTCATAATTTTCCATCATGCAATTTAATATACCACAAGAAACACAGGCTATCACATGTGTCTAGACACTAATTTCAAAATCCTTGACACTATTTTAGTTAATGAAAATATCAGTATGGTAATTAATTTTGATATATTTGCTAGTAGTTTCATTGAAGGACAAAGTCTTATGTTAGTATAGGAATTTGACTACTTTTTTTCCATACGCCATACCCATAATATACCATTAATTTCCAGTTTGAGTTTTTCTATACTGGAAAAGGTATGTAATGAAATATATAAAGCACTATGTCCTTTCCAAATGATGCATCTTTATTGAGACTTTCCAAACATTTTGTTTAGATTTCATAGAGCCAATAATTCTTTATGCATTTAAAATTTTTGGTTTACCCCACAGCAACACCATACCACCAGCATTACTTCTACTTCACTGATGAGATGTCCAAAACTTACCCTGTATTTTTGTCCACATTTAAATCTAATTCAGTTTAATCCTGAATGTAGATGTATTGAAAATTTTAATTTGCAGACAGAAAATCCCCAAAATCTAATTATAGCACAAGGTGCTATATTCATTTTTGCATGAAATAATGTTTTCTATAAACTTTATAGTCGAGTTTATCTTTAGAAATAATATTCATAATGCAATTATAAATTTTATTTTGCAAAAACCTCTAAAGATAGATTTTGGAGCAATTAAGTGATCTAATCAAAAGTTCTGAATTCTAATTCTGTTTCTAATTTTGTCACTTTGCATAAACCATAAAATTGCTTTACCTTTTAGTTTCCTATTATCCATAAAAAGATACAGTTAAAGGATCCCCAAGGTCTTTTCAATTTGAAAGCTTTCATGAAATGTCTAGGCAATAAGCTTACTTTTCATGAAATACTTTGCCAAATGCAAACGTTATATTGAATCTCCAGTTTTTGATGAACTGAATGAAAAATTAAATATGATATAGTTCAAAGATGACTCCATTGTTAATAAAAATTATAAATGTGTTATAAAACATTCAGGAAGCATTTTTTAATTAAGCATCATAGTAATAGATAAAAAATTATTATTCTTAGTGATCTGGATAATAACTCTTAAAATCAGTCTGTTATACACTGAAGTCCTGTAAAATTATTGGTCAAGCATGTAGCAGCAACTGATTAAAGAGGATCAGAGAATCCTAGAGAATTTAAGTATGTGTTACCAGGAAAGACCTTGTTTCTGTGTATTAGGCCACATGTTAAGAGACTTCATTCAGGACCATGACAGCAACCCCTGTAGCTCCATAATTCATTTTAATCTACTGTAAGATTATCTATCAGTCTAATCACATCACCTCCCTTAAGGATTTTTAGTGACTTCCTGTTGCCTTAAATGATGAGATCTAGACTACTTACCCAGATTTTCAAGGCTTTTTGAGGTTTGGCCTCTACTTTTTCTAACTTCATTTTCTATTTTTTCTCTTGATATGCCTTTTACATCAGGTCATTTGTACTATTTGCTTTCCTGGGAGGTCTTCTCTTTTCCTTGCTCATGTGGTCCTGCTGTTTTTATTGCCCTTGACCTCATTATCCCAGCTTTTTAACTCTCTCCATCTTATGGACTCGACTCATGTAGCCCTTTCTTCACAAATCCAGCCTTGATTTCCTGAGCCCGAATTTCTCTCTAATGTAGAGTATAATAGGCCTTTGTCTGTGACCCTTGTCACCTCTTTATTCTTACCAGGTTTTTAACTGTATGACTTACTAGATGAAAAATTTCTTTGGAGTGACTCATTTAAATGTACTTTTATATGCTGGAAAAACTACTAATTCCTAACATGACCTGGTACATAGAAATTCTTCAGCTAATATGTAGAATGTATCACTAGCATACACTTATTAGATTTGGTACAGATCAAATAGGTACTAAATTCCTATTATCTTTAAGTCACTTCAGTATCATGAGTTAGGGACTTAATAGTTGATAAATATGAAACAGATGAACCAAAAAAAGTACAATGACTTGTCAGTTTTAAAACACGAGTGAAAATACCCCCTAACAAAAAAAGTGACAAGCAAAGTGATCTTTTTCTTGTCAACTCCAGCTGGCAGAGAGGGCAAGTAAAGATTTTAATTAGATTGTCATATGTCATCAACTCACTCAACCCATTGATGAATGTGAAGAAAGGGACTCAGATAGGAAGGTTCAGTCTTCATGAGAAAACAATGTGAGTTAGTAAAGGTTTACAAATTTTTTTTAAAGATTTATTTGTGCATACAGAACTGGGGTACAGGCCAGAGGTGCAGGGGCAGTGAGAGGATCCACCAGAGACAGAGTGGGGAGCAGAACAGGCAGACTGATGAAGTACACTGTCAGGAGAGGTCTACTGCGCCATGTGGGTCACCTCTGGGGTAGGTGGGGATTGAACTCATGCTGAAGTGGCTTTTACTTCTTAGTGCTATGCTTTAACCTCCTGTGCCACCAGGGAGGGCCCAGGATTACAAATTTTAAGGAATAAATGCAATCTAAAATTATTGACTGGCACAAGGTCAAAAGAGTAGAACATTTTGTTCTGAGCATGGACTATGCTAATTAATACCCCACTTCTAGCTTGATTTCTCTCTTTCAGATGCCTCATCTGAAAAACTGGAGAAAATACTGCTAATTTTCCTTTCGAGAGCAGTTATAGGAGTTAGCTGACAAACGTGTGTGTGAATGAATGAATTTTATATTTACAAAAGTGTCTGGCACATAATAGACATTTAAATAACTGTTTGCTACTATTAAGAATGCATTTTTTAACCATTACTAAATTTTAGAATCAAAAAGGTAAAGTAGTGCTTGTTGAGTTTTCAAATACAGAAAGTGTAAACTTGACAAAATTTCTTTGAGTAATAAAAGCATAAATTAATGGGTGATTTGAAGTGATATTCAAAATTTGTTTTCAATTTTAGTGATAATGTTTGAGAAAAGCAATAGCATATAATTTTGTTAGGTCTGTATATTAGCCACAATGAAAATTACAAAAAAAATTTTGTGTGTGTCAAAAATGATGACAGAGAATCCCAGTATGGGAATGAAGAAAGTACAATAAGTTAAGGGGTTTTTGACTTTGTATATACCAAATGGGATAAAATATATGAGACCTTTAAAGATGGTAGCAGGGTGAAGATGCTGGCTGATCTCTTCCCTGCATTCTTGGTTCCAGAACAGGGAAAATAGCTCCTCAAAGTAAGATGGAGGTCTGCAAGTGCACTGGGAGCAACATCCTTAGGAAGGGGACTCTGGCCACTCAGGAGGCCAGCTACCAACCACAAGAGGCTAGTCACTTCAAGAGTGAGAGATCCAGATGGCTTCCTGCCTATGGCATTGGATGCTGCAGGCCATCTTTCAGGTGACAATTAAGGAGTCTGCCCACTGACTTAACAGAAGGAGCACAATCTGCCCAGCCTCCAATACCCTCATAGTGGAGCTGGCTCACCCCTTATCCTAATTCCAATTGCCACATTCATCTGCCAGCAGTATGAATGAGAACTGGGAAGCTTCTGGCCACCAACCGTCAGTGGGGAAAAAAGGCCCCTCAGCCTTAAGTTACCAGTCACAGTAATATAGTCTCCAGTTTCTAACTTGGTGAACAAAAGCCTGCTCATTGTGGCTTCCCCTTGCCAGCTGGGGGAGCCTAGCTGACAGCTATCAATTTAGCTGGAGCCAGATTTCACAGAAATGCTAGCCACAAGCCCTAGGAGCCTGACCACTAGCCAGAAAGTAAACAACAGGAGCTGGGTCCCACTGGTTGTGGCTCTGAGAGCAGCAAACCAGAAGGACACAGGTTTTGAGGGTCCTGTACAGTGTGACTGACTACCCTATGGATGCAGAGGCAAACTCTGACTTCAGTTGGTTGGATGCTAAAGTGGTACACACTTCATTGAACATAGGCTTTATGAATGAGGCTCCTCTAGCACCAGCCCACACAGAAAATAATGGGGAGGAGAAAAACAAATAGCATGAACTCATGTTGAAATACTATGTTATAAAGAAAGCAAATCTCTAGAAACCAGTTACAGTGACATGTGGAAGATATGTTCTTATCAGATACAGAATTCAAACTTGCCATGAAAATCAAAGAAATTAATAACACAAAAGCTGATAAGACATACAAGAAAAAATATCCTGAAAAAGAGAATCACTGAACAGAAGATAAAATTGAAGCATTAAACAAGAAAATAATGGAGATACTGGATATAAAAAAGGTGAAGATATTATTCAAAATATTAGAGAACGCTATGGAGATAGAATTGACCAATGGGAGAATGAATCAGTGACCTTAAATATGTGAATGCATGAAGAATCCAGGTAGAAAAGAAATTAAAAAATAATAAATATTTTTGTATTCATGGGGAAAGGCAATATAAGAATAATGGTCCAGAGGAGGACGAGAATATGAGGAAATATAAAGTATTTTTAAAGAAACAGAAGAAATCTTCCTGAACCTGGAGACAGAACTAAATATAAAAATACAGAAAGCTAAAAGAACATCAAGTCAGGCCCTCCTGGTGGCGCAATGGGTTAAAACACCACATTATGAAGTTCTACAAAGCCATTGCAGCACAAATTTGATCCCTGGCCAGGGAGGTGACCCATATGGCATGGCAGACCTCTCCCAGTCTACCCACTGCTCCCCTCAGAAGTGCATTTCAGTAGATCTGCCTATTCTGCTCCCCACTTTGTCTGATGAACTCTCTCACCCACCACACCTCTGGCCTGTACCCCAGTTTGGTAAGCATAAGAAACAAACCTTTAAAAAAAAAAGAACACCAGTTACCTAAATAAAATGAGATCTGTACCAATGCATATAATTAAACTTTTCCAAGAGTTCAAATCAAAGAATATTGAAGCTGGCAGGGGCGGGGGTAGAAGCAGATAACCTATAAGGAAACCTTGCTGGGCTACATGGCCTCTCTGAAGAAACACTCCAGGCAAGAAGAGAACAGAATGATGTGATCAAAATACTTAAAAATTGGTAGCCAAGAATATCCTATAAGGGCTTCCTTCAGATACTAGGAAGAAATAAAAGCCACCTCAGACAAAGAAAACCTGAAGAACTTTGTAACTACTAGATTCCTCCCTTTAAGTACTATTGAAAGGAATTCTCATACTTAAACCAAAGAGAGGAACTGAACAAATTACATTAAAGCACAAAAGGACAAAATGGTAGCAACAGAATTTCATGTATCAATAACCACTGTAAATATAATTGGACTGAACTCACCAGTTAAAAAAACACAGAATCTCTGGTTGAATCAGGAAATTGAATCCCATTTTCTACTGCCTCCAATAAACTGAGCTCCAAAGAGCTCCAAAATATATTAGGCAACTACTGCTAACTCAGAAAACAGATATTAGAAAAAACATATTGTGATAGGAGACTTCATCACTTACTCTTGTCAATGGAAAAATTCACTAGACAGAAAATAGGGACACAGTAGCCTCAAAGTGTCAGCCCACATGGTGCCTAATAGACATAGGGTATTGCACCTAAAAAAAAAAATCTAAGTACATATTCTTCTCCAGTGCACATGGGACATTCCCCAGAATTGGGGGAAAGAAGAAATTAATAAATAAGGCAAATGCCAATGAGAACACAACCTTCCAGAAATAATGGGACACAGAAAAGCTCTACTAAGTACATAGCACAATAAAGACCCACATCAAGGAATTACAGTAGCTAAAATACATGTCTCACCTTGAGAAACTAGAAAAAGAACAAAAACCAAAAGCCAGTAGAAGAAAATAAAGTTTATAGCAGAAATGATAGTTCAAAAGGTTAATGAAACCAAAAGCTGTATTTTTCGTTTTTATTTTTAAAATAAGACAAATCTCTAGCGAGGCTCACTAAAAAAATAGGGGACAAAACTCAAATAGGATCATAAATGGTAGAGAAGTTATAACAGACATTGCAAAAGTTCTGAGACTACCGTAGACATCTATATACTAATAAGTTCATCAACCTACAAGAGATGGACAAATTCTTATAATCATCTGAGATGGAATAAGGAAGAAATGGAAAACCTGAAAAGACAATTTACAAGCAAAGAAATTGAAACAGTAATCAAGAGCCTCCCAAAACACAAAAATTCAGGGCCAAATGGTTTCACAGGGGATTCTACCAAAACTTCTACCAAGACAAAGAGAACAAATATCTATTCTGTTCAGACTTATTCTCATTTTTTTTTGAAAACTTCCAAATGCTTTTTATGAGGCCAACATTAGTATCAAAACCAAAGGCAAAACAAAGAAAATTATAATTTCTCTAATGAATACATATGCAAAAATCCACAAAAAAATCTTAGTAAACCAAGTTGAACAATGTATTAAGGTGATTATACACCATGACCAGGTGGGGTTTATACCAGGAGCACGAAGGTGGGTCAGTTTCCCAGAATCTATTAGTGTAATTTTCCACATCAACAAAAAGGTAGAAACCACATGATCATATCAGTAGATGCTAAGAAATCATTTGATAGGATTCAATATCCATTTATAAAGAAAGTTCTTGAAAAACTGAGGAAAGTTGGAAACATAACATAATAAAACCATGTTTGACAAACTCAGGAGTAACATTCTCAGTGGTGAAAGCATTTCCATTAAAATCTGATACAAGAGGCCCTCCATGGTGGCGCAGCGGGTTAAAGCACAGCACTAAGAAGCTAGGGCCACTTCCACATAAGTTCAATCCCCGCCTGCCCCCAGAGCTGATCCACATGGCGTGGCAGACCTCTCCTGCCCCCCTCCCCCACTGCTCCCCTCAGCAGTGTACTTCGTCCATCTGCCTGTTCTGATCCCCACTCTGTCTCTGGTGAAGCCTCTCACCATCCCTGTTCCTCTGGCCTGTACCCCAGTTCTGTATCCATAAATAAATAATTAAAAAAAAATCTGATACAAGAAAGGATATCCACTCTTACCACTACCATTCAACATAGTTGTGACAGTCCTTGCTAGTAGTTAAGCAAGAGAAAGATATAAAAGGAATCCAGATTGGGAAAGAATATACATAGAGCACACTGAAGACACCACTAAAAACTAATTGAAACTATCAGTTCAGCAAAGTGGCAGGAAATAAAATAAAAAATCAGTTGTCTTCCTATATGCACACAATGAAAAAGTATTAAAAGGAAGAAATTTAGAAACCACCAGTTACAATCACACTAAAAATAAACATTTCTTAGGCCCTCCCAGTGGCGCAGCGGGTTAAAGCACAGCACAAAGAAGCTTAAGCCACTTCCGCATGAGTTCAATCCCCGCCTGGCCCGGAGGAGATCCACATGGCGTGGCAGACCTCTCCTGACCCGCCCGCTATTCCCCTCAGCAGTGTACTTCGTTGATCTGCCTGTTCTGCACCCCACTCTGTCTCTGGTGAATCCTGTCACCCTCCGTATCTCTGGCCTGTATCCCAGTTCTGTAAAAATAAATAAATCTTTAAAAAAAAAAAAAATGAACATCTCTTACAAAGGAAAAGGCCCTATATCAAAACAAAACAAACAAAAAACCATGAAAACAACCTTTAAGACATTGTTAAAACAGATAAAAGAAGATACTAATAAAGCTCATGGATTGAGAAAATCAACATAGTCAAAGTGGCCATTCTACCTAAAGCAATATACAGATTCATTGCAATTTCTATTAAGGTTTCAATAGCATTTTTCACAGGAGAACTAACATTACTGAAAATCACATGGAATCACAAAAGATTCCAAATAGCCAATGCAGTCCTGACACAAAGAATGGCAGCATCCCATTTTTAGATTTAAAACTATAATTTAAGCAGTATGGTACTGGAACACAATAGACACATAGGCCAGTGGAACAGAAAACCCATAAATAAATTCATACTTATATGGATAGTTAATTGACAACAAAGGAACCAAGATTATACACAGAAGGAAAACCTCTTCCATAAATAGTGTTGGAAAAACTGGACCACCATATGAAAGCATGAAACCAGATTATATACAAAAATTATACCATATACAAAAATCAATTCAAAGACTTGAATGTATAACCTGAAACCATAAAATACATATAATAAAAGGTAGGTGAAACAATGACATAAGCTTCAGTGATATCTTTGTAGATATGTCTAGCAGCAAGGAAAACAGAGAACATAAGCAACTGGGACTTGGTTTGAAGCTCTATACAGTGAAAGAAACCATCACAAAAATGAAGACACCCTATTGAATGGGAAAAGATAGTTGCATCCCATGAATCTGACAAGGGGCTAATATCAAAGATATACAAATAACTCATTAACTCCACAAAAAAAAAAAAAACAGTTCAATCAAAAAATGGGAAGAGCAAAGCAGGCATTCTTCAAAGACATTCAGGTGGTCAATAGGCACATGAAAAATTTTTTATCATTATTTATCAGAGACATGCAAATCAAAACCACAATGTGACACTAACTCACACCTGTGAGAATGGTCTGTATCAAGAAGACCAGATTAACAACAAAAGATGGAGAAAATGTGGAGGAAAAGAAACCCCTTTACACATAGTAGTAATGCAGACTGGCCCTGCCTCTATAGAAAACAGTATGGAAGGTCCTCAAACAATTAAAAATGGATCTGCTGTGTGACCCAGAAACTGCTCTCTTAGGTATCTACTCCCAAAAATACAAAAAAATTAGAAAACTTGAACTCCCATATTCCTTACAGTACTCTGTATAACAGCTGAGCTATGGAAACATTCTAGTGCTTAAAAGCAAAGAGTGGATCAAAAAGATGTACACACACACACACACACACACACAAATGGGATACTTCCCACCCAGCTATTAAATGATAAATTCCTGCCACTTGCAGCAAGATGGATGGAGCTAAGTAAAAATGTAAACCAACATTGCCTCAATTAAAAAATGAGAGACAACAGGGAGCATTATCAAAGTGGTACCTGCATCCCTTCCCTTTTTGGATTATTTTCTTTCAAATAAAACATTTTTAGATAAGTTTTTGAATGACAGTGTGCCAAGCATTTGAACCATCTCAGATGAGGAAGAGTTGGGTCTAGAACTAGGGTTGGAGAGGAAACTGGAACTGAGTACAGAAGTCTGGCTGCAGCAGCCATTAATATTTTTTAATCTATTCATTACATCATCCTTCATTTTTGTACAATGTATGATTTCCCGTGAAATTCCCACCACTAATTCACCCGTGCACCATCACCATAATCCCTCATGCTTTTCCCACTCTTGTCCTGGTCATTCTTTCTCCTCCTCCCCTACAGAATGTCTCTGATCTGTAGTTGCCTGGTGATTTTGATCTTTCACTTTATTACAGTTACTTTTTTTTTTTTCTCTGATTCCTTTTTTGTTTTCTCAGCATTCCTCCTGTAAGTGAGACCATTGGATATTTTTTTTCTTTCTGCTTTATTTCACTGAGCATAATCCCTTCCAGCACCATTAATGTTTAGATAGAGGTCAGAGCTGTCTGAATGAAATCAGATAAGTAGTGAATTGAGTGTTAGGAACAAGAACTTCTAAGATACATGTTTTCTTTATTAAGTAGATTTTGATTGAGGGCTATGTTTTTGAAACACTGTATATACTTTTCCTAAATGTTAATATGGTATGTATTTGTTTCCTTGCACAGGTTGATGATTGTGGCTTTTCTTTGAATCATCCTAATCAATTCTTTTTTGAGAGCCAACGGATTCTAAGTGGCGGTAAAGACATCAAGAAGGAATCCATCCAACCAGAAACTCCTCAGCCCAAAACAAATGTCCAGAAAACCAAAGATGCATCATCTGCTCTTGCCTCTTTAAATTCCTCTCTGGAGATGGATATGGAAGGACTAGAGAGTTACTTTAGTGAATGATTTTTGTGCTATTAGTTGCTTTTTATCCTCAGTGATTTTCATTTTCTGCTTTTAAGATTTGACCTTTTTCATTTTAGGCCTTTTTAATCCAGCTGCCCCCCATTCTCATGTACACACCCATCTTAGGAAAGCAGACTTGCCCATAGAAACAGACTTCTACTATATTTTGCTTTGACAAGAAAGAGGAGGAAGAGTTTCTCTTAAAAATCTAACATTTGAATGATGTGATTTAAGCCCTGTTTTAGGAGATAAAACAGCTTTGTGAGCTATTACATAGTCCCAGAAATGATACAATTGAAAACAACTTTTTATCTTTATAATTTTGACCCAGTCCACTTCTGAAATATTTTTAATAAATACCAGTGTTTTAAATGTTGTATGACTGTGGGTATAATTGCAAGCATCCTATCTTATATCATTAACAGATTAGACCTATCCTCTAGACATAGCCTCGGTTTTTAAAGTGTTATTTTGGAATATTCAGCATATCGTTATTAAACAGTGAAGATCTTAACCTTTTTTTTATGATTATTCCTTATTTCTTATTAGTGGTTACTCCATTCCAGTTTTGTTCCTTTGAATGGTGAGAAGCTACTAAAATGACTTATGAATCGGAAATTAAGAGAAAGCTAACTTATATGGTCATTTGTGTTTGTAAACAAATAGGAGTGTTTTATTATATAAAATGGTGGTACTCTATCAACTCATTTTTCATTCATTCTGGGGCCATATACATGAAAAAGATAATTACTAAAGGAAGAAGACTGTAAGGAATGTCTGAATTGTCCTCCTACATAACTTACTGCTTTTGTGATAGCATCAATTGCCAAAAAAACGTTTAGTAAATTAAGTAATGATGGTTGATGGTTGTGAATATTCTGATATTTGTAGTAACTCCCTCCTTTCAGAGCGAACTATGGAATTTAATAAGTGTGGATGATTATCAATATTATTTATCTAATCTGCTCAGTGTCTTTATTAGAAACCTTAACTAACCAGCTCATTTCTTTTCCCTGCTATCTACATTCACCCAAAGGGTTTGGGGCTCTTAAGAGAGAGACCCAGGCTGAAATGTAACCCTTCCTCACATAATGCCTGGGATTAAGTAAAAATATTACTCTATTTCATCCTCTTTTCCTAGTGAAGAGAAGGTTACTTTTCCTTTATCTTCTTAAATCAGATACTAACGAAATTAAAAGGGACTAACAAAATTAAAAAGCCTACACTGCTAGATGCACCTTTTAAATCCTGTGAAAATAGGTGGCAATTATGAAAAGGATTTGAATAGGATCAGGTTATACAAACCTAAAAATGTCACCTGATCAAGTTTATATTTTAAGGCTGCTGAGCAAAGACTTCTTGGAATATTTAGTAGTATATAATTAAATGAGATAGTATCTGAACCTCTACTTGTCTTTGCAAACTATTATTACCTAATTCAAAAATATTATCTTATTACAAATTACTGCTGTAAAGCTCTCCCTTCTGAAACGATTTATCACCCCTTTATCATTTATAGTAATCAACAGGAACCTGATGATTGCCTATCACTTAAGGCACTACAAAATCCCAACTCTTTTCTTTTTTTTCCCCACATGATAAGACCATGTGCTACTTTGGGCTGTCTTAGCACAGAATTAAGTTAGCTTTGGAAAATCAAGCATAGAAATGTAGGCCTTTGTTGTATTAAAGGAAGTGAAATATAGAAGCCGCCTTACTGCTGTAGTTCAGTGAAAAATCTTATGACAGGATATTTCATATCTAGCAACATTTTGCTGGCTATCTTATTCTATTGCTTCATGTTCTCCTTTTATGAAGTCTACTCTCCTACTAGCTAAAAGAACAAAGCCATTAACAACACAGTACATGTGTCTTAGTTGACTATTTTATACTGACAGCTCCAAGAATTTGTTACCCTACCTGAATGTTTTATATGTGTCTACACAAATCAAATTCCAAAGCAACACTAGTTTAAATATTAGTTGTATTACAAGTTCCATTTCTTTGTAATACGGTTTGATCTCCTGTCATGTATTATACTGAAAATACAAATATTTTGTGGAGTCTATAGATTAGAGGATAAGGGGTTAGAGGTTTGTATAAGAAGATAGAAATTAATGCGTTTCTGGTGTTTTTGGAGTTGGAAAAAGCAATTTATTTTTTATGCTTCACAGGTCTTGGCAATTTTGATTTCTTTTCTTTGAAAGCAAACCTATTTGAATCAGATGATGTGAATAGAACCCCAAAGAAATATCAAAAGCCAGCAGCCTCTGTTCAAAACACTAGCCAGTGAAAAAAGAATACGAGTCTTCCAGATCTTCTAACTTCTAGCCTTTTATTACCTCTTCAAGGAGGAAAAGCTATATGATTCTCAGAGACAAAAGAAACAAAGGAAGGAGACTAGGTTGGAGATGTATAACCGGCTGAAGCAGTGACATCATTAGTAGAATTCTGTCATTTCTTTTATGTTGATTCTCAATGTTTTTTACTCTGTCCATACAATATAAAACTCAATTCCACTGAACACTAGGAAGATTTTAAGCAAAAAATTTAAGACTGCTTTTATAATATTATAGCCTTACAGATTTGAATGAAAGGGAGCAAAATAAAGCAATGGGAAAGATCTTTAATTCATATAGAATTTTAATAAACTGAGGGATTTTCTTTTTTTTTCCTCTTCAAAAGCATTCTGAGTGTTTTGCTTGTTTAGCTGTGTTACTAGTCTCTTACCTTTGGTTCTTTAGTCTCTGAGAACCATACAGCTTTTCCTCCTTGAAGACATAATAAAGGCTAGAAGTTAGAAGATCTGGAAGGCTCATTCTTTTTTCATTGGCTAGTGTTTTGAACAGAGGCTGCTGGCTTCTGATATTTCTTTTGGGTTCTATTTACATCATGAGATTCAAATAGGTTTGTTTTCAAACATTTTGCTATGTTACTGTTACTTGGGGTTTTTGCAAGCAAATTTATGTAATTCTTTGCAAAGAAAACTTACAGGATTTGAGATTGGAAGGCAAAATGAGAAAACTCTAAAGTTCCAATTTGGTTAGAGTCTCCTCTCAGTAAATTTAATCAAGGTCTTCCACAAGCATCAGCTTGACATTAAATTTAAGTGCCCATTAAAGTGGGAGTTTGACAGCAGTTCTGAATGTGAAGCTCAGTTTGAGGACATCTTTACAGCTGGAAGGGAAAAAAAGTTGAGAAGCCTCAAACCACTGTGGTAATTAGAAACATTTGTTAACTTCTTTTCTAATGTTGGCAGAGAGAGGGAGGGAGAAGGTTGCTGGAAAAGCAGCAGGGTTGGAACTGGGAAGGCAGACCAGTGTGCCTATAGAATTGGGCACAAGGGGTTCTGTGTGGCAAAGAAAAATGGCAAGTACACACTCTAATGAATAAGATGGGGAAGTTATTTCAAAATTTTTATTTGGTTTGTCTTTCTACACACAGAACCACTGTAAAAGATGCAATTAGAATAGGTGTGCAGCTTGGTTGTCAGGCTCTTTGGAAATATATAGCTTTGTTTGGGAGTAGGCCTCTCAAATACATTTTTGACCCTAAGAATAAGCATTTCTCACAAGGATATTTAACGTACAGTCAAGTAATCACTTATTTACCCAAAGCATCTGGCCTTCTTTCCAATACTGTGTTCCATTTTGACAGGAAGTTCTTGCCTTAATCTAAGACTTGGTGTCATAATTGGCATTGTAGGCAATTAGCTTTGTGACTCTATGGAAATCTTGTCATCTGTAGGAAATTATCTTCCCACTTTATCTGACCTTCCTGCCAAAAGTGATATTTCCTGTTACTGGATTTGCTTTATATCCCATAAGCGCTTTTTGTCCATTGTTTTATGACATTTTATTTTCTCCAAGAATTATCACTCCAAAGCCTTATCAAAAGCTAAAGAACATGTCTGTATAAAAAGCTTCTGTATTTCCCCTGAGCCTTCAGTTGCAGAACTGTATTTGAACATTGATGACAAGGTAGTGAAACAACACTGCTAATAAATGCATGATGGATTTTTCAGTTCAGCTCTGTAGACTAGATATTCATTCACCATAATATAACTATAAAGCTCCTGAAAAATTTTTTTCAGCTTTGAAAGGATAGAGACTTTTTTTTTAAAGAGGATGCAGTTAAAACTTTTTAATAAGAAAACTAAACATCTCATATAAATTTTCCCATTCCCCCCCTCATTTAATTTTAAATTTTTACTTCCACTTGATTAACAGAGAATATCAAGATCTTCATTACTGATTAAAAAGCACACAATACTACATGGCTTCTCTTTTGTCTTTACTTTCATTGTAAAGAATTACAATGGTGATATAACACTCTACAACCCCAAACTAAGTTTTCTCTAGAGTTCCTGCCTCTTACTCTTCTAACTTCACAGATCAACCTCAGTGATCTTCATCCATTCCTGTGATGTCTTTTCCCCTCTCTTTCAAATAATTTCCAAATCTGTATCTCCAACTGAGGTTCCTTTTCTAAGCACAGACCCATCCATTCAACTGCCTCTTGGGCTTCTCCATTAATATATCCCCCAAGTATCTCTAATGTGTCCATGACCTCTTTTCTACTTTCCATGAGTTTGTCAGTGTAAAAACTGAAGCTAACCTTGACTTTTCTCTAGACATCCAAGTCTAATTAATTCTATGATAATCAGCATTATCAAACCAGTAGGTCTCAACCAGGGCCAATTTTGCCCAATGGAAATAATATCTGGGATATAGTTGGTTCTCATGAATGGAGAGGAACCTACTACTGGTCATCTAGTGTGTAGAGTCCAAGGATGCTGCTTAAACAGCTTACAAAGCACGGGAAAACTGCCTCCACACTCACACATAAATATCTGGCTCAAATGTCAATAGCATCAAAGCTGAAAAATCCTGTTCTTAATCATTTCCTCTATCCCTATTTGTACTGCAACAAATTGCCCTCTCCGCACCTGTAGCTTATCAATATGAGAAAGTGCAACTGCACATGATTTCCTGGATGTCACCCTTCAGGATTTTGACCCCTGCCTACCTCTCTAGGACTGTCTAATCCATATGCCCCAATTCTATGATCCAACCCTGTCATCCAATCCCAATACTATCACTCTATACTTGCCCTGCACATTTACTATGCTGTATAACCTCTCTCATTCTTATCTCCAACTACAAGAGAAACAAAAAGGACTTGACCAAACTAAAAAGTTTTAGCATGGTTAAAAAAAAAAAAAAATATTGGTAAAACAAGACAATCATCTGGATGTGAAAAAGTATTTGCACATATCTGACAAAAGGCTGATGTCCGATATCTACAAAGAATTCATACAACTCGGCAAAAAAGAAAATGGTGAACCCAATAAAATAATGGGCAGAAGCGTTAAAAGGGCATTCTCTAAAGAAGGCATACCAACAGACAGCCAATGGGCACATGGAAAATGCTTATCATCACAAATCCAAAACATAATGAGATACCATATCACACCTTCAGGAATGGCCCATATCAAAAAAAATTAACAAGTGCTGGCAAGAATGTGGAGCAAAAGGACTTCATATACTGTTGGAGAAATGTGACTACTTCAACCCACCTAGAAAATAATATGAAGGCTTCTCAAAGTACTAAAAATAGACGTACCATATGGTTATTAGCAATTCCACTCTTTGATATCTATCCAAAGAATACAAAAAGAACTAGTTTGAAGGACATAAGTACACATCTTCATCATTTTGTTGTAGGGATACTCAAAATAACCAAGTTGTGGAGTAACCTAAATGTATGACAGGAATAGATAAGAAAAGTATGATTTTTTAATACACACAATGGAGTACTATCCAACTATAGAAAAGAAATTGAACTTCAAATACCTATATCTTAAAGGCAATGGGGCTGCATCTATAAGAATAAGACTAGTGCAAAAAAAAAAAAAAAAACAGTATTTCACAGGCTGAACAAAGACTTTTATAGCAATCTCCTCCATTTGATCTGGTCTTAGCACAGAGATAACAAAGAAAATACTTATTTCCCCGTGTTTTCCAGACAGGTCAACTTGCATATCTTAATAGCTGCAGACTGAAGGTCAAGTTTCTAATTTAACATACTTTTAGTGGCCTCCTGAGACTGAGACCAGCTGATACCATCTTCATACTGTCCCTCTATTCCATTCCAGGTCGTCAGTGACCTTCTGAAAGGAGTTTGTACGTATCTCTGGTGCCAGCATTTAGGGATTTAATGGGTTTGTGGCAAACCAAAGAAGCAGTATCAACAGGGCTCAACAAGGAGACAATTGAATACCCTAATCCCATTCTTTCCCGATAGAGAGTTACAATTTTTTAAATTACACCTAAAGAGTCAGGTTTCTAATTTAATACACATTCTTTTTGTAGTCAGATCCAGGTTTCCAGATTATCCCTGGGAGGACCTTTGTGTACATGCCGCCACCATGGCTTCTGTGGTTGCTACCCAGGGGTTACATCTCTTAATGGCACAGGCTAGTGAGGCCTGCTAGTCCTAATGTTTGTCAGCCACACAGGATTGTAGTAAACTAAGGCACCATTCTTAACTAATTATCCACCAGACTCAGCATAGAGGGAGCACACAAAAATGCCCACCTCCTAGTCTTTTCTTGAAGGAGATCTAGATACATCATTCAATAGCTACTGCTGGCAAATTCAATTTGCAGTCATTCTACATCTAAGTGTTAAATTAAACCCTCCTCCTCCTAAATTAAACGCAAGCAAGTTAAACATACACTCAACCACTGAGAGCTACTAAAAACCAGGTAAATCGAACTATAACAGAAAACCACTGACTAAGGCTGGGATGACAACAATATAGGCTTGTTTTCTATAGGAGACCATTCCCTCATGACAGAGGTGGGTGTTTTAAATGCACAGAAAACACAGAAACAATGTTAAGAAACAGAAACAATTCCAAATAAATAAGGCAAAACTAACACAAAGGCCTAATGAAATGGGAGTAAGTGATTTTTACCATATAGAGTTCAAATAATGGTAATACAGTCACTCAGTAACTTCTGGAGCATAATACACAGAAAGTGAGAATTCAACAGATAAATAACATACCAAACAGATTTTACAAAGTTAAAGAATAATTGAACTAAAAAACTCAATAGAGTGGTTTACAGCAAACTAGATAAAGTAGAAGAAACAATATCAGCAAACTAGAAGTCAGGGAAGTGGAATTACTCTAATGATAAAAAAATGAAAAATTTTGAAGATAGAATAATGGAATTACGAAATAACATCAAGACCAACAATATGTGCATTATAGTTTGTAGAAGAAAAAAGAAAATTACAAAAAGCAACAAATCTCAGAGGAAGTGAGCAAGAAAAGGACCAAAGAAATTACAAAACAGGGAACAATGGGGGAAAACTAGCAATAACTAACAATAATCACTTTAAATATAAATGGATTATATTCTCCAATGATAAGGTAGAGAATAGGCTAGATGGGTAAAAAATAAATAACAATATGAAATTACCATGCTGCCTACAAGAGTTCAGCTCAGTTGTTAGGACATGTAGACAAAGTGAAGTGATTCAAAAGTATATTCCATGTAAATTCCATAATATAGCTGAGGTAGCTGTAATTATATCATGTTTAGACAAAACATGTAATAAGTGACAAAAAAAAAGTCACTATATGATGATGGTGGGATCAGCCCATCAAAGGTTATAGCATTTATAAAATGTATATTCATTACTAACTGGAGCAGTTAAATATCCAGCACTAACATTTATGGGCCACAAGACAGAAAATGACACCTCAAATTTATCTCACTATGGTGGCCAATGTGCTTGCTCTGCAAGATCCCAGAGGTCTTTAACAATTGTGGAAAGAGTTAACTATCATCCCAGGGCCACAAGAGAAAGAAAGGTAATAGACCCAGCCACCTAGTCTTTCTGGGAAAGGGGATTACTAGCTTTTCTTTGTAGCTGAGTCTTGAGGGGCAAGATACTCATTAAACACATATAAGTGCTAACAGTATACTATACTCTGTACAGAGGCAACTAGAGAATAAACACTTTTTATGCTCTACCTCTGCCATACTCTAGGGAGTGCTGATAATTACTAATAGGGGGCTTACACACAATTTTCTTGCTCTTTTTTTTATTATCCTACCATGTTTTTTGTGGATGCCACCCATCTGGCTCTGGGCTTTTGTTTGTGAGCTCAATGTGACAGTTATCAAAACCAGAAATGGCTAACACCCTATAGATCAATTCAGAGGAATCAGACAAAAACACCTTATCACCTGGCCATCCCCTAAAATATATAATTACATTCCCTAAAATTTTTTTTAAAGAATTAAAAGTTATTTTCACAAGAAAAAAGTAATACCTACATATGGAGATATATGTTAGCTACACTTATTTTACAGATCATTTGGGAGTATTACAAATATTGAATCACCCTGCTGTATGCCAGAAGATGTTATATGTCAGTTATATCACAATTAGAAATTCCCAAACCCTTCTTAAAAATACTGACTTACATGTACAATGAAATACACAATTACCTATGGAATGCTGTAAAGCAGCTCTTAGTGTAAAGTTTATAGATTAAGTGCACATATTATGTAAATAAAAACATCTAATAACTGTATAAGTTTATTCATCAAAGAAGTATAAAAAGAACAACATATGAAAACCAAAATTAGCAGAAGAAAAGGACAGAACTATTAAGACAGAAGTAAATGAACTGGAGATTAGAAATAAAAAAGAAAAGGTCAAAGAAATGAGTTTTTTTTTTTAATGAAGTAAAAAAGTTGACAAAACTTTAAACAGACTAATTGAGGAGAGAGAATACTGGGGGCCGGGGGGTAGAATAAGTGAAAGAGAAGACATTACAACTGATACCAGAGAGACAGAAAGGATAAGAGACTACTACAAACAATTACATGCCAACAAATCAGAAACCAAAACCCAAGTATCCTCTGCTTACAAGACACTCAAGTTACAAGACACTCAAGTTACAAGACAAAGTGAAGGGATGAGAAACAGTCCTCTTCCATAAAATAGACATAGGAGAAACCTCAAAATAGAAACTACATATGATAAACCCACACCCAACATCATACCCAATGGTGAGAAACTGAACACTTCTAAGATCACACACAAGGATGTGCATTCTCATCACTATCCAATTCAGAACTGAAGTTCTAGCCAGAGTGATCAGACACGAAAAACAATAGTATTCCCAGTTGGGAAGGAAGAATTAAAACTTTTAACTAATTGCAAGTGATACCATAACATACTCAGAAAAATCCCAAAGACTCCAGTAAAAATCTATTAGAAATAATAAAGTGTCAGTCAACAAAATTAACACAAAAAAGCAAGATTTTCATATATTGATAATGAATTAGCAGAAAGAAAAACCAGATGACAAACAACAATTATTGGAGAGAAATTGTGGAGAATGGTAACTGTACTTGCTCTTGGTTTGAATGCAAATTGGGTGGCCACTATGAAAGATGTGTGGACATTCCTCAAAAAATTAAAAATCAAAATTGTATATGATTCAGTTATCCCATCTCTGGACATTTAGCTGAAAATACAAACACATTAATTTGAAAAGATGTGAAATTTGCCCCTCTCCCATTCACTGCAGCATTATTTACAAAAGCCAGGAGCCGGAGACGAAGTGCCCATTGATGGGTGGTGAAAACTACTCAGTTATGTGTATACACACTCACACACCCACAGAGCTATATATATATATTTACCTATATACACATACATATGCATACGCATATATACAGAAAACATGCATATATCCACATATATGTATATACAAAAATATAAAGATGAAACTTTTTTACTTACAGCACTATTGATGAAGAGAATTATGTATAGTGACATAAGTCAGATGGAGGAAGACAAACACAGTGTGCTCAACTCACATATGGTCCATAGAGAACAAGTGACTGAAACAAAACAATCTTATAGCATTAAAAATAATGGCACACTTAGTAGAATTTCATTTATTTCAGGTTTACAAAATCTTGCCTCTACGCTGACTGTATCATTTTTAGATAAAGATTAGTGAATGAAGTTTCAGATTGCCAGTTTCCGTTTCCCTCAAAATTATACTTTGTAGGACCTAAAGTTTGAAAGATTTTACAGAGACACAGTCATTTATTTCCTCACTGATTTTACAAGGCCAGAATTACCCCGATACCGAGACCAGACAATAATACTACAAGGAAGGAAAATCATAGACCCATTTCCTTATTGAATATCCTCAACAAAATTATAGCAATCCAAATTCAACAATACTTTAAAATAATCATGCTCCATGATCCTGAATTTACTCCTGGGACACAAGGTGGCTCAACATATACAAGTAAATAAATATGACATACTACATTAATAGATTGAATGATAACAATTATATGATCTTATGCTGCAAATGCAGAAAATATATTTGAAAGGATACAGTATTCATGACATAATTCTCATGAAATTGGGCATAGTAGGAAGTAACTCAACACAATATTCACCATATAAGATAAACCCACAGTTAACATTATTATTTCATGATAAAATTCTGAAATCTTCTCTAAGATTATATCCAAATCAAGTGTACTCTCTTGCTACTCTTACGCAGCAAAGCACTGGAACTCCCAGCTAAAGCAATCAGGCATGGTAAAGAAATAAATGTCATCTAAACAGGAAAGAAAGAAATTTGTAGATCATGTGATCTAATGCAGAAGGTCTTCAATTAATGTCATTTTGTTCAATGTGATTCATTATAACATTAGAAAAAAAATTTATTTGACCAGTATCATTATGTGGAGGTCACACACTTTCTCCAGGTGTGTGTGGATTTTCTCAATGCTATGGTTTCCTCTCATGTCTCCAAAATGTGTACTTCAGACCTATCGGTATGTCTGAACTTTCCTATTATGAGTAAGTGTGGCTATACCCTGTGAAGGAAGGGCTATCTGGCAAGGCTTGGTTCCTGCCTTTGTGTCCCAAGTTGCTGGAGTAGTCTATGACCACTTGTGACCATGAATTAGAATAAGCAGGTAGATTAGAATAAATGAGTGAGTGAATGCAAATTGTTACTTACTTTAGAAATATCTGGGACCTTTATTTTGAAGTTTATTGATGTTTTGTCATCACGAATATGCTGCAGTAAGTTAACTTTTGTGTGTATCAATTAGCTGATGGTAAAACTGGTTTTGTTAGATTGTTTTGCTTAAAACCACAGTTCCCAAGAAGCTATCAGTGATGTAAATGACAACTTAGTTTATAGAAAAGAACTGTTGAAACTAATCAATGAATTCAAAGTTGCAGGATATAAAATCAGTTTACAAAAACCAGTGAAATTTCCAGACTTAAATAATGAGACATCTGACAGGTAAAGACAACCTTATTCATAATAGCACCATGATGAAAAATCTTAAGAATAAGTTTAACCAAGGAAGCAAAAGACTTGTAAATGAAAACTATAAGACTTTGATGAAAGGAATTGAAAATGATACATCAACTCTAAATATATTCCATACTCACTGGTCAGATCATTAACATTATTAACCAAAGTCATCTATAGATTCAATACAATATCTACTAAATTCACAGAAATAGAAAAAGCAATCTTAATATTTGCATGGAACTATGAAAACCTCCAATAGGTTAGCATTCCTAAGCACAACTAAGTTGAAACACATTTTCTAACTTCAAACCATACTACAGGTACAGTATTTTAAACAGGATAGCACTGGCATAAAGCATCACATAGACCAGTGGATCAGAAAAAAGAGCACCCAGGAATAAGCAACTGCTATTTAACAAGGGAACCAAAAATACTCAGAGGAAAGGATAATCTAACAAATGGTGCTGGGAAAATAGGATACCATATTACAAAATTAACTTGAAATAGATTAAAACTTAAAAAACATAAGACTGGGCACACAGAATTCTTTGACGTCAGTTTTGGCGTGATACCAAAAGTACAAACAACAAAAACCAACAACTGGGAATACATTAAACTAAATAGCTTTTACACTGCAAAGGAAGTCTTCAACAAAAGGAAAAGCAACATATGGAACACTGGTATCATGTTATTGTCACCTTAAACTCTAAGACTCATGAAATAGCTGAAAACTGTTCAGTTTCTGTTTCTTGGCTGGTCATTGTGAGTTGGCAAAAGCTTAGGGGGTTAAAAGAATATTCAGGGCCATACCCGCAGGGATTACAATTGAGATGGGAAAAAAAAAATGTACGAAATGATGTAAAAATAAACTTATATAAAAAGAAAAAGAATACTCAGTGCCATCATATATATTAATATCATTTCCATGGTCAGATTCTTACATTTCTTTTCCTTGATATAATCTAAATTTTTCTGCAACTTGTAACACTTAGGGCTCAGCTAGAATAACATCTCCCACGGAAGTTGGCTCCATTCTCAAAACCTTCCTTCAGTCCTTATTTTTAATTCACAGCAATTACTACAATCCCAATTCATGTCATTGTCTGTTTCACTATCACATAAACATGTGTTCTGGGATCTAAGATCTTTAAGAATAAATAATATCTTACTTCCCTATACTCGGAACTTAGAACATTTCCTGTAATTAGTAAGTTCAGAGAAGAAGTTGTTGAATGAAAAAAAAAAAAATCAATGGATGTCTTACATTGAGCTGCATTTCTAAGGATTCTCAAGACCTTTAGGTTGCCTCACTACAAGTAATATCATAGAATTTTCCTACCTGACTGTGTAGGCCCCTTCACCAGTAGATTGAAATTGAATTGTTTAATGGGGCTTACTTGTCCAATTGGTTTTTCACAGTTAAACCAAGACCCAGACATTTGACTTAGAATAATTATATTCTCTATGAAATTCACAGCTCATCTGCCTGTGAACATCTTCATAAGTCCTTCAGAAAGTCATGCAGGAGTGGCTTTATGTTAATGATCAGTCTGTCAAAGCAAAATGCAAATGATTATGAGTCACTTTGTGGAGGGAAAGTACTAATGCTGCAGACTGTTGATGAGCCCAAAGGAGAGGCTGTGGACTTTGCTGCAAACCTCACATTGATGCTGTTATATCTGAGAGCTCTTAATGGTCAATAAGGGGAAAATAAAGAAAACCAGAAAGGGGGGCCTGGTTTTGGGAGAATGATACTGCTGCTACTGTGATGTCCCTTATGAAGTACATACTTGATAAATGAAAAGATTCCTAAAATATTATTACTCTGTTATCATTTTTCCTTTTGGTAAGATGGAAAATATCTTTTCCATAAAGCAGTGCTATTGTGTAGGAAACATTTTTTACTGAGTGTTTACAGAAGTCAGAGTGTGAGATGTATAAACATAATTATATAAGCATGAGAGTAACTACCATTTATTGGGTGAACCAAACTCCTTGGAACCATTTCAATTCCTTTCTTCTGTTCATACTCTATATTTAATAATCCTGCAAATCTGTTGTTTCTACCATCAAAATATATCCAAAATATAACCATTTGCCAACACATCTAATGTTACCATCCTATACCAACATCTTGTCAGTTATTGCCTGAATTATTGCAAAAAACTTAAGTTTATATATCCTATTCCTAATTCTGTTGAATATATAAGGACAGCTCAAACAAACAAAAATATTTATTTTATAAATGCCAAGTTGCATAAAGTTTAAGTAGATTTTTTCTAAACACTTAGCAGAAATAGGATCACTAGAGTCAGTCAGTCAGATCCAACTTGCTGATTTTTATAAGTAATATTTTATTAGAACACAGCCACACATAATCATTTACATGTTCTTTGTGACTGCATACACTGTCATGGTAGGTCTGAGTAATCTGAACTGAGACCATATGCTCTGTAAAGTTTAAAATACGACTTGAATTTTAAAGAAAAAGTTTTCTACAGAACAGAAACTGTCTATCTCATGTTACTGTAAAACTATTATGAGAGTATCTATGTTTGTTTTCCCCATGGCAAGGCAGTAAATTTCTAGAGGCAGTATTTTTAAACTTCCAAAATACTAAGTAAAGAAGTCTTGTCAAAAGTCAAACCCAGGTAGTTTCCATTCTTAACACAATGCCAGGTCCTTCCTGGCCTCTCAGGTTAACTAACTGAGATTCATCCTTAGAATTTTCTTTCTCATATCTGGCATCTAAAATCAGACAATCTTATCAGTTTCAAGATATATCTGGAATCTTGTCACTTCTCACTATCTCCATGGCTACTCCATGAGCTACTCCCTGATCTCCTTCATAGATTACTGGAATAGCCTCCCTGCTTGTGCTCTAGCCTATTCAGGCAATTGTGAACATAATAGCCAGTGTGCATCTGTTAAAACTTAAGTCTCATCATGCCAATGACCTGATCAAAACTCTTCTTTTGCCTACTGATCTGTTCAGAGTTACACTGGAATTCCTTATAGTAGATACGGGTCCCCTTGGCCTCTCCAGATTCATCTAATTCCCCCCACTCTTTGATCTATCTTCTGTGGTCTCACAGAAATTTTCATCATTTCTGCACAGAGGTAAGCAAATTCCCCCCTTTGCATTTGCTCTTCTTACTGCCTGGAACAGGAGTTTCTCAGGTAATCCACAGCATGTTCTCCCTTCCTTTCTCTGTTCAAATACCTCTTTACCTAAAAGATCTGTGCTGATGCACCTAATATGATCCTCACACTGTACTCTAGCCCCAGTAACTATCTGATATACTTTTTCACTTTTAGGGTCTCAGAATGGAGGCTTTGTTCACAGTTTAAATCCAGTACCTATTGATGTGTTTAAAGCATGGGAGTTTTTTAAATACATATTTTTGAATGAATGGTCACTTAACGATCTGTGTTTAACCCTTTACATACATTATATCATTGAATAATCACAGCAGGAAAAAAAATGCTATTAGCACCTTTTCATGCTGAAGGTGACTTTCCCAAAGTTACACAGGCAGCAAGTATACCAAGGTGACTTCAAATCACTAGATGATCACTTTTTGAGAAGCTTATGATACTTATAAAAAGATCATTATTATTATTATAACATGTTAAAATTGAACCACAGCTATTTCTCCAGTGCAGTATAGATTTGTCTTAGCAATGAGGAGTTATATTTCCATTTCAGATGTGTCTGAAGAGGCAACAGATATGAATTACTTTTACATTACAAACTTTGCAGCATCTGCAAATTTGATGTACAGAAACTAGTTTCCTGACTGTTCACTATACTTTCAGTGAGGGAGTCAGTGGGTTGAAATTAGTCAAAGTTTTGGTGATTGTAAGAGTTTCCAAAGAGAGATTTAGTGTCTGCCCTAAATCTACCCCCTAGGGAGGATGAAGAATTTGTCCTTTTTCCTAATATGAAAGGAAAAAACCTGAACAAATGTATGGGAAGAATGTAGGGAAATGACAAGTCATACTGTAGTACCCCAAACCAGTATAGCTGGATACTGTAATCATTTCTAGTACTGGAGGAACAGGTGTGAAGAATGGACCTGGGACTGAGAATAGAAAGTATCCAGCACAGCAGAGAAGGACAAGATCATCTGGGAGATAGGACAACTCTGCAGCCTGCTCTCTGCAGCCTGCTCTCCATCAAGCCCCTAGCAGAGGCCCCTAGCAGGACGGAGTCCCAGAGGCCTCTAGCAATAACTTGCTTATCAATGCCCCTTCTATTGTCTTCTTTCCCTCCCCTGGATCACTCCTTTATTCTCCTCAGGCTTCTTGTGATCATCTCTCAAATTGCGTGCCTTGAATAGACCTGCTAAGGTCTATTTCTTGGCTAGCTATCCTAGAAGAGACCTTGACAAAAATCTCTGATCTTAAGTCGGAGCTCAGAAAGAGTCAGTGGAAGTTTCCAGAACTGCTCAAATAGGCCACAGAATTCTGAAACCTACGAAGACAGGACAAACTTTCTGCTGAGTCACTCACTCATTTTTTCACTGTAAGAAACAAAAAAGCAAGGTGTAGCAAAGTGTAGCAAAACATATTACAGGTCATAGTTTTTGTGCCCCTCAATTCCTTGACTGGTATTAGGGAGTACAAGGCTGAGGAAGGAGCAATTAGTAACCATGGGTTCACCTTGTGCCTGTGTCAGCTGGGCAGCTTTCTTCCAGATGATCTTGCCTCATTTTCTGAGGACTGTGATGATGAAGCCTCCTCCCAGGCCTTCTGTGTTCTCCTTACTGGGCTGAGAGTAGAAGTAAGACGTGAAGAACTGTGGCTGTGTGTATGCAGAGTTCATTCAATCATTGTAGGATTTAACTATGATGTAATGCCAGTTAATATGCTAATTATTATGCAAGTTGTGTTCACTAACACCACCAGCTAGAAAATACACTCATGAGAAGAATTAAGGTCAATATGTGACTGATTAGAAAATGAACAAATTTAACCATTTATTTTTCTAGGATCCTTTTGAAGGACATCATCAAAACAAACTAAGCTGCTAAGACCATTCTACATATTGTGGGTGAAAATAATTGTTACTTAGAGAGGGCATAAAAGTATATATTTAAGAAGTTAATGTTTCTCTTATTCAAATTCTATTAATGTCTGAAAGGATCAGAAATACTTGCACACTTCTATGTCACAATTTTAGTTTAAAAAGTTTAACTAAAATTGTGATATGTGGGCTGTCAAAATCTTTACTGGTCTGTTAGGCATATGTCATTATTCATTTTCCTGTTGTAGCTTTTTTTTTTAAAAAAAAAAAAAAGCAACTTCCAGCAAGTTCTTAAAATTCTAGACCATTTTTCTTTTTCAGCCATGATCTATATGGTTCGGTAATATCATTGCATCTATCTTAGTTCATAAATTTTATGTACAGACTTGCTTCATACACATTACTTTCTTTTCCTAGATTTCCAATTGTAAGTAGGTTTTTGCCTAATTCACAGAAACTTAACTTTAATCTCCAGATGTATTTTTGTTACCTGAGCTCACTAACATTTTTCAACATGGCATTGTGTTTTGAGAAATATTTTAAAACACGAACTTCATAATTTACACTTAAAAGGTCTTTAAAATATATCTAGACATTTTCTCAAAGAAAGTCAATCCACTATAATAGTATGACATCTTTGTATCTTGAATATAGTGAGGAACATTATTAAATGTCATCCTAGATTTTCACAGAGTTTACTGATACACAGCCATCCTACTTTATAGCTTAAGTTTCATTATTTTTATCTATAAAACATGAATATGGCATTTTTGTATAAGTATATAATATGTAGTATGTAAAATCTACATGTATAGAATATGTTAACACATTATGTATAAGAAGTATATATACTTACAAATACATATGTATGGTTTATGAACATGCATGTATAACCATGTCACACATGAAATTACAAATACATAACATTTATAAATGATCTTGTTTTCTACATATAAACATACTTATAACTTCATCTTCAGTTGTTTCACACTCATGTTTATTCTTTGAAAGTTGTCTTCTTCCTCTCATGTCTGCCTCAGGGAAAGGCATACTTTATGGGCTTGACTCTTTCAGTTATCATTTGTGGGGCTAACCTGGAAATGTCTTACATTAGCTTCCTTTCAGGGAAGGTCAACTGGTGCTGAATGGAGAAGCAGGGAATGTGCTAGAGTTAGCAGTAGCCCACATTCTTATTTCCATTCTGAAATGCAGTTTACTCTGGCTTTAGGTAAGTTACTTCAGTTTTACTTGAAAGTGCAAAACTGCTTGATAATAGTTGAGGGTACATAACTGAGTTGTGTTTCCAGTTTTGCTACAGGAATTGACCTACGGCAGGCAACTGAAAAACATCTCTCAACTTTGTCAGTATGAGAATTGAGAATAATGAAGTCCACCTTAAAGGGAGCCTTTAAAGTATAGAGGATTGTGAGATCCTAAGGCCATGGAAGCTGGGAGGGATGGACTGCTTGAGAAATCTTAAAATAGCAAAACTTGCAGTTTTTCAAAAGTACTCCTCTCAGGGTACTGCATTTTCACTCCATTAGGTTTTTGAATTGTTAAGAATAAGAAGTGTAATCTAGTAGGAACAAACTGGAAATCTTAAGTTAAAATTTTCATATTTCCTCTGGATCTGAAATTTCTAGTTACCTATGTGATTCTATGAAATTAATTGGCTTGGTTATTCCCTGTATAAGCAAAAACAATGAAATGATATTTGTGACATCCCTAATAGAGTATGTATCAGGTTTTAACAGTTCAGACTAGGCTATGGGGTAAAAGAATGATGAAGGCAAAACAGACCCTCTGTGGGCGACTTCACTGGGTATAGGTTATAACAGGGATTGTTGCAACCATGCATTTCTATAAATTGTGCTGTTTAAGACTGTTACTATTTGGCCTAGAGATTTGGTTTATTCTCATCAGGACTCCTGAAAAATCTTTGTTCTTCTTTATCTACTGCTGATTAGGTCAAAATGAATGTGTAAATACAATTCAGAGTCTATCCTGCAAACGGCAAGTGGTGCGAACTGGGATGAGCTGGTTATTTACTCTGCAGGATTTCCCTCTGTGGCTTTCCTTCTGCCAGCCTTTCTTTAGCTTCCTCTATCCTCCACACTGCTGCCAGGACAATTTCCTCCTAGGAACAAATGAGTCTATCTCCTGCTTGAAAACCTCCTTACTCCCAGCTTTTGCTCACAGGAGTAATTCCAAATTTCTTTGACAAGCACATAAGGACACTTACAACACGGTCTTAACCCAATTTACTCCTGACTACTGTCATCCTATGCCACGCATTCCAGCTTCCATAGGTTTTTCAGCCTTTCTTGAAACAGCAATTTCTTTTCCCACTCTGCTTTAATCTCAACTGTTACTGCTGCCTGAAAAATCAGCTTTGGCCATTACTCTCATTAACATTCATGCTTCCACACACTGCTCAAAGCTGTGCACCTTACCTGGAATATCCTTACTTGC
The DNA here is from genome assembly GCF_000260355.1 of Condylura cristata. Taxonomy (NCBI): domain Eukaryota; kingdom Metazoa; phylum Chordata; class Mammalia; order Eulipotyphla; family Talpidae; genus Condylura; species Condylura cristata. Next base: position 20,677,908 of record NW_004567102.1, read on the forward strand.
CAGTTCATCACTCTTTGCACCCCTCAGGCCCCTGTGTCTATCTCCTCTGTACCAAGCACATAAAGTTTTCTCTTCTCTCTTAAGGTGTGTTATGTTTTTTTCCTTTCTTCTTCTGCAAATCTTACCCACAACTCCAGTCCCAGAGCCTTGCACATTTGTCCTTATTGAGTAAATGAATTGTGTTTCAGGTTTGCAGTTTATAGTGTGCTATTAAGTCTTATGGGAGACATATCTCCAGGACTGAGAAAACCTTGCTTCAGGTGCAGGCTTTAGAGGAGATGATAGGTTCTCCTGCCATACTCAGATCAGGTCCCCCATATTCAAGTCTCACTGAATCCCATGCCCAGCAGACTATGTTAAGGAAGTTTTGGTCAGGAGATATTCAACATTTATAATCGCAGGGTGTGAGAGTAGAAGAGCTCTTCCTGAGAACACCAATCTAAATTCAATTAACCAAGTGAGGATCTTGAGGCTATAAAAGCTTGGGCAATGTTCCAGGTAACTTGTATCGGTAGTGAAATCTGACTCTCGTCTCCTTCCCCCCACCAGTGCTGGTCACTTACTGCTCTTTATATTCATCTGTGGTTTTCTGTCTGCCCCACAGAAACCTTAGGCGTGACAGGCAGGATAGACATGTTCAAATTTCCTTGCTTCAAATCAGAGCAATTGGACATGGAGGGAAAATTCAATTATATTTTTCCAAACTTTTAGGTCCATTATAGCAGCAAGAGTCCTTCCTTACTTCTCACTTGTGAACAGTTCTGGTCATCTGCTTGGTCTGAATGAGGGCCTTATGAGAATCCAAGGTTGTTCTTGTTCCCATCCCTCTTCAATCCTAAAGATTCTCACATGTTTTTTTCTCACATGGTTTTTCCTTTTCTCTACTCCACTCCTTGCTCCCTGAGCATTTAGGCATTCACAACTAAGTATTTAATGTGTTCTTTTCTAGTGTTTACTTATAAATAGCCATTAGAGTTCTAAGGAGAAAAGATGCAAAGGATATCAAATAACTATAATAAGCACATCCCAAGTAACTTTCACACTAGATATTCATGTAAAAATGTTTATATACATATAGAAATTTCAAAATAGAGGCATTTTTCCATGCCAGCATACTAGGTAAATGAAGTATGAAATGAAACTAGGAAGGCAGTGTTGAAATAGATGATCTCTAAAGATATTCCCAGAGAAAAATTCTTTTGTTCTTTCAATTATGGAATACAGTGGGAATAAAACACTCAAAAGTTTCCATTATAGCTGTCTGATAATTTCTCCTTGTGGGTAAATAGAAAATAAAAACTAGACCAAACACATTTGAGTGTGGATAACTACCAATTAGTACGTGACAATGCTACTCAGGCTGTCTATTGCATGAGGGCCTGGTCTTATAAATGCTGTCTGTAGTTACTGATTAGCATGTTAAAAAGGGCTGCAGTGAGAAGTTTACTCTTTGGTTTCTTCTGTAAGTAAGTCTCTACAGTGGTCCTCCACACAGTACAAACATGCATAATACCCATAGGTATTCTTTGGTCCTTATCAGGCACCAACATGATGGCTAACTAAATGCATTTCCAGGTAGCAGTGTCTAAAGGCAGTGTCATGACTAAATTTACTTAATAATATCAATTATTACAATACATACAATGATTATTTAAAATTAAGTATATCTAATATCTCCAGATTAAATAATAAGTATATAATAAGTACATAATAAGTACATAAAAGAGAAAGTAAACTATGAATATAAAATGATCTCATAAATTACACAAAATTACAAATTTGACAAATAATAGAAATTAGAAATGTCCTTCAAATGTTGAAATACCATTAGGTTAATAATTTATTTAAAAGAACAGACATTGGAATAATTTTAAAAGTCTTAAAATTTAAGAGCTCAGGATACTTCTGTTCAAAACAGCACCAGACATTCTGAATTCATTTTCTCCTATGGACACACTACACCTACAGCTATATATGGAGCAATATCCTCTCAAAGACTCTAGAAACTAGTTGAGTGACTCATATGCACAAGGGGAATGAAAAAAAAATCCATATCAAACAGGTAGAAGAGTTTGAGACATAACATTCCCATTAACCCCACACCTATTGTGATACACAACTTTCAGTTCCTCTGAAAAGTGAAGGATTTTGATCCTACATCTGGCACCCCAATGTTTTAGAATTTCAACAGAGAGGTGGGAAAACTAGCTCTGAAAGTCAAAGGGAACTGTGTTCACAAGATCCATAAGGCTATAGTGAACTAAGAAATAGTTCCCAATAAGCTCACAAGGATAGCCACTCACTGTGGACATCCCTCAAACCCAGATATAGCAAAAAGGCAGCACATTGTAACATCTCATTTTTCCATAAGAGGCCTTTTTGCAGATTTTAAAACCTGTGGATTAAAGGGTAGGCTTCTAATTTAACAAACATTTGGAGCCAACCTCAATTGTATTCAAACTGGAGAAGCTGATGGATACATCTCCTCTGCCCCACCCTGTATGTATGCTTGGCTTTGAGGTACTACCGGAGGAAACAAACTTGACAACCTAGCTCTGGGAGCCAACAGCATTTGTGTTCATGGCTGCAATGAAATGACAGCAAGCAAACAGTTCTGGGACAATAGAAATACCTTCTTCTAGTCTTTCCTGAGATGAAAAATATTTTTTCTTCTCCACTTTAAAAAAAAAAATGCTATCTGGGGCACTCCCTAGTGGCACAATGGGGTAAAGCATAGCACTATGAAGCTATCACAGCCACCACAGCACAAGTTTGATCCGCGGCAAAGGGGGGTGACCCATATGGTGTGGCAGACCTCTCCTGACCCACCCACTGCTCTCTTCAACAGTGTATTTCAGTACATCTGCCTATTCTGCTCCCCACTCTGTTTCTGATGAATCCTCTTATCCACCTGCCCTTCTGGCCTGTACCCCAGTTCTGTATGTATAAATAAATAAATCTTTAAAAAAAAATGCTGTCTGAATGTCCAGCTTCCAGTTAGCCTGCAACTTGGACTGAGAACCTCATGTCTGGACACTAACCTGTGTTGGCACAAACTCAATTACTAAGAACAGCTGAAAACAAAAAAGGCGTCTTGGGTAATCACAAAGACGTAAGAGAACTAAGAATTAGTGGTATTCAGTTCCTCTCCAAGATGAAGCCACTTCATCAAAATAGATATAACTGTTTTGTCTAGTACAAAGAAACCAGTAGGGAGTGTCAAGAAAAATGAAAATATATGTTCAAAATGAAAAAAACATAAAAGGCCTGGAAAAGACATTAGTGAAATGAAGGCATGTGATTTACCTAATATTCAGTTAATGATCATCAAAATACTGAAGTCATAACAATGTGTAAATAATATAATTTCAACAAAGTGCCAAACAGAAATCCACCAGGACTGAGAATAAAATAATAAAGCTAAAAAATTCAATAGCAGTATTCAACAGTAGACTAGATGACACAGAAGAAAGTTATCAGTAAATCCGAAGACAGGACAGTGTAATTTATGTAATCAGAACAACAGAAAGTAAAAAAAAAAAAATGAACAAGAATGAAGACAGCTGAAGGCACTTTGGGGGAAAAAAAAGTCAAGTAAATCAATATTTGCATTATAGAAAACTACAGAAAGAAAGACAATAGGGTAGAAAACTTATTTGCATTTATAATAGCTGAAAACTTTCCAAACCAAGGGAAGGAATCAAGCAATTCACATCTGGGAAGCTCAGAGAGTTTCAAATAAAATGAACTGGAACAGTCTCACACAAAGGCACATTATATTAAAATTGTCAAAAGATAGAGACAAGGAGAGAATTTTTTTTTTTAAGATTTATTTACTTATGCATACAGAACTGGATTACAGGCCAGAGGTGCAGGGGCAGTGAGAGGCTTCACCAGAGACAGAGTGGAGAGAACAGGCCGACCGATGAAGTACACTGCTGAGGAAAGGAGCGGGAGGGTCAGGAGAGGTCTGCCACCTGCCACACCATGTGGGTTGGGGGTCGAATTCATGCTGAAGTGGCTTTAGCTTCCTAGTGCTGTGCCTTAAACTGCTGCACCACCAGGAAGGGCCCAAGGAGAGAATCTTAAGAGCAGAAAAAATAAAGCTAGCAAAAAAAAAATCAGATTTCTCATCAGAAACTTTGCAGGTCACATGGGAGTGGTATGCCTAGGAATCTTCCCAAACAACAACTAAAAACACTAATTCAAAAAGAAACCTGCACTGTTTATTGCAGTGTTAGCTACAATAGCACTTTGGATCTGGAAATAACTCAAGTCTCCCAAAATAGATGAATGGATAAAACTGTTGTGATATATACAAAAAGGAATACTACTCAGCAGTCAAGAGAGAAGTTCATGCCAGTTGCAGCAATATGGATGAAGCTGGGAGTAAGCTAAGTGAGTAAACCAGAAAAAGAAAATTTTGAATGATTTCACTTCTATGTGGAACAAAGAAACTGAACAAAAGGTCAAGAAAAAGACAACGCAAGCAGCCCATAGATATCAGGTGTAGAGCAAGGAAGGGGGTAAGGGTCAAAATAGGGGAGGAAAGAGTTCAAGGATGATGGTGATAGACCATGGCTGTGATGGTGTTGGGAAACTATGAAAACGACATGTAAGGGGAGAAATTAAATAATGTACAAAAAAATAAAATAAATTTTAAAACAAAGAAACACATAGAGAATGGCATAATACAGTTATGCTAAAACAAAACTGTCCATGAAAACAACTATCTGAAACAAATGTGATTCAGAATTGAAAGATTGATAAAGAATTTAAGATGATGAAAAATTGAAGGAGTTCATTAGCAATGACTATTCAAGAAATGTTAAAGTACTTCTTTAAACTGGAATAAAATGGTGCTTGGAGAAATCAAATACTGTTCAAAAACAACAATGTAAGCAAAAATAAATAACCAAAAAACAAAAGGGTGCTAATTAGATATATTATGAAAGTAAATATGTAAACAAATCAAGAATAAAGTTAAACATATAGAAAAATTCAGAGTAATTCAATATAATGGTGATAGGTTAATCATTTATAAATCTAATATGAAGATTCAGTTCAGCTTTCGAGTAACAGACTTTGAGTAAAGGATTGAAAATAGATATTCTATTTTTTCTTCTAAAAAAGAGAGGAGGGAACACTTCTAAGCTCAACTATGAAGCCAACATTATCTTGATACCAAAAAAGAGGTTACAAAAAAAATGATAATTAAGACCAATATCTCTGATAAGCTTAGATGTAAAAATCCTCAAAAATATTAGGAAACATAATTCAACAAAACACTGAAAGGCTCATACACTATAATCAACCAGGAATTATTCCAGGGACACACAAATGATTTAATACCTGCAATTAATATGATAAACCACATACACAAAATGAGTATAAAAATAACATGGTTATTAATAGATATATAAGTAGCATTTGACAAAATTCAACATCTATTTATGAGAAATAAAATGAAGTGTAGGTAGAGGTAATGTACGCCAACACAAAACAGGTGACAAGTGATAATCTTACAGTGAAAGCCATACTTAATGTTGAGAAGTTGAAAGGTTTTCTCCAAGATCAGAACCAAGATTGTTTACTTTCGCTATTTTAATTCAACATCGCACCAGAAGTCCATGCTTGAGTGATTAGGCAAGACAAAGAAAGTAAACATCCAACTGGGGAAAAAAATAAGTTGCTAGTTATTTTCAGTTGACATATTATATATAAATGACTCTAAATACACCAACCAGAACTCAAATTCAGTAAAATTATAAGAAAAAATAAGTATACAAAATTATGCTGCTTCTACATATTAAATATGAGCTATTAGAGATATATTTAAAAAAATCCATTTACAATTGCATCACAAAGAAAATTCCCAGGAATAATTTTAACCGAGGAATTGAATGACCTATACTGTAATTTAAAACATTGTGAAATATATTGAAAAGAGAAATTAAAAGATATTCTTGACACAACTATTATTGTTTATTTAATCCATACCTCCCCAAGCAATGTATATATTCAGTTGCAATTCCTCTTAAAATCCCAGTGACATTTTTCAGATATATTATTACAAATAGAACATATTCAGAATCACAAAAAAAACCTGAATAGCCAAAACAATCATGTGAATGAATAAACAATCTGGAAGCATTAATTGCCATGATGTTAAAGTATGTTATAAAACTATGGTGATCAAAACAGTATAGTATTGGCATGAAGACCATCATATAGATAAGTGGAATAGAACAGAGAACCAGAAATAATGTCACACATCAATGTCAATTATTTATGACAAAGGAGTCAAAATGATATGATGGGGAAAGTACAGTCTCTTCAATAAATTATGTTCGGAAAATAGGATAGCCACATGCATAAGAGTAAAATGGAAAACACTATCTCACACTATAAACAAATATTATTCAAATCTTTAGTTGATATTACTTATGACTTGAAATCAAAACTCCTAGAAGAAATAACACATGACAATAAGCTCCTTGACATCTATCTTGACACTGAGGTTTGGGATTTGATCCAATCATTTTTTTTTTTTAAAGATTTATTTATTTATGCATACAGACTGGGGTACAGGCCAGAGGTGCAGAGACGGCGAGAGACTTCACCAGAGACAGAGTGGGGAACAGAACAGGCAGATCGATGAAGTACACTGCTGAGGGGAGCAGCGGGCGGGTCAGGAGAGGTCTGCCACGCCATGTGGTCTCCTCTGGGGCAGGTGGGAATTGAACTCATGCGGAAGTGGCTTTAGCTTCTCAGTGTTGTGCTTTAACCCGCTGCGCCACCAGGGAGGACCCTGATGCAATCATTTTTAACTAACATGTGGAAATATATTTGAATTAAAAGGTACTTGTAAAGCAAAGGAAACTTAACAAAATGAAAATTTGTCCTATTGTAAGGAATAAAATATAAGTCAGCTATCTGATAAGGTTTTAATATGTGGAATATATAAAGAACTCCTACAACTCAAAAGCAAACACCACCAGCCATAATTAAAAAAAAATGGGTAAAGGTACTTATTGGTCATTTACACAGAAGATATACATATGGCTATAACTATATCAAAATGTGCTCAACATTACTAACCATAAGGGAAATGCAAATGAAAACCATGAGATATCACCTCACACTTTATAGATTTGCTATTATTAAAAAAGACAAGAAATAAAGTATCATGGGGAGGATATGAGGAGGATATCATTGCATTCTTTGGTAGGTATGTAGATTAGTTTAGCCAAATGGAATAGTTTGGAGGTTCCTCAAAACATTAAAAATAGAACTACCATTTGATCTAACTGAATATATATTCAAAGGAAAGAAAATCACTATTTGGAAAAGATATCTGCCACTCCCATGTTTAGTACGCATTATTGATAGTAGCCAATACACTGAAACAACCCAAGCAACCATCAATAGGTAAATAACTAAAGATGTGGATGGATACACACACACACACACAGTTTCCTTGAGTTATGATAACATCATATCCTGATATAACCATCTAATTTTGTTGAAAAAGCTTAATTTATACCATTGAAAATCAGAACCTTCTATATTCAAAACCACTGGCAATGCAGTGTACTGCAAGAGTATTGGTGTTTACTATTGTGATTACATGGTTGACTGTGCCATTTGCTGCTACTACCTAGCATCTTTGGGAATATTGTAGTGCCTATAGGAAGCCGAGGAAAATATCACAATTCAGGAACTGAAGTACAGTTTGGATTAGTTTTGCACCTTCAAAATGCACCTCAAAAATTTTAAGTCAAACCATTATTTGTACATTTGTACATAGTTAGCTGTCTATATAATGGCACATTAATCAAAAAAAAAAAAAACCCTGCCATTTGCAACAATGTGGGTGACACTGAGTGCTTTATATGGTTTAGTAATACAGAAAAAGCAAATCTTGCATGCTCTAATTTATAAGTGGAACATTCAAAACTAATTTATAAATACAAAGAACAGTTTTGTGGTTGAAAGATTGAAAGATGGGTTGGGGCAACAAATAGATGGTCAAAATAGGTGTTCAAAATTTACAAATGTGTAGCCATAAGAAATAAAAGACGGAGATATAATGTACACCATAATGAGTATGTGATCATGATACTGTGCTGCATATTTGCATATTGCTAAAAGAGTATCCTGAATACCTCTTATTGTTATATGACAGAGAGAGAGAGAGAGAGAGAGAGAGAGAGAGAGAGAGAGAGAGAGAGAGGAGAGAGGAGAGAGGAGAGAGGAGAGAGAAAGAGGCCAGATGGAGAAGGAGCAGGAGGCCTGAGGAAGCCACATGGAGCAGCAAGCATGTGATGAAGAAACCAGGCTTGTTTCCTGACCCAGGACTGGTTAAGGCAGATGTGGGTGATAGATGTGTAGGGAGGTGACTATGGCAGTGTTTATATTGATTTTGATTTTGCTCTTTTCCTCCCAGATTTGTCTGGCCATTTCTGACCCTTTTCCATGGGTCCTGGCCAGAAGGTGCTTTAGTCTTGTGGCAGGCTTTCAGGCCTTGCTTTGGGCCAATCCCTTTTGGGTTGACTTTTGCCCACGAGGGGATGGGCAACTTCAGGTGTTTGATTTAGAAGTTATATTCTTTGTGTTCCATATTGTATATTCACTGTATTAAAGTCACTTTTCATTAAAGCTTTATATGTTTTGTCTTGTTGCGGCGAATGGCAGAACCCACTTAGAGCAGGCAGGTTTTGGGGCTTCAGGGGTGTCCCTCTCTCCCCTTTCCTCTAACAGAATTGAGGTGCCCTATAACATTATCAAAAAAAAAAAAAAAGGATTCTGGGGGAAACAGAAGATCCAAAGACCCAAAGACCTATGCCCCTAGGGGTAAAAAAAAAAATCAATTCGTAAACAAAAACAGTTCCATGAGATTTTAAGACTCTGCTCTTGGTTATAGCAATACTGCTGGGGAAAAAAGATAAAGAAAAATCACACAAGAAGAGAAAGAAGACAATTCTTTGTTACATCATTCCATCCCCTAAGTTGACATTGTTCAGGGACAAGAAGGAACTTTCCAGTCAGCAAGAGTTCCTCTTACCAATAAAGGAAGTGTGGGATGAGCAATCACCTTCTTTAGCCTCTCTCACACACATGAAGTTCTTATTTTGACTTCACTAGATTGCAAAGACAGCAAACTCAGAACAGGAAAAGCAGAGGCTATTTGGAAGGAACACAGTATATTACATTCGTAGAGGTTTGACTAGAGAAGCATAGTAGCTTCTGTCACTGATGATGTCACCCATCACCCAATATGCCTACTTGCTTCTTGCCTCCCTCCATTTCCTCTTCTCAGTCTGAACATACACTGGTAGCCAAATATCTGTCTCCCTTCAAACCCCTGTCCCCACTTTCCCACAGCCTGAGAGTTCTCATCTGTCTAGGGCTGCAGCTGTGTAATTGTACAATGTCAGACCATGAGTCCCCTTCTGCCCTTCACTAGAGCCCAGGAGCTACATTCACTGCCAGCCCAGGCTTCTGCAATTATGTGGATGTAAGACACCAGCTCAAGAACTCTGGACAGGCACACCCCATCACTTACATGTATTTAGGGGATAGTCCCTAGATTTTTACACTCGTATGCCACTTAACCACTACTTGCCATTGGCCTTCATTATAGCAGCAGAAATGCACAAAAGACAAAGTGTGCAGCCACTAGAAAAAGCACAGCGTCAGGTTTCCCCCCTAGCTCCTTGGAGGCACTGATCATGCCCTGCCTTACAATACTGGCAGGTATTCCCATGGTTAGTCCCTCCAGCTAGAGACCACCAAAACATCCCAAACCTGACCCCCACCACTATCTTTAACCAGTATGCATATCCAGGTGTAGAGAATGAAACCATGGAGAGCATACAAAGCCAACAGATGGCCCTGTTGTTGTTACCTCCCTACCCTATCACTGTAAGTGTGTCTTCAAGTGACATCTGCCATATATAAGCACTTATGGCTGGCCCACATAGCATGTTTACACCCCACTGAATCTGGCTCCGCTAATGTCTACCCTGGCTCTAACTATAAGTTTTGAGGATACCACATAGGGTCCAACAGTCCTTGTACCCATCATGGACCTCTTGCAATTATCTGTAAAGGATTAACATACAGTTGGTGATTTTGGTGTCTCAGTGGCCTAAGCTAGAGACATCACTCTTCCCCTTGCACCCAGTGATTCCAGGTATCCCTTTATTTGGTACCCTGCTACACTAGATCCAACCTCACAGCACAATCCAATTTTTTCCTCATTTGAGATGAAAGGTCTCCTCCCTTTCTGAAAACCCACAAAGTGTGCAAGAGATGACAGCTTCTGAAAATTTACAAACACCTGTAAGGATCATCATGGATCAGGAAAACATCTCCACCACAGAAATACAGTAAACCCTCAGTAACTGTTTTCAAAGAAATGGAAACCTAGAAATTGCCTGACAAATAACTCAAAGTAATTATTCTGCAGATGCTTAGAGAACTAAAGCCAAAAAACAGGAAAACATACCAAAAAACAACATATAAAAACTTAGTATGAGGGGAGAAAGGAATAAAATAAGTTTGAGAGAGCTAAAACAAAATTTAAAAAAAATGAAGCTGAAGAATACAATGAAGTATTCAATATTCAATAGTGTTTCAATTGCAGACTTGAGCAAGCAGAAGAGAGAATCCACAGCAGAGGATGCCAAACAACTGAATTTATACATTAAAAGGAAACAAAGAAAAAAATAGGAAGGAATGAAGAAAACTGCAGGAGCCATGTGTCACCATTAAAGAAAAAAATTATCTGTTATTGGAGTCCTACAAAGAAAGGAGAGGGAGAAAAAGAGAAGGCCCATTTAAAGAAATAATGGTTGGAAAATTCCCAAATATAGAGGAAGATGTGGATGTTCAAGATTATGAAGCTAACAGGCACTCTCAAAATAACAATCTAAAACATACTTACCCAAGTATAAATAAATTGTGTAAAATCAAAGAATAGAATTTTAAATTTCTCTCAAGAGAACCTCCAAAAGGCTATCCTTGCAGGCCAGGAGAGAAAAGGCTAAGATGTTCAAAGTGGTTAAAAATAAATAAATAAATAAATAAATAAAAACCCTGCCAGCCAAGAATAGAACAGAATGTTATATTTGTTATATTCAGAACTGTCATTCAGAATTGAAGGCAAAATAGTAGAGAAAATGAAAACTAAGGAAATTCGTCATCACTATACCTGTATTACAAGAAAGTTGACAGTTTTTCAAGTTGAAAACAAGGGACTTGAATGATTTAACTTGAAAATATATGCAAATATTCAACATACTGATAAAGTTAAGCCTATAGTCAGATTCAGAAAACATCACCATACTATAGGATTAGGGTAAACTACTTAACTCTAACATAAAGATGAAAGGTCAACAATATTAAAAATAAATATATTTGCAATTTGCTAATACACAAAAATGATTGTGGATTCAAAAATGTAAAAGCAGGAAAGTAATAGGATAATTTTGGCATGCAATTAAGTTACACTGTCATTAACTTAAAATAGACTGCTATATCAATAAGATATTTTGTGTAAACTTGGGAACCACAAAGCAAAAATATATAACAAAGACATACAATATATATATA